>NW_011495032.1:34161921-34183725 GCF_000754665.1 Bison bison bison
GTATTAATAGTGATGGCTTGGCAGCCTGTGATCTCAAAATAACAAAATGAAGTTTCAATAAGAATTATGATCCCAGAAATTTAGCTCTTTTTCATTAATTTGAAAACTTAAAGTATTAATGCATCATTATTTCTAATCCCTCTGCTAATAGTCCTCTATCCACCTGCATACCTAGCTTGGTAACGTATATGTGTTGATCATAAGCATTTGCAAAATCCACATACATTGAGTAGGATAAGTTAAGGAATTTCTCAGGTTGGCCTTCAAGCTGTTTATGATTAAGTTCTAAACTAAGTCTAAAGTTTGTTTGTTTCTCTTAGAGTTCCTCTTCATGACCTTCCACTGCAACCAAATTGATTTCTCTTTGCCATCTTCAATACTGCATATTTAATTGCTTCCTTCTCCTTTACCTATATAGATTCTATTTATCCTTCACCCTCAGCTCTTTAAATCTTGGCTAACCCCCTTGTTCTAATATGAACATAGAAACTTTTCATGAGTCTTCTAACAAGCCCCTGAATTGAGAACTGGCAGTAGTTAAGGGTCTACAGCCCAACGCAGCCACTTGGGTTCGAACCCCAGTTCTACCACTGAGACAATGATCTCGGAACCTCTGCTCTGGTAGCTATCACTTCTGTAAAATGTTATGAATGAAAAAGAAATAAGGTAGATATTGCATTTATGTGTGTGTGTATATATATATATATGGCACCCCACTCCAGTACTCTTGCCTGGAAAATCCCGTGGACGGAGGAGCCTGGTAGGCTGCAGTTCATGGGGTCACTGAGGGTCAGACATGACTGAGCGACTTCACTTTCACTTTTCACTTTCATGTATTGGAGAAGGAAATGGAAACCCACTCCAGTGTTCTTGCCTGGAGAATCCCAGGGACAGGGGAGCCTGATGGGCTGCCGTCTCTGGGGTCGCACAGAGTCGGACACGACTGAAGCGACTTAGCAGCAGCAGCAGCAGCATACATATACACATATATGATATTCAGAACAGTGTTTTACATATAGATGATCTTGAGCTATTATTCAAAGAAAATTAGCAGACAGCTCACAAAATTATAGCTGCCCACCACTTGCCAGTGCTTACTTGTTGCTCTTATTCTTTATAATCCAATCAAGGGACTTTACAGTAAATGGATATTTCTGAGCTGATGAGTTAAAAAAATAAAAAAAATCAGGTTACCCACTGATATTAAAATACAAGGAAAATTCCCAAACTTCTCAGAAGAAATTGCTCAGGTCTGTTAAAGAATAATTATCACCATCTTTAGTTTATATAATTGTTCACATACAGTATTTCATTTTGAGCTAGTTTGATTTTTAAACTTTTTACTTATTTAATGACCCTGCGGAATACAAAATGAGACAAAAGTTAAAAAGAAATAGCAGCTACATGAATCATATTACATTATAAAATTAACCACCAGTAACATTCCACACTCAAATTACTGTGTTCTTTAGCAGCACACATAACTGAAAAATAATAAATCAAGGGAAAGAAAATCAGGAAAATACTGTATCAACATAGAATACTCTCCTCTCTGCAAAGGCTCAAAGACATCTCTGGAGTGTCAAAGGCATGTCCTTCAATATTTAACTTTTTCACTGTTTCTCATTTCAAGTTGAACAATACGTTAATTACCCGATGAAGCATTATAATTACTCTAACAGCTCCACTCTTACTTATAATTACTGCATCAACACTTTCTTTTTCATATGCTTCAATCTATACCTATTACATTGTCATGATGAAGACACATTAACATTATAATACCGTATAATTAGCTGATGAGCAATTAAATTATTCCACTGCTCTTGTTCCTCTTTGCCAAAAGGTTACTTCCAACCTCTATTATCTCCCCTTTCTCTTCAGTTTGCTTTAGTGGTTCTTTCCCCCTCAAAACAAAGAGGTTCATAAGCTGTATTCAAAGCATTTTGATTTCAAATTTAGAATGGATATGTGTACAAGTTGGTGTTGGTCAAAGAAATAAATTGGCATTATAGACAAGTTTTAAATGATTTTCATTTTCTTTCTATGATAAAGAACTACAAATCTATGCAGCATAATAAAACATTGTAGGATCATTCTTTCTAGCAATTTTTTTTGTTTCAAAAATTAAAAAATTATTTTTTTAATTTAAATTTATTTATTTTAATTAGAGGCTAATTACTTTACAATATTGTATTGGTTTTGCCATACATCAACATGAATCCGCCACGGGTGTACACATGTTCCCAATCCTGATAATTTACAGTAATGTCATTTAAACTATATTAGATTCTATTTGAAATACAGCCTCATTATTTTACAAATACTTCAAACTAAACTTTCACAGAAATTCTGAACTTTGAGGATTGTGAACATAAAATAAAATCAGGCACTGATTATCTAACGATGACAGTGTGGAATCTATTCTTCTGACTTGTCCGTATTTGTTCTTGTTGCTTAGTTGCAAGTTGTGTCCAACTCTTTTGTGACCTCTTGAGCTGTAGCCCACCAGGCTCCTCTGTCCATGGGAACTTCCAAGTAAAATACTGGAGTGGGTTGGCTGTTTCCTTCTCCAGGGGCTCTTCCCAACCCAGGAATGGATCCTGCATCTCCTGCATTGGCAGGTAGATTCTTTATCACTGAGCCACCAGGGAAGCCTCTCTGATTTATCCAGCTGGCATAAAATGTTTTCCTTCAAGTAACCATTATTGTTCTTTGAGATTTTAGTTTCTTATCCTAAGAAGTTTCCTGTATGAAAATTGATTTCTCTCCTTGGTTAAAGACTTAGTTTAGCCCAAATAAACTTTAGAACTAATTGGAACACAATTTTAATGACTCTGAAACACTTGGTGCCCACATGGTTTATCCCTACAGTCCCTGGCTTCATCTATGTGGCAAACTAGCCTCGCTGTTGCTTAGTCCATATTTTATAAGCGAGCTTAATCTTATATAATTACTTTGGAGTAACATTATGAGCTTTGAAAGAAAAGTGGAATTGATTTCACAAGCAAAGTCTATTTCAATAAAATGACTTTTGTTGTCTCAGCTTAGTTTCCTTTGCTGTGGGGCAGAGGAAAACCTATTGAGTATGATGGTCTCATATGCAGAGACTCACTACTTTAGAAAAGCCTCATGGGCCCTGCCAACTTCCAGAACACAAATAAACAAACAAAAACTTCCAGGGAAGGTTCCCTGAAGAATGAAATAACAACCCACTCCAATATTCTTGCCTGGTAAATCCCAGGACAGAGGAGCCTGGCAAGCCACAGTCCATAGAGTTGCAAAGAATTGGACACTACTTAGTGACTAAAGAACAAACCAACGACAACTTCCAAAAGCCATTTAGGATCATTATTAAAATACACTTGGAAAGAAATGACAAACAAGTTACCTCTGACTTGAGATGGATACGAGAACGATTAAGTCCTTGCTTAAGTGACATTCCTTAATCTACAATCCTATGACTTTCAAAATCCTTAACTATAGTTTGATATTTTTTAACTGAAAAAGAGGCATGGCTTCACAGGGGTACAATGTGTATTTTGTCTTGGGTCAAAGATAATCTCTCTGCCCTGGCAAACGGTATTAGTACCGTCATGCGTTCTTGAATTGAGTTCTGAAAAAAATAATTTTAACCATTAATGAATGAGAATCTCTATGTAGATTACAGAGGTAGGCTGCACTTATATCCAATAAAACTCGATCTATGGACAGATATTAAAGGTCAAAAGTTATCAAAATGCAATCAAGATTAACATGTCAGGATTTTAAATAGCATGTAAACTGGAATAACTTGAGGCTCTCATTCCGAATTATTAATACATTGTAGATAAGCATCTTATATTGATTTTAATTATTTATATGCAGTTAAAATGTTTGCTATTTTCAGCACTTGTAAATAAGTTTCCAAATATGTATGTTAAAAGCAAAAGGGTGTAGAGTAAGAGACCGAACCTGAGTCCAGCCCTGCTCCAACACTTACTATTATGTGACCTTGAACAAGTCATTTAATCTTCCTAAGCCTATTTTCCAGCTATAAAATAACAGCAGTTCCTATTCTGTAAGGTTACTGGAAGGATAAAGGGAGAATTTAATGTAAAGCACTTAGCACAGTGCTTGGCATAATGTGATCATTCAATAAATATTAAATAGTATCATTATTCCCTATTATCAGCTTGAAGATTTTTTTTCTTTCTGCTCTTTGGAAAACACCTCATATAAAAGTAATATTCTCAGGTACTATATTTTCCCGCACAATATTTAATTTGGAAAATATTTTAATTTTTTTGTTATAATTAGGTAATAGGTATTTTCTAGGGATATAAGTTTAAATATAGTCCAAGTTGGCACTACATGGTAGTGCCTACACCCAATAGTATGTCTTTCCATTATATCTTTTTTATTTAAGAGAGCTATAAAATAGACATAATTGGACTACAGTCTTTTAAAATATATGAAATTTTAATCATATACACAAATTGCAACATGAGAATAAAATTTAAATTGTATAATCACCTGTAGTCCATTTGGAATCTTGGCATTATTCATGGTATAAAACCAAGACATTCATTTCATTCTCTATATATAATATGTAGAGAAAATCCAATTCTTAATTTCATGCTGATTTTTCTGTTTAATTATAATTTTTTTCTATTCTACTTAACACTCTCTCTTTTAAACAAACAATGCCAGAATCACTATTAATATATTTTTTACTCAATAAATTATTATACATAATAGCTTCTGAAAAACGTTCTTCCATTTTTTCCAGGAGTGCTGCTATATCACAATGAATTTTAACGTCAGCTGGCTTCTGGACATTCTCTCCCACATATTCCTGAAGACTATAAAAATTTTGAAATATAATCATATAACTTTTGAGGGTAGTATTCAGTACTTCAAAGGAATGTAATATTTGTGGTTTGTTAATGTCATTAGGAGTATTTTATTCCCACCTTCCCCCTAATTGATACCCTTGTGGTTGAAGGGAAGCCATATCCCCAGCTCCTGAAAATAGAAAGGAATTTAAAAAAAAATAGATAACCCCAATTTAAACTAGAAAAACTTTTCCTTTTTTTTCCCCTTTCTTCTCAACACCAGTTGTTACCTGTTCTTTTGTTGGGAAGCTACAAAGATTCACAAGACACTCGAAAATAGATAGGAATTCAGAACGATCAGCATCTGGCAGCAATGGGAGTCAAATATCTTATAATAAGCCTTCTCCATTTCCTTAAATGATTCCTTCCAATAATTTAATACTAGTAACATAACAGTTGTCAAAGGGTTTCCTAGGTGATGCTAGTAGTAAAGAACCCGCCTGCCAATACAGAAGACATAAGAGATGTGGGTTTGATCCCTGGGTCGGGAAGATCCCATGGAGGACGGCATGGCAACCCACTCCAGTACTCTTGCCTGGAGAATCCCACAGACAGAGAAGCCTGGCAGTCTACAGTCCATAGGGTTGCAAAGATTCACACATGATCGAAGTGACTAAACATGCAATAGTCATTAAAAGCTTAAAGTGCTTTATTCTTACTATAATCTGTTTCTTTAATTAATTGTTATATGAACCTCACATAAAATTATTTATAATTAATTATGTTTTCTCAGTTTAATCCTGAGACTTGGCTTCCCATTTGATGGTTAAATATACTATATATACCAATGAAATTGATACTTTATTTTAATATAATGTGCTAATATGACGCTCATCTAGTTTCAAATCCCATTCCCCATAAAACATCTTCAGAAGATCCAAGCTATGACTGAAGTATTGTCCTCAGATTTAAGTAAGAATGGCTAGTATCTGGAAATGTGACTTAACAGTGTCAACATGAAAGGTCAGTAAGAATTAGTGCTGACAGAAAAACACAAAAAGGCTTCTTTCACTAGTTCTTAGAGATGAGCCACTACTGTGTCCAAGGAGAGCTTTTACAATCAAAGTTGTCTGCTGCAATAACCAAGAGTGACAATCAGTTCTTAGTTTCGAAAAGGAGCTTCAGGTTCTCTGATGTCATTTACAAATGAGGATCACTGTATCTCTGGAAGACAGGAGGGTTTACGGCTACATTACTAACCACAGAAACAGAGATACCAAGCTCTTCTATTCTGTTCATCAGTACACAATGAATAATTGTGGATTCCGTGGTATTCTGAGGTTCTCTGACTTCAGCAATTACAATTCTCATCACCTAGTGTTTGTCTCTGAAGAAGATAGGATACGTGAATAAAGATAGGACCATCAATCCACATTAACATTTTTCAGACATGAAACAGAAGAATCAGAAATGAGTGGTTTTGAATAGAGATACAGAAACTCTAAAAATGAAGAGACCTACTTTTAATGAGACATAATGAAAAAGAAAAGGAAACAGAATCACAGCAGATCAGATCTGAAGGAGACTTAAGAATACAAACTAATCCTTCCCTTTACAGATGAGGGAACGGAGGCCCAGAGACGTAAATCCCATTAACCAGTTTTGCTACCTAGTAAATAGTAGGATACTGCAAGTTTAGGTTTCTGACTCTAAAGCCTCCACATAACAAAACTGGTGAAGAAGTATTTTGCTAATTATAGTTTAAATGTGTGCAGTTTTTAAAAAAGTTAAAAAAAAAAAAAAAGTGAAAGTTGGTCTAGATCTGATTCTTCCCTGCTGCTGCTACTGCTAAGTCGCTTCAGTCGTGTCTGACTCTGTGCGACCCCATAGACGGCAGCCCACTAGGCTCCTCTGTCCCAGGGATTCTCCAGGCAAGAACACTGGAGTGGGTTGCCATTTCCTTCTCCAATATAAATTTCCTTACATGCGTTTAGTAATACCTGGCAATAATACCAATTTATTTCTCATTTACCTTCATATCCTTCAATTAATATGAAATTCTACTATAAAAATAATTTTGTATTACAGACCAATGATTTCTGTATTTTTTTACCAAATTATCTATTTGCTACTGCAAAGGAGGGGAATTTCACAGTCAGGGAGGTGCGGATCATAACACAAATCAGTCAGGTTAATGGAGAAATTTCTTCAAAGAGTGACATTTTATCTTAAAAGAGTTATAAATTACAACATTTCTATTCGCCTGTTTTCATGAGAAAATAATGTTTTTCCCACAAAAGTTCAAGGTAAATTAATGTCCCAAGGATGTATGAGGTTGCTTTGTCTAACTTTACATAATATGGCCTATTCTCAGGAGTTCATGCAATTTAGCATATATCAATTATAAATTGTTTACCTTTCCAATTTGGAAGCCTACTATAGAAATAAACACAAAAAGTGGAGTGCAAAAAAATCATACAAAATATTTTTTCTGTTCCTCTGGTTCATATAACAGCAATTCTTCTCCAAAGTAACATGATTTTAAGAAAAATTTACATTGAATTGTAACTACATATTTTATAGCAATATCCTGAAATAAAGTTAAAAAATAGTCTTTAATTCCCTACCTCTAATCAAAATCTACCTATATTTTCCAAATTATTCAGCAGTATCTCAAATATGTATTTACTTTGAATAATATATCTGTATCAACTGATTAATCAAACGGAAAGTTCCAAATTATCTCTTTAGCCACAGTGACTTATCTAAAGTGTATTTAGGCAGGATTGAAGTACAGGACATATTTTCATAAAAATAATAGGATTTGTCAAGAATGGAAAAAGCATTAATCGTTTTCTCATCTTGCCATCTGCCCATGCTTAAAGATTTTCTACAACAGTAATTCTTTAAATAAACATTGATAGAATGCTTGATATGTGATGATTCTAAGATAGATACTCTCCCTGTTTTCACAGAGTTTAGAGTGATCAGATAGTAAACAAACATAAAGAAATAAAAATAAAATTGTGACAGGTTCTCTACAGAGAATCAAAGCTAAGTGATATGATGGGACTGATGTGTGGAGAGAATTGCATCTGATTGGATGCTCATGAGGACTCTTTGAGAGATGATACTTAAGGTGAGCCCTAAATTGACTAGAGAAACCATGCGTGTAAAACTGAAGAAACATTTTAGAAAGACTTTATAGCTATTACAAAGTCCCTAGGGCAGGAACAGAAAGAGTGCCACGTAGCTGGAACAACATGGTTAAGGAAGGTGAGAGAGTTGGTGTCAGAAAAGACAAGCAGAATGAAATCCTTTAGGGTTTAATTATTTTACAAAGGGTACCAAATTTTATTTTACTTGAAGTCAGTGGGAACATTGGAGTATTAAGTAATGGAGTGATGACACCATGTAGTATTTCAACTGTTTAAACCATATGGATGGTTGTATAAAGTAAGGGCTGTAAGGGCTGCAGTTGGAAACAGTAAGGGAGCTAAGATGGTAGCTCCTGTTGTTTGGACTGTGGTGCTCATACGAGAGCTGGATAGGAGTACATGCAATTGGAGGTATATTTTGTGAGAAAAATCAGAGGTGCTGACTGAAAGTTTGTAGAGTGACAGGTAAGGAAAAGACAGAAATAAAGGATAATCCTTTGATATTTGGCTTAGATAACTACCTAAGTGGGCATTAGTGCCATAATTTGAAGTGAAGGAGACTGAAAACTAATTATTTGGCACTGGCAAGAGAGATGTTAAGGATTCTGTTTTGATTATATAAATTATGAGATTTATATTCCATATCAAGTGAAATGTGACATAAGCAGTTGCATGCGTAAATCTGAAGTTACAGACAGATGACAGAGCGGAAGTGTGTTTAGGAATCATAACATATACATAGTATTTAAAACCATGGGACTGGAAGAGAGTTTCTAGGATGATATTTTGGATTGATAGGGGAAAAATACCTCTAAAATAGCTCGATATGAAGATCATGGCATCAAATCCCATTACTTCATGGCAAACATAAGGGAAAAAGTGAGAGCAGTGGCAGATGTTATTTTCTTGGGCTCCAAAATCACTGCAGACGGTGACTGCAGCCATGAAATTGAAAGATGCTTGCTTTTTGGAAGGAAAGCTATGACAAACCTAGACAGCACATTTAAAAAGCAGAGACATCACTTTGCCAACAAAAGGGCCCCCTAGTCAAAGCTACGTTTTTACAAGTAGACGTGTACATACAGATATGAGAGTTGGACCATAAAGAAGGCTGAGCGTTGATTCAATTGATGCTTTCAAATTGTGGTGCTGGAGAAGACTCTTAAGAGTCTCTTTGACAGCAAGGAGATCAAACCAGTCAATCCTAAAGGAAATCAACCCTGAATATTCATTGGAAGGGCTGATGCTGAAACTGAAGTTCTAATACTTTGTCCATGTGATGTAGAGATCCGAATCATTGGAAAAGACCCTGATGCTGGGAAAAATTGAAGACAAAAAGAGAAAGAAGTGGCAAAGGATGAGATGGTTAGATATCATCACTAACTCAATGGACATGAATTTGAGCAAACTCCAGGAAATAGTAGAGGACAAAGGAGCCTGGTGTACTGCAGTCCATGTGGTCACAGACTGGGACATGACTTAATGACTGAACAGCAGCAACAAAATACTTCAACATGTAGAAAACAAGTAAGAGAAAGGGGCCATAAATAAGACTGAAACTATTTAGTCAGTATGTGTATGTGCTCATTTGCTCAGTCAAGTCTGACTCTGTGACCCCATGGACTGTAGCCCACCAGGCTCCTCTGTCCATGGAATTTTCTAGGAAAGAATACTGGAGTGAGTTACCATTTCCTTCCTCAGAGGATCTTCCTGACCCAGGGATCATACTGGTATTTCTTGCATTTTCTGCATTGGCAGGCGGATTCTTTGCCACTGTGCCACCTGTGAAGCCCTATTTAGTAAGCATATTTAGCTGAAAATATATGTATTTTATTTTTCTCTGCTATTGCTGTTGTGTTTTTATTTTTATTTTTTTTGTCTTGTGGGGCTGGGATTTTGGTCTCACTGGACAGCTTGCAGGATGATAGTTTCTCAACCAGGGATTGAATCTGAGCCCTTGCAGTGAAAGCCAGAGTTCTAACTGCTGGATTACCAGGGAATTCCCTATAAATATATGTTTTATATGATACAGTTAAAAATAGAACAAGCAATATACACATATCCTATGCATAATTAAATACATCTTTATATATATATATACTTATGCATATAACAAAGGCTCAATGAATATTTGTAAAAATGAGAGTGTATAATATGTATTGGAAGTATTCACACAAAAATAATTTGGGCAAAATAAACCCACATATATGTAAAACACTTATAGACAAAGGACACATCATTTGATACTCACAGCAAATTATCATGTTCTTTGAGGTAGTCTGCCAACCTCTCCACTAGTGATTATTTCTCCCTGCCCACTTGGTACTGAGTCGATCTCCAGTCTTCTCACCTGTTCCTCTATCTCCATACCCACGATCTCTTTCTGGTTTATCCTTTCCACCCAATCCTCATCTCTCCATTTCTTGAAAATTATATTTCTCATTCAGCTCTCTAAACAACACTTAAATTCAGTCCCATGCACACCTGTATGTGACCAAATGCATCAACGTGCTTAAAGGGATGAAGGCCCTTGACTTTATTTGGACCCCTTGTCTAGGTATTGAAGGATGAAAATAACGTCTCTTCATTGTAGGTTTACCTAGTACAGTTGGGTCAGAGACTTTTATTGTGTATTCAGAGGAGCTTTCAGGTAGTCCAACAGAAAAGTAATTACCTAGAGAATTATGATTTTCCATCAGCTAGAATTTCAGTCAATCTGTTAACACAATAACTAGTCAGGTATTCCATTATGATTATTTAAATATGAACACTTATAGCACCAAAGATTTTGTTTCACCTTTTAAGATTTGGAAAAATTTAAAACTTGCCTTTTCCAATTACAGTGAATTAAATACATTTTTGTTAGACTACATCATTGTTATATTGTGTTCAATTAAATTTTTGATGATAAAATATGTGTTATTTCCTCAACTTGGTAAGACTCAAGTATGAGAAGAAAAATGAAAATTGTTTTAAGAAAAATATATTATTAACTATAACTCTTAGATAACTTTGCTAAAATACATATTGATGATAAATTCCTCTTAACTTCCTAAATCCTCTGAATAAAAAGTAAACAGCATAATAATACAGGATTCTCAACAGACCTGCATTTTCCCAAGTCTGGCAAGAACAAATGTAAACCTCATACTGTACATCACATCAGGCTCCCATTTGTTGTGCTGCATATATAATTTTTTGTGTTGGTACTTTTGATGGAATATTCCTACATGTTTTTCTAGATACAGACTTAGTAAACCCCATGTGAGATGATGAGGCAATACAATAAAATTAACTAATTAAATGGAGTAAAGGAGTTAGACTATAAAGCTAAGACCTTCAGGAGTTAACATAATGTAGGAGAGAACTTGGCAATTCCATAGAAGTTAAGAATAATCATGAATGATTAAAGAATAAAGAATCCAAACATTGTAAAACAACAATACTCCAATAAAAATTAATTAAAAAATAAAGAACATTCTAAGCCTTAAATGAAAAGAATCCTTTGGCAAGAAATTTTTTAAAAATATATTTCTTAGATAATTAGGGAGATTTTGTATAAAATAAATACCCTTTACAAATGCAAAATAAAACCAGTATCAGATTTTTATCAAACTGGAAAAAAATTTAAAAGTAAGGAATAAAATAGACACTACCACAGTTGTAGCAGAAATACCAGCAACATCCTGGAAAACAAATTAACTTTAGGTCTCAAGAACTTAAAAAAAATTCCTGTCTTTTGCTTTCATAGTTACACTTTGTCAAATCTCTCCTTGGAAATACTAAGCATGGATAAAATTTCATACTAAGGACATTCTCCCAACATGATTGGTAATTGTGAAATTTTGAAATACTCTTAATATAAAAAAAGTAAAATGCTGAATGAGGCTACATCCATAGACTAGACTAGGATATTAAATAGCCATTGTAGATGTTTTCTTGAGTAATTTTTAATGGTGTGGGAAAATGTTTATAAAATAAAGCTTAATTTGGAATATCAGTAAGTTGCTTTGAATGTATATTTTGACTAAAGTGTGTGTGTAAAGCAGAACTACAATTAATTTTTCTAGGTATTAAAATTGCATATACATGTTATACATTTCTTTATTGATTTCTGTGTATTTCAGAATTTTAATTGAACAAGCCTATATGTCGAGAAAAACAAAAGGCTAAGCAGAAAATTAAAAACAAAAATCAAAAAACAATGTGAATTTCATTAGGGGAGGTCAAGTAAGATAATGCCCAAAGCAATGTCCAATAGTTTTGCAACAGGGAAGGAAATGGTCACAAGAAAAAAAGACATTTGTTTGATGTGATAAAAGTAGAAATTAGAGTTTATAGAGTTGAAGAGTAAGTGCAGAGTTATGAAAGGTGGAGGCAATCAGTGAGGATAGCCCTTTTATGAAGCAAAATATATATATATATATATATATATATACACACACACACACATAGAAAATAAAATATTAGAAAAATGCCTCCACGACACAAAGTACTTACACTGAATATAGCCATTGTAAAAAATATGAAGATGACCCAAGACTCCATATCAAACACAGTAACATACTATCACACAGTTGTTTGGGTAGATCATTTTCAGAATTTATTGAACAGATAGCTTCTATAAGCAATCTATATCTGAGGAATTTCACTACATCCTAAGATCCTTGATTCCAAGTTGGCCTTGCTGATATTCAAGGTACTCTATAATCTATTCTGAGCTATCCTAAGCTGAGCACTGAAGAATTAATGCTTTTGAACTGTGGTGTTGGAGAAGACTCCTGAGAGTCCCTTGGACTGCAAGGAGATCCAATCAGTCCATTCTAAAGATCAGTCCTGGGTGTTCTTTGGAAGGAACGATGCTAAAGCTGAAACTCCAATACTTTGGCCACCTCATGCGAAGAGTTGACTCATTGAAAAAGACCCTGATGCTGGGGGGGATTGGGGGCAGGAGGAGGAGAGGACGACAAAGGATGAGATGGCTGGATGGCATCACTGACTCGAGGCACATGAGTTTGAGTGAACTCCGGGAGTTGGTGATGGACAGGGAGGCCTGGCATGCTGCGATTCATGGGTTCGCAAAGAGTCGGACAGGACTGAGTGACTGAACTGAACTGATAATCTATCCTGGGGATTCCCAGGCACCTCGGTGGTAAAGAATCCACCTGCCAACCAGGAGATGTAGGAGATGCTGATTTGATCCCTGGGTTGGGAAGATCCCCTGGAGGAGGAAGCGACAATCCACTCCAGTATTCTTGCCTGGGAAATCCCAGGAACAGCAGAGCGTGGCTGTTCAACTATTTAGCAACTAAACAACAGCCATGGCATAATCTACCCTAGCCACAAAACATGTACAAATAAATGACATTATTCTTACTTTCCTCTGACCCAAACACACTAGTCTTTTCTATTAATTTTATTTTTTATTTTTTTATTTTTTGCTATTAATTTTAAAATGAAGTAAAGTTTTTAAAAAGTGCATGCTTATAATCATGTTTTTATTTTAATACAAAAAAACAAGCTTTTATCTTACTTGCTTCCAAAATGTGGGTGAGGGTTAGGTGTTATAGGAAGCAAGAGATCTCAGACTGTAACTTCTCATAGATGAACATATTAAATTAATTGAAATTATTGGAGAAAATTATTACCTTCTTGGTATAGAGTGACAAGCTTGTGAACCCTTGGATAAATTTATTGCAAATGTCATTATATTAAATATAAATTGTTTTCATCCTTAGAAGAACTCATTGATCTCATGCAGAATGGTTATATGGTATATTCTTTATTAAATAAGGAAAATAGTAGACTAAGAATTTATGATATCTTTATCCTGATTTTTAAAGATGATGTAAGAAATAAGTAAAATATTAGATATTTTGATTATCAATCATATTTCCTCATTTTATACATGTTATGTGGATAGAGTATATTCCAATATATGAACGTTTGTGTTAAATTTAAAATAATTATTTGGCAATTAGTCTATTTAGAACTCAGATATGAATCAACTTGTCTATCATTGTATTTGCCAAAAAGTCATAGTAAAAGCAATGCATTGTGTGCTCAGTCATGTCCCATTCTTTGCAACCCCACAGACTGCAGCCAGCTAGGCTCCTTTGTCCATGGGATTTCCCAGGCAAAAATAATGGAGTGGGTTGCCATGCCCTCCTTCAGGGAATTTTCCCAATTCAGGGATTGAACCTGCATCTCCAACGTCTCCTGCTTTGGCAGGCAGGTTCTTTACCACTGTGCCACCGGGGAAGACCAATAAAAGCAAATAAGAAAGTAAATTATTCCAATTTTGTGTTATATGAAACTGAATATCACAACTAGGTAAGTGGGGTAGAGATAGAAAAAATCAGGTTGAGAAGAGGATTTAGACAAGAACAAGGTGTATACTGAAGAGGAAAAAATCTGACACTTCCATCACAATCAAACTTTCAAGTCACTATCTTCCCATAGAAACAAGCAGCAGTGGGCTTAGCATAAAGCAAAAATAAAGGATGAACCTCAGGGCCCCTCACTTGCACAGACCCATTGAAGGCCTAAGCCTAATTTTATGTTATAATTTCATATTCTTATTAATTAAATACCCCCCTGTACACACTCATATTGTACAAACAAGCCTCTCAAAACCTAGATCTCTCTCTGGAAACCAGTGGGTGAAAGAACGGACATATTTGCATTTAAGTTTAGTTGTCATAGTTTAGGTTAAATGTAGCTATATGATGGCCTTTACCTTTTCAAGATATAAGCATGTGTTAGAGAAATAACTCAATATATAATTGACGTGTACCAAGAGAGAGACTAGAAAACATAATATGTATTAAAGTTTCAATAGAACACACACTTCCAGGTCAGCTGGAAAAATATGACCAGGATTGGACCCTCAAATGTAAAATTACTGCATTTCATTTAAAAAGAGAACTGTTGAACAACTCAAAATTGAGATAACCCTCATTAGATGAGTAAAAGTGGTGAAATGGTCAAGGTATCTTTAAATGCCTGGGAGAGTCTCCCTAAAATCCTGGAGATTTAAGTTTTCTTTTTCCAAATAATATGCATGTCCCTTTAATAAAAATTGTATTTTATAAAATTTCAATTTCATTAAACGTATTCTATATTGAATGTGAACTTCAGCAGGAATATCTTGGAAAGAACTGTAAGAAGTTACACTGGCTATATAGCAGGCATTGAGCACTATCGTTTGCAGTTTACCTGAATTAAAGAGGCAAAGTTTAGAGACACAAGTTTCAGGGGAGACATTTACATTCAGAAGCACAAGACTTTATTGAGCAATCACTATGTGTAAGGCACTAAGCCAAGACAGAGAAAGATGGAAAGATAAATTAAACTTGTTCCTTGCTTTAGTTTCAATCATACCAGTGTTTAAATATCTATCATTGATTCTTTAGTACCATGGATTCCTTGAATAAAAATAACTTATGCATGCTGTAGGTGATAGTAAAACAACCTTTTATAAGGAAAACAGATGATAAATATGAATTCATTAACTATACATTCTGCAGTCACATTCCAATTCCTCCATGAATATATAACCTACAGCATAAGGCAATGACTCCTAGACAACAGTAGCGCAAGATGCATTATATCAATTTCAATATTTCTTCAAAAATTATAAAATACATTTTCTTCAATTTAGCATTGGAAAATTGTTAAATTTAATGCTTTTACATACTCACTTTAACTTTCTTTGAAAACATCCACTTTTTGTTTGCATAACTCCTCTGGCCAGCAACTAATTGTCTTGTACAACTCTATTTCTTAGCAAGATTGTTGTGCTCATTCTTCTTTTCTCTGAGTATCCACAAACTATTTTAAGAACTAAGTCATGAACCACAGTCTTTATAAAGCCCTCCTTGATGCCATTGCCCATGATACACTTCTTTTATTGCTTTGTGTATATGTGTGTGTGTTTGGCAGATAATGCAGAACAAAAAAGAGAGAACTGCTACACCTCTCTGAACTTTATAGACACTGATGCTGCTGTTGCTTCTTTTGTGTGTGTGTGTGTGCTAAAATACACATAACACCTAATTTACCATCTTAACCATTTTCAAGCATACATGTCAGTAGTGTCAAGAACATTCACATTGTTATACAGTCTGCAAACTCATCATTTTACAAAACTTGAACTCTATACTCATTAAATGACAACTTCCCATCCCTCCTCCTTGTCATCCCCTTAAAACCATCACTGTAAAACCATCTGTCTCTGTGAATTGGATTCTTGTAGTTATATCATAAATGGAATGATACAATATTTGTCTTTTTGTGCCTATTACATTTAGCATAATATATTCATGTTTATCCATGATGTTGTATGAGTCAGAATTTCCTTCCTTTTTAAGGTTAAGCAATATTTCATTGAATGCATATACATTTTGTTCATCCAATCATCTGTTAGTGGTTATACAGTTAGTTGCCACATTTTGGTATTGTGAGTACTGCTGCTATGTGAAACTTATTCTTTTAAGATCTAAAACTAGTATGGCAGGAAAAATTCTAAGATGGACCCAAGATTTTCACTTCTTTTTGCACTCTGCATAACTTCCTATCCTTGAATATGAATAGGACATGAACATAAGATATCACTCTATAATTATGTTTCTCCATATAGCAGCAGAAATTTTGCAAATGTAAGTAAAGACCCTAATCAGGTGATTCTGAATTAATCAAAATAGCAATGATGCTACATGGGCCCAACCTAATCAGATGAGCCATTAAGGAAGATACAGAAATATAAAGTAAAGAGAAATGTTCTATATTCCTTGAGAAGAAAATGACCATGTTGTGAACTGCCCATGGAGGGGGCTCTATGACAAGAGTCTACAGGTGACCTTTAAGAACTGAGCACAGTTCATAGGCAATAGCATGCAAGAAAATGAGAACTTCAGTCCTACAACCACAAGGAGTTGACTTCTGTCAATAATCAATGAGCTTGTAAGATACCCCAGAGCTTAATGAGGCTGAACTCTAAGCAGACATCTTGAGACCCTGAGCAGAAGACCAAGCTAACCTGTACCCAGACTCATGTCCAAAATAATAATAAGAAGAAGATTAAAAAATGTGTTTTCAGTTGCTATATTTGTGGTAATTTGTTATGGAACAATAAAAAACCAGGGTTTTTTTTTTATTAAAAATAATATCCCTGGTTTTGAATTGGGGTTAGAAAATTTTATTTATTGTCAGTTTTTCTTAAGTACAGGCTACAAACCATAATTATGTCCTCCCTATTAAATTCATCTTTGGGAATATCAAACACCCAATATGCAATGTATTTAAGAGCTATTGATGTATTCTAAACTTTTTACTCCTACAAAAATAAGTGGACCTCTACCGAATTACTTTTGATTTTTTTAATTGATTTTTTTGTAGGTTTGTTTCCCTTATTATTTGTTGTTATTGTCACTATGTGTACGCACGTCTGATTTTGGTAGTCAACCATAGTCTGTCATGAGGTGGAAGACCAGAGGATCGTGCTTGTTTGTATTGTTTCTACAGCGAGAATAACCAAACTTTAAACAAGGATATGACAACACCTGAACTTAAAATAAATTATTATTTTTTTCAGTCTACCTCTTCATATTTAAAGTCACCATAAAGAAAAAGACATACGTTTACATGATGAGGTAATATTATGAAAATACCAATTGATTGTTGATATTTTTGCTTATTATTAAAAATTGTGGGCCTTTCCTAGCGGTCTAGTGTTTAAGACTAGGCATTCCAATACAGGGGATGTGGGTTCAATTCCTGGTTGGGGAGTTAAGTTCCCACATGGTCACAAAAACAAAACACAATGAAGCAACGTTGCAACAAATTCAATAAAGACTTTGAAAAAAAAAGTCCTCATCAAAATAACCTTAAAAAAAAAAACATTGTAATTGTTATCTTCATTGGAAGCTCTTTAGAAGTCAAAGTGGCCAGATAGAAGGTATCACCTGTTTTCAAATGGTTTTGCTCTCAGGTGTCTCTAGTTCCTCAGAGAAACGTGTGGGTTTCATACAGAACTATGCCATCAATTAGAACAGCAGGATATGTTATCTACTACTTTCTGAATCTAGATATATCACTTACTGACTCGATAATAGAGAATATATGTTTTATTTTTCCAGTAGTGGTAACTTAGGTAAAAGGTTTAGAAAACATATAGATAAGGACAGTGAAAAATATAATACTAGGAGAAAAGAGGGAAGAGAAATAGCTAGGGTTTGTGGCTAAAACAGTAAAGAATCTGCCTGCAATGCAAGAGACCCAGGTTCAATTCCTATTTTGGGACGATCCCCTGGAGGAGGAAATGGCAATCCACTCCAGTACTTTTGCCTACAGAATTCCATGGACAGAGGAGCCTGGCAGGCTACAGTCCATGGAATCCCAAAGAGTTGGACACACCTGAGTGACTAACTTTCACTTTTCACCTTTTGAGAAAAATAGGAAGGCTTTGAAAATAAATGACTGTAAATTATCAAATTTCAAGTATTGAAATCGTAAAAATGTATATCTAGTGTTTTTATATGCTGTTTCCCACCCCCCCCCATTTTGTAATGTGTGCTCTATTTACTTTCTGAACCAAGGTAAATATAAAAAGTGTCTTTATCTGAGTAACTCTAGCTCTCACATTTCAAAAGTTCCTGGTACAAAGTTTATATTGAAGGCATTTAGGGTTTTTCCAGTAGTCATGTATGGATGTGAGAGTTGGACTATAAAGAAAGCTGAGCACTGAAGAATTGATGCTTTTGAACTGTGGTGTTGGAGAAGACTCTTGAGAGTCCCTTGGACAGCAAGGAGATCCAACCAGTCCATCCTAAAGGAAATCAGTCTTGAACATTCACTGGCAGGACTGATGCTGCAGCTGAATCTCCAATACTTTGGCCACCTGATGTGAAAAAATGACTCATTTGAAAAGACCCTAATGCTGGGAAAGATTGAAGGTGAGAGAAGGGAATGACAGAGGATGAGATGGTTGGATGGCATCACTGACTCAATGGACATGAGTTTGAGTAAACTCCGGGAGTTGGTGATGGACAGGGAGGCCTGGCATGCTGCAGTCCATGGGGTTGCAAAGAGTTGGACACGACTGAGCGACTGAACTGAACTGAGTGTAAGTAAGCAAGTGTTAGTCGCTCAGGCACGCCCGACTCTTTGCAACCCCATGGACTACAGCTCACCAGGCTCCTCTATCTATGAGATTTTCCAGGCAAGAATACTGGAGTGAGTTGCCATTTCCTTCTCCAGGGGATCTTCCCAACCCAGGAATCAAACCCAAGTTTCCTACATAAGTGGGCAGATTCTTTACCAACTGAGCTACAAGGGAAGCCCCTATATATGACCACTATCTGCAACGTGTGGTCTTACTGCATATGTCTAATATATGCTTAATGTACATGTCTTAATGCACATGTCTAATATAATCACTTTATTTTCTTAGCTTTCTCTGTGAATAAGAAATCATTCCCCTGATGTTTGCATACACACAGTGACACAAGTGATGGAATGCTCTAACACCACTGCCCACACGCAATAGTCCTCCTGATTTGACTCTTTCCCCCTCTTTAGGACTTATATGATCTTTTTGGCCCAGCACTTGATATAATGCCACTTTAAAATAAAATAAAGACAGTATATTTAAAAGGGCATTAATAATGTTCTGTTGATATTCTGGAGTAAACAACTGAGTGGGAACTAATTTTACTGAGTTTCACTATAAAATTAAGTATGATTGTCTTAATTATCTGAGCTAGTATGGAAAACAAATGCGCTGCAATTATGATAAGGGTGATTAGTGACGCTGTATCTTTCTCATTCACTTTTGGCCTGTTTTTTCAGTCTGATACCTAAGAACTGCATAATTGGTTTCTGTTGCTTTAAACATGAGAACCTTAAATAATTCAGGAAAAATAACCTCTACTACCATTACCAATCCACGTCCAAATAATGGGTATTTTTGCCTTAAAACAGCAAGAGAAGGTACATTTGAAAGCTTCCATAATAGAGAACCAGGAAATGTAAAAAGCAGTCTTTCTATAGCAAAACAATAGCGTAACTGGAATAGCAACCTGTCGCCCAGAGAACAAAGGCACTGCTGTAAGAAGTCTAAGTGTTTGCTCTCTGCCAACATGCCCCGAAACTCACAGATATGTTTAGAAAGAATGCCAATACCTCCTATACAGAATTAAAAGGGAGGTCTAAGCTTTGAAAGGCAATATTTGGGTTGTGTTGGAGCCTAATATTGTATTTCTTTGTTCTTCTTCTGATTTCATATTGACATACAAATCATTAATTCTTTAAGTATTTTAAGGTAATTTCTTTAAATTGCTCTTTAAGGAATTTCTTTGAGTATTCTAAGTATTCAATGTACAAAATAGCTTTGGATGTAAGGATTAAAAGTGGGGTATGTGAGCAAACTGTTATCAACCTAGTGGCTTTATTTGAACAGCATGAAGTAACATAGTATTCACTAAAGCTTTTATTTTTTAAGGCTCCAAAATGTACGCTTAAATAATATTTTCAACAATTTTTATAAAATACTTAAGTCTGATGTTGCTTTTACTTTCTACATGATATCATTTCTTACAGGAGCTCAAATGAGAAAGCTACCAGAGACCTCCAATGGCAACAACAATGCTTTCCTTTAGTAATCATGGAAGCAGAGGGATTTAGTAAGATATTATACTCAGAGAAAATCTGAACACAAACAACCTTATCTTAAACTGCAATGTGGTCAGCTCACCACACATCTTCTCTACTCCTTCTCCCATGGACTTTTATTTTCTTTCACTCACAATTTCTTTTTTATATGCAAGGTTAAGCTTTAGTTCACTTCAGTTCAGTTGCTCAGTTGTGTCCAACTCTTTGCGACCCCATGATTCGCAGCACGCCAGGCCTCCTGTCCATCACCAATGCCTGGAGTTAACTCAAACTCATGTCCATTGAGTCGGTGATGCCATCCAGCCATCTCATCCTCTGATATCCCCTTCTCCTCCTGCCCCCAATCCCTCCCAGCATCAGAGTCTTTTCCAACGAGTGAACTCTTCAGGTGAGGTGGCCAAAGTATTGGAGTTTCAGCTTTAGCATCAGTTCTTCCAAAGAAATCCCAGTGCCGACCTCCTTTAGAATGGACTGGTTGGATCTCCTTGCAGTCCAAGGGACTCTCAAGAGTCTTCTCCAACACCATAGTTCAAAAACATCAATTCTTCAGTGCTCAGCTTTCTTCACAGTTCAACTCTCACATCCATACATGTCCACTGGAAAAACCAGAGCCTTGACTAGACAGACCATGTTGGCAAAGTAATGTCTCTGCTTTTGAATATGCTATCTAGGTTGGTCATAACTTTTCTCCAAGGAGTAAGCGTCTTTTAATTTCATGGCTGCAGTCACCATCTGCAGTGATTTTGGAGCCCCAAAAAATAAAGTCTGACACTGTTTCCACTGTTTCCCCATCTATTTCCCATGAAGTGATGGGACCAGATGCCATGATCTTCGTTTTCTTAATGTTGAGCTTTAAGCCAACTTTTTCACTCTCCACTTTCACTTTCATCAAGAGGCTTTTTAGTTCCTCTTCACTTTCTGCCATAAGGGTGGTGTCATCTGCATATCTGAAGTTATTGATATTTCTCCCTGTTATCTTGATTCCAGCTTGTGCTTCTTCCAGCCCAGAGTTTCTCTTGATGTACCCTGCATATAAGTTAAATAAGCAGGGTGACACTATACAGCCTTGACGTACTCCTTTTCCTATTTGGAACCAGTCTGTTGTTCCATGTCCAGTTCTAACTGTTGCTTCCTGACCTGCATACAGATTTCTCAAG
>NW_011495032.1:34184119-34184897 GCF_000754665.1 Bison bison bison
CTGTGGCCACTGCTGAGTTTTCCAAATTTGCTGGCATATTGAGTGCAGCACTTTCACAGCATCATTTTTCAGGATTTGAAATAGCTCAACTGGAATTCCATCACCTCCACTAGCTTTGTTCACAGTGATGCTTCCTAAGGCCCACTTGACTTCACATTCCAGGATGTCTGGCTCTAGGTTAGTGATCACACCATCGTGATTATCTGGGTCGTGAAGATCTTTTTTGTACAGTTCTCCTGTGTATTCTTGCCACCTCTTTTTAATATCTTCTGCTTCTATTAGGTCCATACCGTTTCTGTCCTTTATCGAGCCCATCTTTGCATGAAATGTGCCCTTGGTATCTCTAATTTTCTTGAAGAGATCTCTAGTCTTTCCTATTCTGTTGTATTCTTCTATTTCTTTGCATTGATCTCTGAGGAAGGCTTTCTTATCTCTCCTTGCTATTCTTTGGAACTCTGCATTCAGATGCTTATATCTTTCCTTTTCTCCTTTGCTTTTCACTTCTCTTCTTTTCAAAGCTATTTGTAAGGCCTCCCCAGACAGTCATTTTGCTTTTTTGCATTTCTTTTCCATGAGGATGGTCTTGATCCCTGTCTCCTGTACAATGTCATGAACCTCAGTCCACAGTTCATCAGGCACTCTGTCTATCAGATTTAGTCCCTTAAATCTATTTCTTACTTCCACTGTATAATCATAATGGATTTGATTTAGGTCATACCTGAATGGTCTAGTGGTTTTCCCTACTTTTTCAATTTAAGTCTGAATTTGGCAATAAGGA
>NW_011495032.1:34184997-34190676 GCF_000754665.1 Bison bison bison
GGCTGCAAAGAATATAATCAATCTGATTTCAGTGTTGACCATCTGGTGATGTCCATGTGTAGAGTCTTCTCTTGTGTTGTTGGAAGAGGGATTTGTTAAGTTTAAGATTGATTTAAATTTTATTAATGTTTTAAATATTTTTATCCACTATTATAACCACAATGCCCTTCTTATAGTATATGTTTATTTATTACTCAAATATCATGATTCCTCAGTACTAAAAGATTATATTAATAATAATAATAAATTTTAATTTTCATATAACATCATATTATTAAGAAAGTCAGATTTAGGTTAAGATGCTGCTCTAAACACAAAATCTATGGCCTCAGTTTTCTTATATGTAAAATAAGGATAATAACTAAGAGTTTTGGTGGAAATCTAAAAGGTACTTCAAACAGTTTTTCTAAAATCTGAACCACATAATCTATATAGTTTTTCCAATAAGAATCCAGAAGTCATGATTAATTCCTCTCATCAGTCCCATTTAAACATCCAGTTACCCAGATCTAGTGATATTGTTCCTCAAAGTGTTGAAAAGTGCTAGTCACTCAGTCACGTCTGACTCTTTGTGACCCCATGTAGTGTGGCCCACCAGGCTTCTCTGTCCATGGAATTCTCTAGGCAAGAATATAAGAGTGGGTTGCTATTCCCTTCTCCAGGGAATCATTCCGACTGAAGGATCAAATCTATGTCTTCTGCATTGCAAACATATTCTTAACCCTCTGAGCCCACAGGGAAACTCTTGATACATTTTAAAAGCTCCACTCTTTCCCATCCCCAGTCCAGGTCACAAGTATTTCACACAACTGCTCTCCCCTCTTTGAATTTGTCTTGCTGACTCTAGTCTTGATTCTCTCATATTCATCCTCCACTTTGAAGTCATAGTAACTTACAAAATATCTCTATTAATATGTCACTTTCCAGCATAAAATATTTCATAGATTTCCTTTTGCTCTTGGAATAGGATAAGAGCTCCTTACAATGGCTTGCAGGCACCTTAGGACTGACCCTCCTTCCCCCTTCACCTTCCTCTTGCATTTTCTTGTCTCACAGTTAGCTCCTCGGACTTCCCAGATGATCTCTCAGGTCTGTTCCTCTGCCTGGAAGACTTGCTTCTTCTCTGCCTGTCTCAATCTTACTCATATTCAGCTTCCAAATATCACTTCTTGAAAACATGCTTCTATAATGCCAAATTTAGTTTAAATGATTCTGTATTTTCAACAAAAGTTATTGAAATTTCTTTTAAAAAGTCATTCATTCACAATAGAGTATCAGGGTAATTGGGAGAGAAATTGGGTGAGAACAGGAGAGAGGGGATAAAACTGGGGATTTTTGAAATATGATATCTATAGAGAAAGCTAGTAACCTCTCTCTCCTCCTTTTCTCACCGCCAGTGAAAGAGGTTTACACTGTACTATGTAGAGAGTTTACCACATGACCTATGCATATAGGGAGGGGGAAAAATAGTATAACTCCTACCTACAAAATTCAGAGGATAAAAACAGGCTAATAAACTTTTGTGACAGGAATACCCTGCCTTCCCTTTTGGTGTGAGCAAACGAGGCAAGGTTGTTCTCTTCCTCATTCACTCAACAATGTATTTTTTAACTTCTTACTTTGAGATAGGGCTTCCCTTGTGGCTCAGGTAGTAAAGAATCCGCTTGCAATGCGGGAGACCTGGGTTCGATCCCTGTATTGGGAAGATCCCCTGGAGAAGGAAAAGGCTACCCACTCCAGTATTCTGGCCTGGAAAATTCCATGGACTATACAGGGGGTTGCAAAGAGCCGGACACGACTGAATGACTTTCACTATCACTTTCAGTTCACTTTGAGATAATATAGATTTACATACCACTGTCGAAAAACAGATATCCCAGATCCCATGCACACTTTTTACTTCCAGCTTTGCTGAAGACTAATTGACAGTTAGAAATTATATATATATTTAAGGTTTACAACTTGATGATCTAATATACCTTGTGAAAGAATCACCACAATCAAGCTAATTAATGAATCCATCTCTTCATACAGTTTCCTTGCGTGTGTGGCGGGGGGTGAGGTGGCGGCTGTGCTGAGAACACTTAAGATCTACTCTCCTAGCAGATTTAAAGTACACAATGCAGTACTGTTAACTATAGTCAGGTTGTTGTACATTTCATCTCCAGAACAGTTTTGTCTGGCATAACTGAAACTTATATCCCTTGACTAATGTCTCCACATTCGTCCCTCTCCCAGCCCCTGGTAGCTATCATTCTGCTTTCTGCTTCTATGGGAATGCTTTCCCTGGACTAGACACTGGCCATAGAGGAAAGGAAGAAGAGTTCTGAAGCCATTCCAAGTCCTGTTCCAGAGGAGAACTTGGAAGGAAGAAGGATTTTCATGAGCAGGAGACTGGATGGAGTGGGCCACCCAAATGATGGAAGGACAAGATAGATCAGCAGTTGAGAAGCATTGCTGGCATCAAGAGAGTTCCTACTGGAGGGGAACCTCGTGCTAAGAATATTAAAGAGCACAGCATAGAGATGCATCTGCTAGCAGGGCTTCCCCAAGGAAGAAACTTTCATGTTTCCACCTTCCCTTCCTCCCTCTTAAGTGCCAGTCCTGGAGGATGAAACACCATAGTAAGCAAGCCATGGGGGCAGAGTGAGTAGAAAGAGAAAGAAGCCACCACATTCCCATTCTGGAAGGCAGTAGCTTCCAAGCAGCGGGAGGGGAAGCTTTACTTTTGCATAAGTATCATAGTATTGATGAACATCTTGAAATAGATACTCTTAAGTAAGACTTAAAGTCTTAAAGTCACTTAAAGGTGACTGTAGAATTGCTCAGTATCTCAGAATGAACAGGAAAGTCACAGGCACTCTGCCAAAGTTCCCATCCAGGGCCAAGAGACAAGGCCGCCAAATAAATTTTCAACAGACAGTGGGATACAAAAATTGTGTTTATCGTTAGGCCATGATTAGTGCTTTTCAATATTCACTACACTTCAACGGTCATTTCAATATCCATCACAATAGTTTTTAAAATTAGTCATTGTGGAGGTGATTTTATAAGCAACTGGAGTAGGTATGGGTGGAAACTATCGAGTGAACCTGAAAAATGGGCCCTGAACATTAAGTTCCCTTGGTATTGTTAAAAGGAACCCATCTGTCAAACTTACGAATTAGTATTCTTCATTTTAGATAGGCTCATTATGAGAAACAATCAGAATCCTTTTGAAGTGTGTGCATATTACACATTTTGATCCTGTTCTTACATGAATGGTGTAAAAGCATAATGTCTTCTCTAAAAAGTCTATATCTGCATTCATTGAATTCATTGGATAGGATGTAAAAATCACTGCTTTTCTACAAATCTGTATTTACATGTTAACAAATTTGAAAGTGAGACAAGTGTAGATGAAGTCAATTCTGCTGACCCATAGTCTCCTTTTAGCTTTCCCTTCCTTCCCATGGCTCTTTTCAATTCTTCAAGGAAGGAAATTCAATGTTTTTAGCTAGAATCGAATGTCCAGTATAACTGCAAGCATCAGAGCTTAGGCTGATAAAGAAGATATAACGGAAATGTTTTAGGTGGACATTGGCTTTGGAACCAAACTGGCCTAGGTATGATGTGGTTTCCACTGTTTACTAGCTGCATAGTCAAGTTAATTAACTATCATAAGTGTCAGTGTCTTTGTGTGTAAAACAAACAAATCTAGTACACACCTGCAGAACTACTGTGAAGGTTAAATGAGATAAAAGTATACAAACTGCTTAGCAAATTGTCTAATACAATGGAAGTACCCATATGCACATACAGGAGACCTATTCGATAGCAGAAGATGAATAATATGCCCTTGATACACAATTCTAGACAAAAATGGAATTCTCTTTATTTTTTCCATCCAAATAGGAAGCTTGGTATCAAGCATAGTAATTTATTCCCATTTAACTTGCAAAAAGTAAAAAAAAATACTGTAAGAATGTTGTTTTCCATCAGAATCAAAACATGATCTAGAATAACAGTAAAATTTTAAAGGGATTACTACTAACAATAAGAATAAATAGACCCATAAAATATGTTATTTTAAATATTTGAGGAACAAATGTGATATCTGATAAATGACTTTGGGATAACTGGCTAGCCATTTGGGGAAAAGTCATGATTCTTACTTCACTAGTTGAACATAAATATATTTTGGAAGTTATAATGTAGTATACAAAAAAAGAAAGCATTTCAATACCAGAAAAAGATGAAAATTCATATTTTTACAGTCTTAAGATTTTATCACCACCTAAAGCACAATATTAACCTCAGCAACCATAGGGGGATAAATTATAGAATTGAGAATATCATAATTAAAATTTCCTAGATAGCAAAACAAACAAAATTTAAGCAAAACCTAGTAAGATCAAGCAACAAAATAAGAAACAAAGCCACAGATAGGTTAAAGGTAGAAACCAAATTAGAGAATTTATATACATTACTCTTGCATAATCATAGGAGCTAAGGATTAACTCATAGATTAGTGTTGATTGTGGCTCGATTATGATTTTCCAGTGAATCCCATCTGCTGGGTAACACTGCTTTGAATGTCATTTGAATGGCCTTTCTCAGGAACAGTGGCTATTAAAGAACATTAAAGCTAGAGGTGACTTTAGAAATTATTTTGGTTTACTCTCTGTGTTTTATAGACAAGATAGCTAAGACTTGGAAAAGTTAAATCGCTAACTATAATAGAAATACGTACAAGATGCAGTAAGAACAGAAGAAAAAGAAAAAGAAAAACTTCCATGTCTGAAGAACAAGAGGTTAAAGAAATCTTGACTTAGGAGAAGGCCATGGCAGACAGTGTCCCTAAATACTGAGGAGGTGGGGGAGGTTATCACATCCATGATGAGCTATTTCTGATAGAAGCTAAATAAAAGTTTAAAAAAATAGAAAGATACATAATAATTCCCCTGAAGGACAGGGGATTTGAGGCTAAACAAAACAACACAAAACATACAATACTCTAAGGCACAACACAGAAAGAAGTCTAGCACACTGCAAGCCATTAGATATAACTGAAATATATTGGGTATTAGTGGTGTTAAATGAAGTTTAAAATATGGGCCATGGGCTAAATATGTGTGTGCCATGCTAAATAACTTTATTCCTGTCCTATAGTTGATGGAAGATCAGCTATACTACAAGGGACTAACTGTACAATAAGGGACTAACATGAGATTTGTGTCATAAAAAAGAAATTTGGTGGATGCTTGAAGGATGGATAAGAATAACTTGGAATTAAAAAAAAAAAAAAAATCCTACCTCTCCTTCAAAATCCTGCTGAAATATTTGACCTGACCTGGGTTCTACATGGGCAGAATCAGACTCCCTTCTCCTTTTCCTCTTTGCACTTTGTGTAGGTTCTATTTTTTATGCATTGATTGTATCAATATATTGGAGAAAGCAATGGCACCCCACTCCAGTACTCCTGCCTGGAAAATCCCATGGACGGAGGAGCCTGGTAGGCTGCAGTCCATGGGGTCGCTGAGGGTCGGACACGACTGAGCGGCTTCACTTTCACTTTTCACTTTCATGCATTGGAGAAGGAAATGGCAACCCACTCCAGTGTTCTTGCCTGGAGAATCCCAGGGAGGGCGGAGCCTTGTGGGCTGCCGTCTATGGGGTCACACAGAGTCGGACATGACT
>NW_011495032.1:34190776-34191613 GCF_000754665.1 Bison bison bison
AACATCCAGAATACTTTACTTTTCAAAGACAAATTCATGTTTTAGTTTCTACATAGTTCTCTAACTCAGTGTCAAATTTGTGCTTAAAAGGCAACTGGAAATATTTGGCAAGATGTGAGAAAGTGGAAACTGTGTGAAAATGTCTATAACGACTTAAACACATTAGGTATCATTAAGATCCCTCTGGGATGTCAAGGTCAAAAGGAGTGAAAGCATTTACTGCTCATCATGAAAGTCAGGGAGCAGAGTGTAGCCACTTTCTAAGAACTATTACTCAACCCTATAGAACCAGGATTAATTTAGAGAATTTAATGCTTAGTTGAAATAAAAATGTGCTTGTTCTCGGTGAATTGAGTATGAAGGTACATGTAACAATCATAGGTCTGAACTGGAATTATTTAATAACCAGTCTGGTTGGAAGCAATTGGTCTCCAAGGAATGTTAGGCAATTTTCCCTCAATTTGAGTTAAACATTATGCCAGAAAAAGAACTCTAATGACTAGTCACTTTGTGACTGCTGAACAGATTTCTCTCTACTTTAGCAAAAGCCAGAAAAATATATTTGAGATGAAAGTAGTCACTATTAGTCATTTGATTAGGTCTTAAAAGACTCTCCCTCTGGATGTGGAACAAAAAGAATTTATTTGAATACCTTTAGTTGACTCTGACTTGGGCCCTAAATTTCTCCAAAAGAATGTATAGGTAACGAGGATTTTCTAGGAAATAGAGTGACTCAGTGGCTTTTCATAGCCACTCAACAAACTTCAGCTTCAACAGACTTATCTATGAAAAACAAAAATAGTTTTGGCTTAATAAGTAGAACAACTGGTGTATAAG
>NW_011495032.1:34191713-34237067 GCF_000754665.1 Bison bison bison
GCTTCACTTTCACTTTTCACTTTCATGCTTTGGAGAAGGAAATGGCAACCCACTCCAGTGTTCTTGCCTGGAGAATCCCAGGGAGGGCGGAGCCTTGTGGGCTGCCGTCTATGGGGTCACACAGAGTCGGACATGACTCAAGTGACTTAGCAGCAGCAGTACCAATATATATGCATTTCTAGCTCCCTAACTAAAATGAGATTCTCCAGCAACTTTTCAAGTAAAACAAAATAAAATGAAACCAACAAACAAAAACCTTCCACATAAGCAGTGTTAAAATGTTGATTAAAATAATGCATGAGTCTAAGTTCTTTGTGGATTTCAAAAAGGAATAACGCCTACATCCCAGCCTATGTCATTAAGCTTCTGTTTGTACCATACAGCATATAAAGTAAGTAACTATAGTCTAAGACAGTATAAAAGTAAAAAAATGTGTGTGTGTGTGTGTGTGTGTGTGTGTATATATATATATATATATATACTTCCACAGTGTGGAAAATGAAAGAACAATCTATAAAGAAGCTGTCATTTGAAATAGGCCTTGACAAATAGGATTTGAGCACAAAGTGATTTGGTAGAGAAAGGCCAAAAAGAAGTAACAGAATAAACAAAGCTGTTGAGATTTACGAAAAAAAAAAATCTTAATAACAAATAACCTGTTAGTACTGAAATTGGCCTGATTCTTTTTTTGCTTTTATGATAGCTATTAATAGTTTGTTTGTTTTAATCCAGATCCAAATAAATTATATAAACATTATGATTGTGTTAATATGTCTAATCAAGTATTTTTTTAAAACTATAGATTCCCTACATAGTTATCTATTATTTTCTTTTAATTTGTTCTATTTTTTTAATTTGATAGGAGAGAAGACAGTTCACTCAATCATCTTGATAGTTTTACTAATCCCTCCTTTTAGACAATAATACTACAAGTTAGTTCCTTACCAAGATTTCAGATAAAAGTATTTATTTGCTGAATATACTTAAAGATGTGCTAAGACAGACCCTCTCTGAAAAGTACTCTGCCACTAATGACTACAATGGATAGAAAATTATGTAAATTTGGTGAATTAATATTTTAAATATCTAGTGTCTGAACATTAGTGGTTAATTTCATTAACATTTTCCATTGTAATCTAAGGAATTTCAGTTTGTACGTCTAAATCTGTGATTATATTAATGAACCTTATAAAACTGCCCATAAAAAGAGCAATTCCATTGGTTAAACCTAGTAGAAATGAAAATGATTTTATTTCTTTGTAGTGTATTGATCTAATATATTTATTATGGCATACTTCCATAAATTAATCAAGCAGGTTTGTAAACATGTAGATTAACATCCAGAATACTTTACTTTTCAAAGACAAATTCATGTTTTAGTTTCTACATAGTTCTCTAACTCAGTGTCAAATTTGTGCTTAAAAGGCAACTGGAAATATTTGGCAAGATGTGAGAAAGTGGAAACTGTGTGAAAATGTCTATAACGACTTAAACACATTAGGTATCATTAAGATCCCTCTGGGATGTCAAGGTCAAAAGGAGTGAAAGCATTTACTGCCCATCATGAAAGTCAGGGAGCAGAGTGTAGCCACTTTCTAAGAACTATTACTCAACCCTATAGAACCAGGATTAATTTAGAGAATTTAATGCTTAGTTGAAATAAAAATGTGCTTGTTCTCGGTGAATTGAGTATGAAGGTACATGTAACAATCATAGGTCTGAACTGGAATTATTTAATAACCAGTCTGGTTGGAAGCAATTGGTCTCTAAGGAATGTTAGGCAATTTTCCCTCAATTTGAGTTAAACATTATGCCAGAAAAAGAACTCTAATGACTAGTCACTTTGTGACTGCTGAACAGATTTCTCTCTACTTTAGCAAAAGCCAGAAAAATATATTTGAGATGAAAGTAGTCACTATTAGTCATTTGATTAGGTCTTAAAAGACTCTCCCTCTGGATGTGGAACAAAAAGAATTTATTTGAATACCTATGAACTTCAGACTTATCTATGAAAAACAAAAATAGTTTTGGCTTAATAAGTAGAACAACTGGTGTATAAGGGGGAAGAGTATCCATGTGTCATTTTCTAGGAGATTAAGCATGAATGTATGGATTTGGAATATCACATACATGGACCTCAGGTTTCCAGCTAAAAATATCATAACCCCAGAATGTGATATACCCTTAACATATAGTCTGACAATTTAAATACATAAGCTAGGAAGAAACTAGTGCCTTAAGAGTTATCCAGGAAGGAAGTTATTCCAATGAAGAAAAAAGTACCTTTAATATTTTCAGATTCTGATCACAAAACCTCTCTGTAGTTATAGTGACCACTAAGCAAAAATCTGAACACGTGGATACACAGAAAGATCAAAAAAAATTTTTTTTGAGAAACATTTGATCTAGGTTCTGGATTCCACTATATGTAACTTCATTTCCAAGAGGACACCCAGGTGAAATACAGCAGTGTCAATTTGCCTTAGGCATTTTGTTTCAATAGAAAAAGTCTAGTATTCAGAAACTTATGTCATAATTTCATTTCTGTGACTTTTTTCTGTGATCACTGAGACAGTCATTGAAACCCTCTATGACACAGTTTTAAGAATTATGGTATATCAGTAATATCATGCTACAAAAGTACCAAGGAAATATGAGGCCCAAGAAATTACCTTTTTTTCTTTTTTTTTTTTATTGCACTGTGAATTCACATTGGAGAAATTAGCAGTAAAAAGGTAACTAGGAATGAAGTCCAACTGTATGAACTGAAGAATATAGAAAGTAAAAAAAAAAAATAGTAGAACTGTGATCATAGAATCAATGCAGAACCAAAGGAGCTTCAGGATCATTTATTTGAGGTACTGAATTTTAGGGAAAAAAACAAACAACCCAAGGTCAAAAGCTTATGAGAGGCAGAACTGGGATCAATCTCAGGTCCTCTAATTCAAATCATGTATTCTTACTACTCCATTGCTTGCTTCTTGGAAGGAAAGCTATGACAAATCTAGACAGTGTTTTAAAAAGCAGAGACATCACTTTGCTGACAAAGGTCCATATAGTCAAAGCTATGGTCCTTTCAGTAGTTATATACAGATGTGCGATTTAGACCATAAAGAAGGCAGAGCATCAAATAATTGATGCTTCTGAACTGTGGTGCTATAGAATACTCTTGAGAGTCCCATAGACAGGAAGGAGATCAAACCAGTCAATCTTAAAGAAAATCAACCCTGAATATTCATTGGAAGGACTGAAGCTGAAGCTCCAACACTTTGGCCACCTGATATGGACAGCTGACTCACTGGAAAAGACCCTGATTGTGGGAAAGATTGAAAGCAAAAGGAGAAGAGGGCAACAGAGGATAAGATTGTTGAATGGCATCACCAATTCAATGGACATAAACTTGGGCAAACTCCATGAGATCGTGAGGGACATGGAGGCCTGGTGTGCTGCAGTCTATGGGGTCGCAAAGAGTTGGACACAACTTAGTGACTGAACAACAACAACCACCACTGCATCATAATGGGTAATTAGAAATGTGGGGAAAAAAAAAAGATGGGTAATACAGTAAAGTTTCCTTAATTACATTATTTTCTAATTTTTCCAGATCTTGAGATATTAACAATAAGATTTAGAGTTCTGAGATACTTAATATTTAATATCTGTTCAATATAAACTATCAATAAGTATATAATTCTTCCCTAAACTTAGTTAATTATGTTGCAGTTATATGTTAAGACAAATGTTCTTCATGTAATAGTGTATGCACTGGTAAACAAAACCAATTTTTGAGTGAAAAATAAATGCTAAAAAATTATTCTAGAATCCCCTGGGGGTGGGGGAATTTCAAGAATGATGGAGAAAAAAACTCTGCAAACCGATTCCCCCAGCAAAACAACAATATAACCGGTGAAAATCATTAACACATACACATACACAAACACACAATATTTAAAACATCTGGATACCATCCTAAGAGCATAGAGGAAATGGAGAAAAATTCATTCAAGAGAATCTTCCCAGATTCTACCAAAATAGAGAAGGTCTACAGAATTTAAGGGACTTCGCTGCCTGTATACCAGCTCTTTGCTGTGGAAGCTCTGTTGGAAGCACGGAGAGAAAACTCAAATTACTAAAATTTAGAAGAAAAGAGTGGATATTATTACCAATCTTACAGAAACAAAACTAAACATAAGGGAATTCAATCAGCAATTAACTATATGCTCACAGTTATATAACTTAGACGGAAATAACAAAGTCCTAGAAAAACTCTCATTACTGCAACTGACTTAGGAAGAGATCTAAAAATCTGAATAGACCAGTAACAAAAGATTAAGTAATTTAAAAAGTTCCCACAAATAAATTTCCAGACCCAGATAATTTTATTGGTAAATTTTACCAACTATTACAGAGGAATAAATAACAATTATTAACAAACACCTCCAAAATATGAACAAGGAGAGAACAGTTCCTAGATATCCTTTGAGGCTAGTATTAACCAAATGAAACATCACAAAAAAACTACAGCCCACTATCCCCCGAATATAGATGCAAAAATACTTAACAAAATATCAAGCCAAGTCCAGCAATCTATAAATTGAATTATAAATCATAGCCAAGTGTGATCAATTCCAGAAATACAAGGTTGATTTAACATCCAAAACCAATTAATATAATGCATCATTTTAATAGAAAACAGGACAAGAACCATAAGATCAACTCAATTGATGCATAAAAAGTATCTGAGAAAATCCAACACCCTATTATGATAAAAATGCTAAATAAACTAGGATTACAATGAAACTAACTCAACCTGTAAAACCCATAGCAAACAGCATACTTATTGATGAAAACCTGGATGTTTTCACTTTACAATTAGGAATAAGTCAAATATGTCCAACCTTGCCATTTCTATTAAATACTGTACAAGAGGTTCTAGTCAGACAAATCAGGTTTTTGAAAAAAACATTCAGACTGGAAATGAAGAAGAAAACTATCTCTATTTGCAGATGTCATGATCTCCCATACAGAGAATTCTAAGCAATATGCCACATGTACACACACAAAACTACTGAAACTCATACATAAGTTCAGCAAGATTGAAGAGTATAGGAAAGTATATCAAAATAAACTGCATTTCTCTCACAAGCAATGAAAAATCAAAAAATGTAATTAAGAAGACAATTCCATTTACAATAGCATCAAGAAGAATTACTTAGGAGTCAATTTTTTTTAAAGGAAATTTAAAACTACACTGAAAATTAAACTATAATATATTGTTGAAAAAATATGAAGATCTATGTAAGTAAAAAAAAAAATCTCGTGTTCTTGAATTGGAATACTTTATACTATAAAGATGACAATATTTCTCAAATTGATGCATATACTCTATTCAATCCCTATAAAAATCCCAAATGGCTTTCTTGACAAAATTGACAATGTGATGTTAAAATTCATATAGAAATTCAAGGGACCCAGAAGAGTCACAACAATCTTTAAAAAAAGAGCAAAGTTGGAAGACACGCTTCTAGGTTTTACAATGAGATAAAAGCTATAGTGTGGTATTGGCATAAAAAAATAGACATATGTTGTTGTTGTTGTTTAGTTGCTAAGTCATGTTTGACTCTTTTGGGATCCCAGTGGACTATAGCCCACCAGTGAGTTGCTGTTTCCTTCTCCAAGGGAGCTTCCTGATCCAGGGAACAAACCCACATCTCTTGCTTGGCAGGCAAATTCTTTACCACTGGGGCCATCTGCGAAGCCCAATAGACATATACATTAATGAAACAGAGTTGAGTCCAAAAATAAACTCATATATTATATTTATGGTTAATTGATTCTTGACCAGGGTGCCAAGACAGTTCAATGGGCCAAAAACAGTCTTTCTAACAAACAGCTTAGGAATAACTGTATATCTACATTTGAAAGAATGAAGCTAGACCCCTACCTCACAATATACAGTGAAAAAATAACTCAAAATGGATCAAAGACATAAGGTAAGAACTCAAGCTATAAAACATTTAGAAAAAAACATAGGGGTAAATCTTCATGACCTTTGATTTGGCTGTGGCTTCTTTCTTTAAATATTCTTAGTTTTTAAACTGAATTTGAGGATTTTGTTTGTTTTCTTAATTCAATCATGTCAACTGTCTTGTATTTGGTATTCTTACTCTGTAATGAAGTATAATTCTCATTTCAGATCTAAGAATAAGATTGCCATTTCAGGACTTCCCTGGTTGTAGAGTTGATAAGAATCAGCTTGCTAATGCAAGTGACATGGGTTCCATCCCTGATCCAGGAAGATCCAATATGCTATGGAGCAACTAAAGCCTGGGGGCCACAGCTACTGAGCCCATGCGCTGCAACTGAAGCCCACATGCCCTAAAGCCTATGCTCTGCAACATGAGAAACCACCACAGTAAGAACCAACTGCTCACAACAACTGGATAAAGCCCAAGCACAGGAAGGAAGACCCAGAACACCCCAAAACAAATAAAAGATTGCTATTTCATACTTATTTTTCATAACATAAGCATAACTAAAAAATTCCATTTCTCTCTAATATGAACTACATTATATTCAAATTATCTTCATTATTATTTTTTAAATATCCTCACAACATTACATTTATTTCTGGTTTTGATAATGATAGACAAAGTAACAATGACCAGAATTCAGTATGATGATTTAACTTTGACATTCATAAACTGTGCATCTTGGGCATGTCACTTACCTCAACTTATCTGTATACCACTGAAAAGATGTGAAACAAGAGTCCAACTAGATATAGTTTCCTTGGGAATCTGTAACTTTGTCTATCAAATTGATCACTTTTTGGCCCATATAAAAGCACTTGATATAGAAAATATCTATGTGTTCAATGCAAATCTCTATGAATTAATCCACACCTTTGTTTCTAGGGATTCCCAGGTGGCCAGATGGTAAAGAGTCTGCCTACAATGTGGGAGACCCAGGTTCAATCCCTGGGTTGGGATGATCCACTGGAGAAGGAAATGGCAACCCACTCCAGAATTCTTGCCTGGAAAATTCTATGGATGAAGAGCCTGGCAGGCTACAGTCCATGAGGTTGCAAAGAGTCGGACATGACTGAATGAATTCACTTTCACTTAAGTTTCTAAGATACAAGTGACCTTTGCATGGAGGGGAAACAGCTCAGATCAAAGCAAACAGAAGAGCTAAAAAAATAAAAATTAAAAAAAGGCTGAAACACAGTTTAAATCAATATTCATTGATTTCTGGGATACTATATGCAAAGAGCAATAAACAGAGGCAGATTCTAAAAGAAGTGGCCATAGACACTAATCAAAGAGATAATACATTTACAATGAAATGTACTCTCAAGTTTTTCAGCAACATTGCATAATCAGGTGGTAGCAGCTTCATGAATGCAGTTTTTGAGTACAAAAGACAATAATCTTCCATCATTGTTGAATTCATTAAAAGCTATAAACTACTCCATTAAAATGTATAGTTTTAGATAATGCTCAATCAAAATATTTATTCATAGGAAAAAATACTTTAACAATAGATGCACAAAGTACATCATTTGTCTTTTTGGTTTTTATCATGAAAGCAATTTGCTGTTGTTCTAAGGCTATTAGGATGAAACAAATGACAGTTGAAGTAATTGTGACATTGGCTAAATTATCCATTTGCCAAAAGATTCAAGATGGAAAGTCACATCTTTCCTAGTCTGGGTGAGTCATTTCACTTGGTTGAAGTGTGTTGATGAAGACAATAAGCACATATTGGATGCTGACGACATGCCCTCCATGACAGTTGCTCTTTGTTGGTTGTATATTGAATCCTCCCCAAAACATTATGCAGTCAGTACTGTTACTGCAATTTTACAGATTATGGAACTGAGATATAAGGAAATTAAATATCAGGCCTAGTCACACAGCTAGCAGAATACTAAGCTGTCGCTGTTGATAAGTCATTCAGTTCTGTCCGACTCTGTGACCCCATGAACTGCAGCATGCCAGGCTTCCACGTGCTTTACCATCTCCCAAAGTTTGCTCAAACTCATGTCCATTGAGTTGATGATGCCATCCAAAGATCTCATTCTCCATTGCCCCCTTCTCCTTCTGCTCTCAATCTTTCCCAGCATTAGGTTTTTTCTACTGAGTTGGCTTTTTGCATCAGGTGGTCAAAGAATTAGTTTCAGCTTCAGCATTAGTCCTTCCAAAGAATAGTCAGGACTAACTTTCTTTAGGATTGACTGGTTTGACCTCCTTGCTGTCCAGGGACTCTTAAGAATCTTCTCCAGCATCACAGTCCAAAAATACCAATTCATTGGCATTCAGCCTTCTTAATGGTCTAACTCACATCTGTACATGACCACTGGAAAAACCATAGCTTTGACTAGACAGATCTTTGTCAACAAAGTGATGTCTCTGATTTTTAATAAACTGTCTAGTTTTCTCATAGCTTTTCCTCTAAGGAGCAAGTATCTTTTAATTTCAAGGCTGCAGTCTCCCTCCACAGTAGTTTTGTAGCCCAAGAAAATAAAATCTGCCACTGTTTCCACTTTTTCCCTATGTATTTGCCATGAAGTGATGGGACTGGATGCCATGACCTTAGTTTCTTGAATGTTGAGTTTTAAAGCCAGCTTTTTCACTCTCCTCTTTCACTTTCATCAAGAAGCTCTGTAGTTCCTCTTCACTTTCTGCCATTAGAGCAATATTATCTGCATATCTGAGGTAGTTGGTACTTCTTCCAGAAATCTCGACTCCAGTTTTTATTTCATCCAATCTGGCATTTTGCATGCTGTACTCTGCATAAATGGTAAATAAGCAGGGTGACAATATACAGCCTTGATGTACTCCTTTCCCAATTTGGAACCAGTCCATTGTTTCATGTCCAGTTCTACTGTTTCTTCTTGACCTGCATTTAAGATTTAGACCCAAATTTGTTCTGCCTTAAAATTTTGCTCTATCCATAGTATTTTTCTACATAGTAATTTCTAAATGGTTGTACTTAGGCCTAAATTAGATGGATAACATCATCCTCACCTGGGATTAAGAGGATATTGTTATTTCTATTTGTCTTAGGTGAATTTTGCTTTAATATTGGAATAGTCCAAGTCATCCTGCTCTAGATATCATGATATCAAGCCAAATTTGCTTATTAGGATGATGATAATCCTTCATATCCAAATGTGTAAATTTACAAATTCTCAAAATTTATTATTTCTGAATCTAAAATGTACTACTCTCTTGCTGACAGCTCCATCTGTTATGGCAAATAGTAGAACTCTGAGCATAGAAGGGACAGTTTTTTCTGGAATGAGTTCCCTGGAGAAGGATGTATGCTTGCCAAAGCAAGCAAGGGCTTGGCAGTAAGAATTTGTTCACATTATTAGAATATTGCAGAATTGTTTTAGATCTGCTAGTCAAAAGTCATTGCAATAAACTGCAGAGCTTTTCATAAACTTCCACTGCTATTTAGTGTTAGGTCCCATTCCTAGCTTTTGATGCCCTGCCTGATTTAGTCATTCAGCCACTTAAGTGAAGAGATATTTAATAAGGGCTTACTAAGGGCCAATCTTGGGCTAGGCACCAGAGATCCAGGATTCAAAGATGAAAAAGAAAGCTCTTATTCTCTTGGAACATGAGTTTATTAGGGGATATAGAGTTTAATCATATAAGTAAGTTAATGAGTATATATTTAGAAGTTGAGTTAGTGCTAAAAAAAAAAAAGTGTATATCTATATCCACATAGCAGTTAATGAGCTACCAGATACTTTGTCAAAATAGCAACAACCCGTGGAGATAAAACTAATCTCCATTTTACAAGGTGATTAATATTCATGGAATCCAAGGGCATTTTGAAAGGATATTTTAGGATCCACTGGTATTATGTTTTACAAGTTCATATTCTCTTACAGACACTGATTTAGTGGTTCTATGGAGGAATTTGTATTTTTTAAGCAGCTCATTGGTGATTCCCAAGGATCATCAGATTTGGGGATTCTAGACCTAGCCTGACCATTTGCCTAATGCCTTAGTTTCCTTTTCTTTCACTACATAAACTTCTAAGCCTTTTTTTTTTTTTTAATTTTCTGGCAAATTTCTAGAGGTATCTCATCACACCTTTAGGACCATGCTAACTTGTTCAAGTACATGGTTAAACTGCAGAACTAAGATTCAGATCCAAGCCTTAGTTTTAATTGAAGTGGGTCTTTTCACCATAATAGTTTTACCACTCTCTTTATGTATACTAAAAAGAACATTAAAATTCCAGATTTTTTATTAAAATTAAGGCACTTAAAATATTAAAGTCTATGCTTTAGAAAATTCTCCGAAAGTATTTTTTAAAAAGAGTACTAGTGACTTGTATTAATCCAATTCTAATTCACAAAACAAGACATATTTATTTTGTAAGAATCTTTTAATTGTTATAGACTCTTAAGGACTCTATACAGAAGATATCTTGGGACATTGGAATATAATGTTGAATGCATGTATTCTAATGGCACATTATAACTTAGATGAAAAATAGAATAAAATAAAACAAACACTGAATTAATTATATGTTAGGCATTTGTATTAAATAGTCGTAAGCATTTCTCAGAACTGGCAGGATTCCCGGAAGTGAACTGTATATTGGACTTAATTTCTGTAGGTAGTATACCTCAACTTGAATGGTATATCTCAGAGACAATAAATTCAGAAAAAATCACACATAATCTTTATATAATTTTAGGTATTAAAAAAATAACAGAAGATATTGAGTTCTCTATTCTTAAAGCAATGATATATTCATAAGTTTCTGTATATAGAGAGATACACCATTTGGGTTGGTTTTATATATTGCTCATCAGAATTAACTGAATAAAGGCAAAATAATAATGTGGCCATCATGGGGCTTAGAAAGAAAACATTTTTAATGTGATCTCATCTGTTTTTGAAGTTTATTACAAAGATTACAGATTAAAACTTCACTTCAAAATGGAAAAAAGCACAAATAAGTCTGTTATGACTAAAAACCCAAAATTTCAGACATTTTGATTTCTTCTGTTGTCATACTTATGATAATATCAAGTTAGAATCTGGTAGCTAGGCATAGGTCAATGCACTCATAATTTTAACTACAGAGTTTTTTAAACTCATTCTATTAATATATTTAGGAAAAATCATCTTTTAGAATGACTAAACAAATAAGAAAACAAATACTGAAAGAATGGAAATTACATATATATATGTATAAGTTTATTAACGATGAATCTATAATCTACTAAAACATTTAAAACTATTTCTGAAGGGTTATATCTAATTAATCCATATTAATCTAACTCAAATCATAGTTTACATTTGGAGTTAACAAAAATTTAATTATTTTAAAATAGTCTGCTCTATTTTAGACTTTTAATTATTTCAAAATTTTAGATAATTTATTAATTATTTGACCAAGTCTCTTACATGTAAAATGTAAAATGGTAGATTTTAATAGCAATTAAAAACAAGTAATACACATGCCTTGCCCTCTTTGAATTTACCACATGATAAAGGAGATAAATTTTATTTAATTTGATTCAACAGTGTTCATTAAGTGTCTATTTTTAAGCAATATCTAATAACTAAACTAAGCTAGATATCAAAAGCTGAATGAGATGATATTTATTTCCCACAAGTTATTTTGTGGTTTAGTTAGTGAGGCACAAAAATAGACAAATGATTTGAATATAAGCAATCTGGTTGGAATATAATTGAGTAATGAAGTGAATGGAAGGAAAAACTAAAATTCTAGAAAGATAGTTAACAGGTTGATAGAGTTTAAGGGAACAGTGAGGTCAAAAGCCAGCCTACTTTTGGATAAAGAAATCCCTATGTGTAAAGGTCACAGAAGTCAAATTGCTCATTAAAGAATGGTTTGTGCAAAAATTGTTCAGTTTTAAGTAATAATGCTAACGTGCACATTTTCAAAATGTTTGTTCATCAGAAGACTCTTAAAGGGAGTGAAAATACAAGCCACAGAATGAAAATATACTTGTACCACATATAACCTATGAAGGGCTTATAGTCCAAGTATTTAAATTAATTTTACAGTTCAATAATGGGGAGAGGACCCATTCCCCTCCCCCCAAAAATGTAAAGAGCTCTAAATGAACATGTCAAAAAATAAGATAAAAAATGGCCCTTAAATATGTGAAGATGTGTGCACCTAATTAAAATCAGGGAAATGAAAATTAAAACCAGAATGAGATACCACTGCTGCTGCTGCTGCTGCTAAGTCGCTTCAGTCATGTCCGACTCTATGCGATCCCATAGATGGCAACCCACCAGGCTTCCCCGTCCCTGGGATTCTCTAGGCAAGAACACTGGAGTGGGTTGCCATTTCCTTCTCCAATGCATGAAAGTGGAAAGTGAAAGTGAAGTTGCTCAGTCATGTCCGACTCTTAGCGACTCCATGGACTGCAGCCTACCAGGCTCCTCCACCCATGGGATTTTCCAGGCAAGAGTACTGGAGTGGGGTGCCATTGCCTTCTCCCATTATACTGTCTAAAATTGAAATGATCTGCAAAGCTAAGTGAGCAAAGACATAGACCAATGGGAATGATTATGTTGATAAATACATATTAGTACAATCAATTTGGGGAAAAAAACTGTCATTGTCTACTAAAATTTAACACATACACTCTATGGACTCAGTAATTCAACTATCAGATACATATCTAATAAGATGTATGCATCGGAAGACATATACAAAGACAGCTATGACAGTTTTAGTCATAATAGAAAAAATCTGGAAACAACTCAAGTGTTTATCAACAGTAGAAATGATAAATAAATTGTGGTCAACGGGCACATGAAATGATGTTCAACATCGCTAATCATCAGGAAAAAGCCAATTAAAGGCACAGTGAGATATCACCTCACACCAGTCAGAATGGCTATCATCAAAAAGAATACAAATAACAAATATTGGCCAGAATGTAGAGAAAAGAAAAATTTTGTACATGGTTGGTGGGAATGTAAATAGGTGCAGCCACTGAGGAAGAGTATACAGTTTTCTCAAAAAACAAAATTAGAACTACAACATTAACCGGCAATTACACTCCTAGATATATATCCAAAAAAACCCCACTTAATTTGAAAATATACACAATGTTCATAGCAGCCTTCTCTACAGTTTCCAAGGTATGGAAGCAACCTAAGTGTCCATCTACAGACAAATGGATAAAGAATGTGATACACACACACACACATACACACAAACACACACATATACAATGGGGTACTGTGCCGTGCTGTGCTGAGTCACTCAGCCGTGTCTGACTGTTTAGGATGCCATGAACTGTAGTTTGCCAGGCTCCTCTGTCCATGGGATTCTCCAGGCAAGAATATTGGAGTGGGTAGCCATTCCTTCTCCAGGGGATCTTCCCGACTCAGGGATTAAACCCAGGTCTCCTGCACGGCAGGCAGATTGTTTACTGTGTGAGCCACCAGGGAAAATGTAACTCTAAAGGAAGTTAAAGACTCCCTTGACAATTACACAAAATCATATTACAGGCAATTAGAATAATCAATTATTCAATGCTAATTATTTACACATTTGTTAAAACTATACTAAATTTCCATCTCAAATAATGAATTGGGCCACTTCATTTTGGCAAACTAAATTTCATTTTTGTTTGTCCCAGCAAGTCTCTTTAACCTTGCTTTTTGTTTCACTTTCTCAGTCTTGCTTCATTTCAGGACATTTACATGAAAAGGGGTTTAGTGACACATGACTGACAAAATCACCCTGAATATAGTTTTCTTTGATTTTATATATGGTCTTTAGCTTGAGAATAGTGTAACATGCATTTCAATATGACTAAGTTACAATCAATTTAAAATGTAATGTTTAAATCTACTGGCAATTCCTCATTTATGTTATTATGCCCACACTATAAGCAAACCTGTAATAGCATCTCTCTTACCCACTCCAGTACTCTTGCCTGGAAAATCCCATGGATGGAGGAGCCTGGTGGGCTGCAGTCCATGGGGTCGCTAAGAGTCAGACACGACTGAGTGACTTCACTTTCACTTTTCACTTTCATGCATTGGAGGAGGAAATGGCACCCACTCCAGGGTTCTTGCCTGGAGAATCCCAAGGATGGTGGAGCCTGATGGGCTGCAGTCTGTGGGGTCGCACAGAGTCGGACACAACTGAAGCGACTTAGTAGTAGTAGTAGTAGTAGTAACATGGGAAGTCTACAGTAGTTCACAAGCCATTAGTGCCTAGATTTGTGTATTAGTTTGTCCCTCTCCCAAGTTCTGAAATCACTCTTCTCTGATTTGTCACAGCTATCTCCTTGATCTCTCCTACTAAACTCCTTTTCTTTGGGTGTTTCATTCTTGTTGATATTCGTCTTTCAAAGAATGTCAAGATTTCACATAGAGAAAATTTTCCTCTCCCTTTTCTTTTATTCCGCTTCCTAGTTTTTTTGTTATTCTTGTAGCTCTTTTCCCTAAGTATTACATAACATTTCATATACATTTAATAGAGAATAATCATAATAAAACAAAATGTTATTATATACTTTTATGCAACTATTATAATGAATATTAATGAATGCTTCCTATATGCCATCCAGTACTCTAAGTATGTCACACATATTAATATCTTAATATTTATACAATCTCACTGAGGTTGGTTGGTTCAATGGACATGAGTTTGAGTAAGCTCTGGGAGTCAGTGATGGACAGGGAAGCGTGGTGTGCTGCAGTCCATGGGGTCACAAAGAGTCGGACATGACTGAGCGACTGAACTGAACTGAACAATGAGGTCAGCACTGTTTTCATTGTTATTTTTTCAGGTGAGAAACCCAAGTCTTGGGAACATTAAATAATTGGCAGAAACTCACAGCTTGTAGGCTATCAAGGCAAATCTCAAATCTGTATTGATTGCCAAACTAAGTTCTTAGGTACCTAGTCTTGTCCTTTTTTAAAAAGGACATATAAATTTTAAAAAGATATAAATTATTTATTTATCCTAAGGACATAGTATTATTTTGTTAGAAAGAGCTAGGTTTTCTGACACTTCAACAATATCCTCTAATAGGAATTAGACACCAGAATTGCACCTGCTCTAACAAACCAGTGGTTTAACTTCATAATTAAAAAAAAATCTCAACATAGTATGAATAATGACTGAGGTTATAATTTTCTATTACCAAAATATAATGCAATATATTTCTATGAATAATACCACAAAAATACTTCCCTCCTTTGACCTTGGTTCTAGTGCCAAAAACTAGGATACCTCTAGTCCTAAGCAGATTTTTTTGGTGTCACGCACAACCTTTTAAAATAAAAACAGTTATAAGTACCTTAAAAGAAACACTTCAGACCATTCCATATTATTGGAAAATAAATAAATTTAAGTGTTTACTTTATACTACATTAATCTTAATAGTGGTAATGAGAAAAAAGCTATTGAAATAAAAATATATTTTAATGAAGGAAGGTCAGAAAACACATTGAAACACACACACACACATGTGCACACACATATATAATTAATTTGGTTTCCCTTTACTTTTCTGTTATTAGAACAGTGCTCTGCTGTACACATTTCAACCTACCAAAATTGTGAACATGGAACATAAAAGTTCACTAAGATCTCTACCTCTAAAGATTACCACTATTTGCAGTTAAATGCATATTGTACAAATTGTATTTACGGTTTGTTTATAAACACTAGATTTATATATATTAATATACAAAAACTGATTTAAAATGTGAATATCGTTACTATTAATTTATACAAATGGAGTCATAATAATATTTTATAACTTTTGTTTTCCACATAATATACATTATCTAGTTGTGTATTTATATCTACTCCATTTCTTTTCACTATTTCATTTTCCCTTATATGAAAAGCATAACTTTTTAAACTATTTTTGACTGATTTTTGTGCTCTTTCCTTTCTTACAATTAAATATAATGCTATAATAAATAGTCATCTATGTATTATATATACATATAAATATACACATACATATACTAAATGCACACACAAACATAATTTTCTGGGAGTGGAAATATTAGATCTCATTATTAAGAGACATTGCTAAATTCCATCTTCCAAAAATTGTATCTGGTTTTATTCCTTTTATGTTGTCCGCAATAGCCATTATTATTTTTATTCTTAATCTCTTTCTATATATTTTTTAAAGAGTCAATGGCCTCACTAATACAATTTGCACATCTAAGGAATTAACTAGCTCAGTCAAAAGAACCAAGATGCAGCCTACCAAAACTGTTAGGTTCCTAGGAAACCAATTTTAGGCATCCATCCCTTTAATAATTGAGTCTGTGCTGTACAGAATTTGCTGAATGACCAACTCTCTATTTTATTTCTCCTTATAGTAATTCCTATTGTCTCTTAATAACCTCCATCACAGAAAGAGAATATGAACAAACATATGGTACCACTATTAAACATTTAAAAAATAGATATCATAGAGACTTCAGGTTAGGCAATGTGTCTTTTTACTTGGTAAAAAGTATTTAAATCAGAGCAAGAGCATACACATATGACCATAACACGTTTGCTCCCCTTTTCTGATCTAGGTTTTACTTTCCGCAGTCTTATTGTCTTGATGATACAAAATAAAAACAATCTAATTTAATCAAAAGCTAGTTTCTGTGTGTGTGTATGTAAATAATTTTGGGAGAATGGAAGCTAATTCCAGCCCAATAAGTATGAATAGCAGGCCTATTGTTTTAAATTTTGTAGACTTTTGACCAATCTAGAGAGCATATTGAAAAGCAGAGACATTACTTTGCCAACAAAGGTCTGTCTAGTCAAGGCTATGGTTTTTCCAGTGGTCATGTATAGATGTGAGAGTTGGACTGTGAAGAAAGCTGAGCACCGAAGAAGTGATGCTTTTGAACTGTGGTGTTGGAGAAGACTCTTGAGAGTCCCTTGGACTGCAAGGAGATCCAACCAGTCCATTCTGAAGGAGATCAGCCCTGGGATTTCTTTGGAGGGAATGATACTTAAAGCTGAAATTCCAGTACTTTGGCCACCTCATGCGAAGAGTTGACTCATTGGAAAAGACTCTGATGTTGGGGGGGATTGGGGGCAAGAGGAGAAGGGGACAACAGAGGATAAGATGGCTGGATGGTGTCACTGAATCGATGGACGTGAGTCTGAGTGAACTCCAGGAGTTGGTGATGGATAGGGAGGCCTGGCATGCTGCGATTCATGGGGTCGCAAAGAGTTAGACATGACTGAGCGACTGAACTGAACTGATACAACTACAATCACCTTCTATTCAGCTCATCAATCATACAGAGAAACAGTGCCTCAAATAATGGGACTTTAACAGATTTAGAGTTGGTGTTCTAAAGAAAATAGGCAAGGAAGAATAAAATATTTGATAAAGTGGCTTAATAAATACTTTAAAGTCTATACTAAAGTTGTTTTTCAAATAATGGTTATTCAGTCTTAAGTGTTACATACATTATGAATGTGTTTCTAATGAAGGTCATAATTTTTATGTTAAATATTTTGCCTCTTAAAAGCACCACTGCTTCAGAGTTCACCCACTGAAGATCTTCTAGGAACGCTCCACATGTCAAAACTTAGCAAATGAGTCCTCAGTAGAGTTTCACCTCATCTTATGATATACGGTAAATAGTAAAAAGTCATTCTTGACATTCAAAAGTTATCTGAAGGTTTACATTGCAAGTTCTCAGGATTTTTTAACATTTCTATTTAATTTGTGCAATTATGCATAGCCTTTCCACTGGTTTCCTCACATTACCTCTAAAATGACAAAATGATGAAATACACTTTTGGGAAACATCTCATCCAACAAGTTTTGAAGCATCTTCTTAAATTGGTTATTATTTCTAAATGTTCTGTTATCATTTGATAGGTCACTTAAAGGTGTTCCTAAAAATAGTCCTTGAAATATGATTTGTAGTCTATCTTTCTTAGTTTAGAGCAAATATATTAACCAGCAGTCCTGTATTTGTGCATTATATGTATACTCTGATTTCATTTTCTCTGTGACTAGAACAGAAGCCCTCATACGAAACTGTCAAATGTTTCTGACATTCATGGCTCATAGAGCAAGGGTTTCACAGAACTGCAGAAGGTTATGTTGATTAAGCAGAGACGTCTTCTATAAATTGACTGCTGAAGCAAATAAAAAAGGGGGGTTGTGAGGAAGGCAGAGTCTGTTTATCCAAATGATCAACCAAATTGCATTCAACATGCTGATATGGGAGATGGAACACTACTGAGCATCCTGAAATGTAATGCTTTTCTAGAATATTCTAGAAACATTCTGCATGCTATACAAAAAGGAGAGAGTATAAAGTGCTGTATATTAATTAAAAATGAAATAAAAACAATAAAAAAATTTTAAAGATTTTCCTGGATGACAATTATGGGACTGATCATATAACAGCATCACATTATCTCAAGGGCATGAATCATAGTATGTCCAACAAAATCACTGTACTCCTTTCACCTTGGACTGGTGTCAGGGTAAGCATGTCAATGAGAGCTCTTCCTGTGAATGCCTGAACAAGTTTCCTGGTTAAAATAATGCAATTCCGTATGGAGAAGCTCTTCCAAAAGCCACACACTTCTCCTACTTGCGCTTCTAATGTGCAACAGGATGTGCATTTTTGATCAATCTTTTCAAATGATCATTGACTGCAGCTGAAATCTATACACATTTACGTTCCTTGTATACCTGACACTGAATGCAACATTACCAGTGAAAAATTAAGAATATTTATATGTATTTAAGGGGCTGTCAGTTCTGAGTTTCCATATGTGACATTAATTTCTACAGGCAGCAACCATCAGAGAATCAAGAAGCAGTTCACCTGGCAAACTTCAGCCCTCATTAGGCGTAAAAAGATATTTTGTCATTTACATATGAGACAAACTATAGCCAAGAACTGACTGTATAACTGTATTGCAAAAGTTCCAAAGGACAATTATAATATTAAAGAAGGTAAAAAGAAAAGTGATTTTCCTATTTATGAAATAATTTTTCAGTAAGTGACATTCTACTGATGAACCTCCATAAATCCAGCGATCTCCTGAAAGGGAGAATTCTATCATGCAATAAGACCATATTCACATTTATATAGAAAACAGATGTTTACAACTTTGGGCTTTACACTTAGTTTATATATGTAGCAGTTAATTCACTTAATTATAAATTGCTAAATATTTACATTCTCACATTTGTATAAAATATCTACTTCTTTTAAAATATCTTGTATGTTTAATTTTTAAGAAACAAGGAGAATATTCAAGGAGATTTTTATTTGCTTGTTAAATGTGGCAATATTGTTCAAATGATGTTAAAATTAAAGTAATAAATGTAGATCCTGAGAAAAGAAATTGAGAAATAAAAATGACTATTAAATTATACTTTATGAGAGCATTTGCATATTTTGGCATAGTAAAATGGCATATGTGGGCATTAGAGCAGGTGTTTTTTTTTTTTAAGGAAATCATGAAAGAAAATAGCTGTGGTTTTTCAAAGTATTTCTGACTTTCTGTAAGAATAGCTGTTTTTCATAAAGTTATTCATACTGTATTCGGTCTTAAAAACCTGAAAGGGACAATTTGACAATGAGTTTTAGAAGACTGAAGAATGTTGGTCTCCCCAAAGATTCAGGAAACTATGAAGCAGTGTCCCAGAGAAAAGTAATAATGTAACAGAAGAGTGAAAAAATACAATTAAAATATACATATGTGCATGTGGTTATAAATACACATTATAATTAGTGTCATATAGTAGGAAATGGAGAAGACTTCTCTATTTTTGACCGACTAAGTATGTGTCAGTCAGCTTTAAGCATTATTTGACATATCAAGATTTATATTAGGAAAACATACATGTCCTCAGCACCTACTGACAAACAAATGAATGAGTCCAACAATTCTATGATTGATCATACAAGAAGTAACCTAGTATCATTTGTTTTCACTAATGGAAACCATTAAGATAAAACATCTATACACAGAAAAAGATAAGGGAAGGCCCATGAGTAATAAATGAGCAGTTTGGATACATAGAGAACAAATCATGACAGACAAAGTTGATTGGTTTTTCTAATAGAATTATAAAATTAATGGGTAAAGGGAACACAGTACAAGTAATATATTTGGATTTTCAAAAAGTATTTAATTCAGTGTTTCATAAGCTCTGACTTGTAATATTAATTCAAATTGGCTTGGAGATGATTATTCTCAGATGGTCTGAAAACCATTTAAAGAACTGTAAACAAGGGGTAATGATAAATGGCCCCAGACAGATACGTGGGGAGGATTGAGCTGCCACTAAGGTTGATTTAGGTCTTGAGTTTTCATTACTTTAGGTTTTGAGTATCTTCATTACTGACATGCAAAGTGGAATAAACAGCACACAAATGAAATTTGAAAATGACACTAAATTGGAAGGCATCATAAACACAGAAACAGTGAAACAGTCAAGAAGATACAAGCTGGAATGTAAAAGGGACTAACAATAGACTGCCCATACTAAAAGGCATTTTGGATTTATTACAAGCATACAAAGCCAGACAAACTGGCAATACAGACTGACAAAATAAATTAGCACAATCCCATAAGTAATGTATTATAGAAACTCCTTTAAACAAGCACATACAGATTTTCAGTCTCAAGTATTGACAGATCTTTACTTAGAAAGGAGTCAAGAGATTACAGTTTAACCCAAATTCTGATTTTCAAAATGGTACTCCAAATAGGATAACATGTATCTCTATAGAGTGACTTTACATATTGAATTCTCTATTTTTCTCTATATGAATCATTCGCAGGAAAAAAAAATCACAATAACTTGACTGTCCTTTGACCCTGAGCATACTTATAGATCTTCAGTTCCCTCTTGAGTGCAGTTGGAGTGTATATAGGGAATATCTCCTACACAAAAGATAATCATGAAGGTAAATCTTCTGCAAATGACTTTTGGATTATCCATGGCACGGTGCTCCCTCTTCATCCGTGCAAATAATTGAGAGTCGATTGTACACACATATAAGAAAAGATAAATAGGAAGACAAATGACTTCCATGAGAAGATTATTACTTTACTCCACTTTATCCCCTTCTATCAGACAACTCAACAAATTAGAGGGAACTCAGAGCACTGAAACAAAAATTATAAGGGCAATAAAGTTTTCTACTTATACAAATGAATTAAATGAGCTAACCCACAGAGTACATATGAGAGCCACTAGTAAGCTATAATGGGTAACACCTAGCTATAGGCTGAAAATCTGCAAGAGGGAAATAAATATTTTCTTAACATAGGGCAATTTCCCTTTCATTAAGGTTCTCAAAGAAAGAAATTTATGATCTAGAGAAAACACTATTGTCTATATTATTGTGAACAAATTTGATTTAGATTTTTACTGCAGAAATACTTCTGCATAAATGAATCAATTCATGATTGTCCATGAGCAAGTATATTAAAAGTTAGATGTTAGTGAAAATCACTGTGATTTTGAAATTAAATATATAATACTGAGGTTTAAATCTTGGCTCTACTAGTTACAAAATATATATAGGTATGGTCAAATATCCTTATTTAAAAAATGGAGATAATAAATCTAATAATTCACAAATGTGTTAAATGAGAAAATAGGCATGAACAAGAATGTAAAAATAATAAATAATGAAGTCACACTTGGTTTTGAAATTATTCAAAAATGTTTATATATTCCATATCACAAGTATAAACTTTTTTTTTATATTATCTTCTCTAATTGGGAAGAAAGATGGTAGAAAGAGCACAATATGAAGTCTTAAGTGTGAGTACTGCCTCCCCACCTATAAATGATATTATTTGGGTAATTATTTAAAATTGGAGTCTCATGTTCCTCATTTTTAAAACTGTAGAAGTGCTATGCAAGTCACAGGTTAAAAGGCACAGGGATGAACATGTAGGGTATACAGAATAAACACTTATCTTCCTTGACCACATCTTTATCTTTTCGTACCTATAATATCTAACTTTTCTACCTGTTTGATTTTTTTATTTAGTAAAATGCACCTTTTGGTGCATATATGATACCATTTTCTCAACATCCAAACTAAATTTCAGGTAAGGAGTACATCCTGCCTATGTTATCTTTTCTACCTTCTAGAAGTTTAAAAAAATATTAAATAAGATAATACATTTGCAATTACATAAGGTCAGGATATTACATTAATGAGAGGTTGTATATTCTTAGCTTAAGTATTCTGACATGTGCATTGTCTTTGTTTCATGAAATCACAGAGATAAAAGGCTTTATTTATACAGCTCGTTCTGTTCAGCACTGAATATAAATGGGTGATAAAATAAAAGCTTTTTGATAATAGATGACAATCAGACATTTACTCAACCTCCTTCTGCTCACTCCTGACCCTTTCATGTTGGCAGTAGTATCTAGAGTCTGACATCTGACTGAAGAGCAGAGAAATAGACAACTGGGCTTAGGTCATCTTTTTTACGTGTTTATTTTTGACAGCTGTAGGTCATCCCCAGAGGAAAAACTATAAAGAATATAAATATATTAAAATGAAGTGGGAACTTTAAGAGATGAGTCCGTTTTCTCAGGAAATGTATCTTATTAATGTCCTTTAAAAATACTATATGCCTTCACGATTTCTTCCTCAAGTTCTTCCTTCATAATAGGAGGCTGCATCTCTCTCCCGCCCCTGAAACCCAATCTTTTCTTCACTATTCTGTTTCTTAATTAGAAAACATTTAATTCTCTGGAGAGACAACGTTTCCAATAAATAAAGGTAGGTAGGCATAGAGACAACGTTTCCAATAAATACAGGTAGGTAGGCATAGAGTGGATTCTGTCTCAGAGCAGTGGTTTTCAATCACGGGAGTATGCAAGCCATATTATTGAAAGGACTGGATGATGCTCAGGAAGGAAGTCTGTTCTGGGTGACAGTGGATCAATTCCAAAGAGTTTTACACCCACTAGGAATTTCAGAAGGAAAAAGAGGGACTTCCTCTGTATTTCTTGAACATTTCTGAATTTAAAACAATTATTCAGCACCAAATCACTGTGGATGGTGACTTCAGCCATGAACTTAAAAGACACTTGCTCCTTGGAATGAAAGCTATGGCAAACCTAGACAGAGTATTAAAAAGCAAAGGCATCACTTTGCCAATAAAAGTCCATATAGTCAAAGCTATGGTTTTTCTAGTCGTCCTGTATGGATGTCGAGAGTTGGACCATAAAGAAGGCTGAGCACTGAAGAATTGATACCTTCAAACTGTGGTGTTGGAGAAGACTCTTGAGAGTCCCTTGGACTCCAAGGAGGCCAAATCAGGCCATCCCTAAGAAAATCATTTCTGAATATTCATTGGAAGGACCAATGCTGAAGCTGAATCTCTAATATTTTGACCACCTGATGCAAAGAGCTAAATCATTGGAAAAGACCCTGATGCCGGGAAAGATTGAAGGCAGGAGGAGAAGAGGGTGGCAGAACATCACTGACTTAATGGGCATGAATCTGAGCAAACTCCAGGAGAGAGTGAAGGACAGGGAAGCCTGAAGTGTTGCAGTTCATGAGGTGGAAAAGAGTCACACAACTTAGCTCTGAACAACAATACTATGTTCTAGATATTACATCAAATGCAAAGATAACCAAAGCACAATTCCCACCCTTCAGAATACCCTGATCTAGTGAGAGAGAAAAATACTTAAAAAAAAAATGTAGAGGTGATTGCAGCATGATGTGATCAGTGTAGTGAGGCAGATAGGCCTGTGGGGTTACAGCAGCTTAAGGAAGTGGCACTTAACCCAGTGGAGACACACGGAGGGCTCTTATTTCATAAAGCAAGGCCATATGTTTGTGTGTAAGAATCTTTAACATCTTTTAGTTTGTACCTTGCCATTTCAATGGTTACTAAGATAGTTCAAAAAGGCTAAACCAAATGATGCCATTGCTCTTTAAACAATACAAAGGTTTTTCATTTCCTAGTAATAAAATCATACATATTTATTGCATAAAATCTGGCAAATAAAGAAAAAATAAATGAAAAAGAAAAAACATATAGCCACTATTAATAATTTGTTCTTTTTTTGTGCCACTCTTATTCCTTTCTCTCTCTGCAAATAGATAAGTAGATAATTGTAATAAGTGTATATTGATATATGTACTGGCTTCCCAGGTGGCACTAGTGGTAATGAATTGACCTGGCAATACAGGAGACAGAAGAGACCAGGGTTCAATTCTTGGGTGGGGAAGATCCCCTGACAACTCACTCAAGTATTCATGCTTGGAGAATACCATGGACAGAGGAGCCTGGCAGGCTATGGTCCATAGGGTTGTAAAGAGTTGGACAAATATACATACAATCTATGATTTACATGTATATCCATTTGCATATTTTATAACTATAGTAATAAAAATGATTTTAAATTAAAACAATCATTATCTAATACTGAGCACTCATTATGTGAAAAATGATAGTTGTACTTTCCTTATAAACTTGTGATAACCAAGTTTATACATGTAAAGTACTTATAATAATGTCTTAATATGATACCAATTGATATGTTTTTAGCATTATTGTATTGCCTTCAAACAGGTAGGAAAATAAAGAGGTACACATATCCTCAGTCGTGTCTGACTCTTTGTGACCCCAGTGGACTATGGTCCTCCAGGGTCCTCTGTCCATAGAATTTTCCAGCAAGAATATTGGAATGGGTTGTCATTTCCTACTTCAGGGTATCTTCCTGACCCAGGGATCAAACCCATGTCTCCCCGCAGCTCCTGAACTGGAAGGTGGATTCCTTACCATTACACCACCTGCAATGCCCCAGATAAAGAGGGGACAATGCTCAAAAATCAAAGCAATCAGTTGCCCTTCTTTTCCAAAGTTAAAAATGTTGAGAAGAGATGTCATGACCAAATGACACATAGAGATCATAGGAGGAGATTTTTTAAACCCAAGGCAAAGTATTGATACATGGATAGAATAATAACTTTTCCACAGATATGACTCCTGGACTCCAAGAATCAAACAAACTGTTCAACATTCTAGATAAGGCTATTGGAAAGCTTTCAACAGTCTCAAATATAACATACCAGAGACATTACCCCTAAACCTTGATATCTACCTCAACTAATAGCATCAATTTATATCCTCCAGGGATGGCATGTCTCACCAGTTAATGTCCATCAATGATACTGAGCAATGCTACTTAAAAAGCTCATCTGGCAATTGCTATGACCACAGTCTTCTACACAGGAAACATATCTACAAGCAAGAATACTGATTATTTACAGTTTTAATGTATACACAAACACCTCCTCTAAAAGTAATCACTGAAATATACTTCATGAAATAATGTCTGCAATACTTTTTCACATATTGCTTAGAGACCAAAGAATATTCCTACAAAGAAAGCAAGTAAACCCAGAAAAACATTTACCACTATGAGTAGACTGTATATATAAATTTATGCAAGCTAACAAATGCAATTTATAATCACATTTCTAAAGCCATCAATTTCTTAACTACATTTTATAGCTATAATTTTGTCATCAGTCTTTGTTTCCATACCACACTGTCATGGTTCCTGGCATGTAGTAAGTGCTTAACAAATGTTTCGTAAATTAATAAAATCTATTAACAATCCTCACCCTGCTGGGTTTCTCTATGATGCTTCCAGGAGCTCAGCACTCTACAAAGTCCAAACAGCTTAAAAGGTGAAAATTTGCACTCTACTGAAAACAGTTCTAAACGGGAGGCCAGGAGGTAAGGTTCCTAGTCTTAGATCTGTCTAGACACTTGCATTTACTTTCCTCATCTATAAAACACGCTAGGTGCATTCAATATTTCTAAGAGCAAAATTCTAATAAGAGTCTACATTTTTAAAGGAAGACGCTATAGATGCATTTTTAAAGCAGAAAAGAGTTAGAACCCTAGCTGTACCGTTTGCTGGTGACCTTGGGCAATTTATTTAACCCCTCTAAAATTCAGTTTCTTCTTCTGTTAAGTAGGAAGAGTAAACAACACTTGCTTCACAGAACTGCTATGAGGGTCAGATGAAATAATTTATGTAAAGCGCTGGGTACAATGCTTGGCACTAAGAGCTCAAAAATTATTTGGGATTATTATTTGGGATTCCTGTTCTTACTAATATTCTTTATATTTGTTCTTGTTTTGCTACATATCTGCTCTCTCTTCTCTGAGCCAGGAACAAGTGAATATTTCTTCATCCAGTTAGAATCTACTGAGAAAGTTCATCAAGGAGAGTAAATCTTACAGCTTTAATGCATAAAGGACAAATAAAGTAACATCAAAGGGTCATTGAACTGGATAGTTTTTGAACACTTTAATAAGCAGATTCTTTCTATTATAGGTATCATCATATTTTACAGTAGGGCACAAATTAAATTCTAAATTACATTAAAGGACTGGGGTGATTATGTTTGTCAAAGAAACATATGGATTTTAAAGACTACATAGTAGTACCAAACAAACTATTATGGAAGGAACATTGAATTGTGCAAAGGATACATCATATTCATCCATATTCCACCCTAGGTACTATCACAAGAATACTGACTTCTTGTTGCTGTTGTTTAGTCGCTAAATCATGTCTGATACTTTTCTGACCCCATGGACTGTAACCCACCAGGTTCTTTTGTCCATGGGATGTCCCAGGCAAGAATACTGGAGTGGGCTGACAGTCCCTTCTCCAAGAGATCTTCCTGATCCAGGAATCAAACTTGTGTCTCTAGCATTGCAGGTGAATTCTTTATCACTAAGCTGCCAGGGAAGCCAAAAATCACACAAAATCACCACATGAAGGAACTGGGACTTGGATATGCAGCAAACTTGCAAATGTCACAGAATAGGTGAATGGCAGAAATGAGATGCAAACTCTGGCTGGCAATTTCCTGAGGGACGGCTAAGAGTCTCAGGGTACAATTACCTGCTTCTCTATGGCTAGCACTGTTCCACTTCAGGAAACACAACTGCCAGCCAGGAAGCAACACACGTGGTGGTTATGATCAGGAACTTTGACTTCTACAGTATGAAAGACACACAGTTTAAAGGATTCACCTAAATACTTAGCAGAAATATCTTTAAATATCTGAATTATTAGCAGATTGCAAAACTTCTCAAGATTTTTTTAAATTTGTTTTAATTGGAGGATGATTGCTTAACAATATTGTGTAGGTTTCTGTTGTGAAAGTGAAAGTGAAGTGAAGTCGCTCAGTCGTGTCCGACTCTTTGTGACCCCGCGGACTGTAGCCCACCATGGTTCTCCATCCATGGGATTCTCCAGGCAAGAATACTGGAGTGGGTTGCCATTTCCTTCTCCAGGGGAATCTTCCCAACCCAGGGATCGAACCCAGGTCTCCCACATTGCAGGCAGACGCTTTAACCTCTGAGCTACCAGGGAAGTTCCAGGTTTTTGCTGTACAATAATGCAAATCAGTCATAATTACATATGCTGTTGTTGCTATTCAATCGCTCAGTCATGTCTGACTCTTTGCGACCCCATGGACTGCAGCACGTGAGGCTCTCCTGTCCTTCACTATTTCCTGGAGTTTGCTTAGACTCGTGTTTATTGAGTCAATGATGTCATCCAACTATCTCATCTTCTGTATACATATACATACATATATATATATATATATATCTCACTTCTTTCTTAATATCCTTTATTTTTAAGCAAGCATATTTGTTTGAAAATATACTGACTTTTCATTTCTCATAGTCATAGAACAGCTTCTAGAAAAGAACTAAAATTGTTGTAGAGCTCCTATCTGTCTTATGAAATCACCTTTCAGGGAAACACATCTATCTAAGAATACTTAAACATGATTTTAAAAACAAAAAGTTCTTGAAATTGCTAAAAATAATTTTGAAATATTTTCCCATTGAGTTTAGTGAATTTGTGCTAAATACTTCAAATATCATTCAAATATGTCTATTTTGTGTGATATTTGCCATATAAGAACAAAGACTAAAATGAAACTTCCAATTTAAATTTATTACTGAAAGAATAACAGGTATGTCTTTGCTATTATGTTCAACACAGTACAGAAACAGAATATTCAATTTCTACAAAGTACAAGCTTCACTGAAGTATATACTTTGAATAAAGTAATGCAAGGAAGGCAGTCATTGCTAGTGCATATCGATTAAGAACTAATGATGAGAAATTAATTTGGTTATTGCAGACCCAACAAAAATGTCTATGTCCTAGAAAATATGGTGTGAAAAAAAAAAAAAAAACTTAGAATTTTTGGAATTCTAAGTCTGAAAATAATGCAATTAATGATGCAAATGTAAAATTATTTGTTAGAACTTTGTAGATTATCTTTTAAGAAGATGGTATTTTGTGGGCTCTCTAATGGATTTGGGGTGATGCAGATATGGGATCTGGTATCCATATAACTTTTTAGTGCAGCTGAGTAATACCTTCTGAGAAATTTCTGAACAAGCAAACAGTTCTACACTTCAATGCTAGATTCCTTAGCTGTCATCCTCACCAGAATGTGGATTTGGTTTTAAAAGATTTTTCTCTATTGTAGCAATCTTGTGCTATACAGTACGTTGATTTCAAATGAGGCTTTCATTTTCCTAAGATTAAGTGCATCCTTTCTCTCCTGCTGCTGCTGCTGCTAAGTCGCTTCAGTCGTGTCCGACTCAGTGCAACCCCATAAACGGCAGCCCACCAGGCTCCGCCATCCCTGGGATTCTCCAGGCAAGAATACTGCAGTGGGTTGCCATTTTCTTCTCCAATGCATGAAAGTGAAAAGTGAAAGTGACGTTGCTCAGTCATGTCCGACTCTTAGCGACCTCATGGACTGCAGCCCACCAGGCTCCTCCGTCCATGGGATTTTCCAGGCAAGAGTACTGGAGTGGGGTGCCATTGCCTTCTCCTTTCTCTAGATAAATAAATAACTCAAGTTTAAATGACTTTAACAACCAATCTAACAAAAAAAATTATCATATCAGAAGGTCAAGATAATAGAACTTTTCTTTATTTCCTGTTGGAGTTCATTGGAAAAGGGTAACAGGGAGGGTAGATGGAAGGACTTATTTTCTGTATGTTATTTCATAAACAAAAATATCTATGGTTCTTACATTTCAAAGTTCAAATAATCTCACTGTTTTGGAAAGTATTCTCCAATTTCTCCATGTTGCATATATGTTTCTCTGTCCTGTTTTTAAGCTTTTATTGCAGTTGTTAGTATATAGACCAGAAGATAATCTTGGAGGTCATTTAATATTGTAAGACCCTCATTTTACATATGTGAAAAGTGAAATGATTATTTTTTTAAACTTGCTTAAATTTCTCAAGGCCTTCTCAAGGCTATATATATATATGTATATAAGTATATACATTTATTAAGTTGTTCATCTGATCCAAAGCTCTAGATATGTATGATATAAAATAATTAATACAGTCAGTGTCAACCAATTAGTAGAGGAAGATTTCATAGAACATGCTTCAAGTGTGTTTCTCTTGTTTCACACATGTTTGAACAGATTTCTTTCATAATTATAATTTCATGCATCTGAGTCACCACCATCTCTCCCAACTATTGCAATTGTCTCTGTCCTCCCATCCTGTCCCTCTTTGGTCCACTCATAGTAGTCAGAATTATCTCTTTTCATCAAAACTACAAGTATTTTTCTTTCCTGCTACAATATCCTAAGGTCTCTGTCATTTGTGTTATAAATTCCACACACAAATCAATTTTGTCCTTGTTCACCTCTATAGCTCTACGCCAAGCTTCACCTGGTTTAAGGCTTTCATAAGAGCTGTTATGTTAACATCCCTCTGGGTGAAATTTCTACTGATCTTCAAAACCTGGCTTCTTCTAATTATTTAGGTTGCATCTTAAATGTCACCTTCTCCCAGAGTCCTTTCCTGACCCCACAATATAATTTGCTAGGCACATTAAGCCTCTATCCCTTACATTTTAATTCTTTGCATAGAAATTCTGGCTATAAGCTTTTTCCTTTTTACATATCGATATCTGTTTCTGTGTTTTCTGATTTCTTTCCCCATATTCTAGAATTTGAGCTGCCTTTGAACAGAAATTTGGCCCATCTATGGTCACTGTTATAATCCAGTGTCTAGGAGCATACTTCATACCTTGTATAAAGTGTGTGTGTGTGTGTGTGTGTGTGCATGTGTGTTCAGTGGCTCAGTCGTGTCTGAATCTTTATGATCCCATGCATGTAGCCCACCAGGCTCTCCTGTCCATGGAATTTTCACTGAAGTGGGTTGCCATTTTCCCCTCCAGGGCATCTTACCAATCCAGGGATTGAAACCACGTCTCTTGTGTCTCCTGCATTGGCAGACAGATACTTTATGCTGAGACACCTGGGAAGAACTTAACAAAGATCTGGTGCTTAGACAAATGAATAAACCGTATTTATTTTTTATATGTTGTACATATCTTGGTTTAAAATAGAAAGAAAATAATTAGTTATTACTACAACTCAGTATTATGTTAAGTAACAAGAGGCCAACAGGATTTGTGATACCAAGTTAACGATTTTTATGGAAAGCATAAAATGATAATAATAATATTGGTCGCCATTTGCTACTACCAGTCCACATGAGTATTAATTTTGCCAATTGTTGGAAAAGAAAAATGAACAGACAAATAAATTAGAAACTAATAGAAGAATATACAAATGATTTGTCAATTATATCTCAATAAAGCTGAAATAATTTGGCTCAATAAATACTCAGTAAAGCCATACTTTGGCTACCTGATGATAAAAGACAATTCACTGGAAAAGACCCTGATGCTGGAAAAGACTGAAGGCAAAAGGAGAAGGGTGCAGTAGAGGATGAGATTATTAGGGAGCATTGCCAACTCAATGGACATGAGTTTGAGCAAACTCCAGAAGATGGTGAAGGACAGGGAAGCTTGGTGTGCTGCAGTCCATGGGGTCGCAAAGAGTCAGACAACTTAGCAACTGAACAACAACATAGCTGAAAAAGGGGGCATACAAATGTCAACCTGATTTCACATTTTACATATTAAAACAGCCCTACTTTTCTGAGTGACCTCATAAAATGTAAATTATATGAATTTGAAATTATGAAGTTGAACTATACTACTGAAATAGATGTCTAGGGATTTTATTTTACACTTTAGGAAAGAAAAGTTCCAACAAATATTTTAGTATTCCTGGATGAAAAGATCATTTTAAAGTTTGGGGAATATCATCTTTAGCTTTTTGTTAGTTTGTTTCACCCTCATTATGTAAGAGATGAATCTTGTGTAGTCTGTGTCTACTGAGTATTTTAAATGTTTTGAAATCTGTTTCCTTGAGAAGAACAAGTCACTTGGAGCAACCCAGTAGGAGTTCTGTGTTTGAAACTTCTATAAAGCTTTAACTATCCCCACAAAAGTGTGATCCCTGAGTTTCTGCCTTTCCTGGTCAGATGTTTTAGCTCTATCTGTACCTGTCTATATCTTGGAAAGCCACGTCAGATGAAGGACATCATTAGAACACATGGCTGGTCAAAACATGCTCACAGAAGTGGTGGCACCTTAATTTACTCTTCTGAAAATAAACCATGACATCTTCTCTAAGAGTATTAAAGACACTACCCTTTAAGAAACTTACACAAAATGTGATGTAGTTTAAAAGGAGAATCATAAAATATTAAACCCATTATTTGAAATTCCTGTTATTACATCAGTTATTTATTTACTTATACTATATTTCTGGAAATCTCTTTCACTTGCAACAATTTTAATATTATGTTTGTTCCTTACTCCTAAGTTAGAAACTTCCACTACTCTAATGTTTCCTAGGTTTCCAATGTCAAAATGTCAAACAGCCTCTGTAGTTAACCTGGAGCTTTCTTGGCAGTGAGTTCAGTTAGGCTAGTATATAGAAGTACCCAGTCTTGAAAGCTGGCCCCATTCCCTTGGACTCCCGAAGGACTAAGAAGTTAACCTGAGTGCTCATCTAGACACGTTTGGTCCACAGTTTCCAATCTTGAATGTACATTGTAATCATATTTGGAGCTTAGCCACAAAATAAAATATTGATGCACAGGCCATTCTGCCCCAGAGATTCTGATTGAAATCTTTTGGTATCTGTCCACCCCACATGTTTTGCAGAGATGTTCCCATGAAGGCACAATGCCTTTGCCAGTATCTCAAATGACTGAAAATAAAACAACGGTTTATTAAAGGTAACACTGCCTCTTGAGATTTTGTTTTTTTCCTCTGTTCCTTTTCCCCACAGTATTTGATGATTCTCGCCAGCTGTTAATGTAAACTAATATGATTGTATATGCAATGCTTCTTTCCTTTGACCACACCCCCCAATCAATTATATTCTATCTGATACAGTCTTGGTCACACCTACCCTTTTTGATATGATTATTTAAGCCTACTTTAAAAGCAGTTACTCAGCTGCCCTGCAGATGTCAGACTTTCTGGCACCAGAGGTGTGGCAGACCTGCTGCCCCCAGGATGTTGGGGCAGAGAGGAACCCAGCACTATGCTCAGTGCTCAGAATAGTGGGCACCAAGAATGGTTTGTAGCTGGACATCACCAGGAAAAAAGAAAAGCTGCCTCAGTTCCCAGTATGCGTTCATAACTAACACTTTCCCCAAAATTAACAAAGACACATGTGTCCAAAATAGTGTCTGAAAGAAGGAAAAACAAAATGCAAAATATAATTGCATTTCTTTTTAGGGTGAGAGAGAGGGAGGAGCAAGCAGAAGAGCTGGAAAGAGGGAACAATGTAGAGAGAGAGATTAAGGTTGATTGATGTGACAGGTACAAATCTCTTCCCAAAACTCACATATGGAAGACATATAATTTCATTTTTTTTTTTTTTTGCAACAAACTGAAGCTATCTTAACCTAAAGTTAAGTTTCATTTTGAGCCCTTATTCTACAAGAAAGATCACTAAAATCTCAGATGATTAGACCATTACTCACATCCCCACTTCACTGATTTTTTTCTTAGCGATTCATATAATGGAACTTGAAGGAATTATCAGGAATTGATATGGAGTCAATTTACTTCAGTGTTGTAATAACTGTCCTTCCATCACCACCACTAAATGCTTCTACACACTTTTACACACTCCTTAGTAGGATGAGATACTCTTCTAGGTTGAGAACCATTAGGTTGGCTGAAAGGTGAAATGGGCAAGGAGTTCAGAAAAATATTGCACCAAAAATTGTTTAAAATTGAAAAATACTATCATGTCTATTTGTATATACATAGAAAAATGTAAAAAAGTTAACATTAGCTAATTTTATATTGGGAAATTACATAATTTTTAAATGATTTTTATCTTTTTGTTCATTTTTTTAAATAAATGATTTAGTTTATAATAAGAAAAAAAAATTTAAAGCATCTTTTAAGAGTCAATGAAGTGAAGTAAAACTTACTAACTGATTAACTCAGCACTCAGGACAATGGTCTCACTCCTTTTAATAAAAAGCATTGGCAGGTAAAGGCTCATTCTTCCCAGTGAACTCTATGAAGGTCTCACATTTGATGTTCTTTTCAGTTTCCTTTCATTTAAGGAACCTCTGTAACCTTGGAAAAATTATTACAAGTCTAGATCACAAGCAGAGAGCTATTAGTGATATCTAAGGGGAAACAAATTGCTTTTCCTAAACATGTCTGATTATGATCATTGTATGTACATAATATTTACACATTTTGTGAAAAACATGTTAAATTTAAATGTTAAACACTGTTCAAGAATTCTACATAGTTATTTGAGTCGTCGAACAGGGACAGAGAGACATTTCACATGAAATTAAAGTCTTATTTATGTTAGCTATTGCATTGATAAATTTAATACTGCTTTTGCTCAGTACTCAGAAATTAAAATTTAAAGACTTAAAAAGGTAAGACTTTGTCCCCTGAAGATGGGAATTATATGAGTGTTTATAACTGCTGTGTTAACAATCAAGTTCACATTAGCAAAAACAGGTGAGGCAAGGGATTGAAGAGGTAAGATCCATTCCAATTTTTCTCATCTATGTGCCTCTTAATAGATCAGGAAGTAATGATTCATGAGGCAGTGAGGCTAAGAAAAACTATTTTTTTACAGGAAGATAATTTTAAAATACATTTAAATTATAGAGTTTTAACTAATACCAATCTGATTTGCTTACTATTGTATCCCTCCATGAGTAGCACTATAAGTTACACATGTTGACTGAATAATTGACTAGGTTATATATGTTGAATGAAGTTTTCTTTTCAGTGGATATTATTTTTAGGATATTAGTGTACAATAAAATTAGTCATCTGAGAAACAAAGGTAAACTCTATTAAGACAAATTCAAGCTTAATTAACATGCTTGTTCAGTTCAGTTTGAGGAAATACAGAGTTAAGTAGTTTTTCTCTTAACTTCCCCCATATGAAAAATCCCTCCATACTTCATTTCATTCCAGAAAGGAGGCACCATAACTTTTAGAACAGACACTCTCAAAAGAGGGTACAACCTAATGGAAAACTATATTCAAGAAAGGTCTCAAGTAATAACAAAATAAAGACATAACATTTTGGCTTTCACTTATTAAGTACTTGAGAAACCTGTGTGCAGGTCAGGAAGAAACAGTTAGAACTTGACATGGAATAGCAGACTGCTTCCAAATAGGAAAAGGAGTATGTCAAGGCTTTATATTGTCACCCTGCTTATTTAACTTATACGCAGAGTACATTATGAGAAATGCTGGGCTGGAGGAAGAACAAGCTGGAATCAAGACTGCTGGGAGAAATATCAATAACCTCAGACATGCAGATGACACCACCATTATGGCAGAAAGTGAAGAGGAACTAAAGAGCCTCTTGATGAAAGTGAAAGAGGAGACTGAAAAAGTTGGCTTAAAGCTCAACATTCAGAAAACTAAGATCATGGCATCTGGCCCCATCACTTCAGGGCAAATAGATGTGGAAACAGTAGCTGACTTTATTTTTTGTGTGTTCCAAAATCACTGCAGATGGTGACTGCAGCCAAAAAACTTTCCTTGGAAGGTAAGTTATGACCAACCTAGATAGCATATTAAAAAGCAGAGATATTACTTTGCCATCAAAGGTCCATCTAGTCAAGGCTATGGTTTTTCCAGTGGTCATGTATAGATGTGAATGTTGGACCATAAAGAAGGCTGAGTGCCAAAGAACTGTCCAAGATGCTTTTGAACTGTGGTGTTGGAGAAGACTCTTGAGAGTCCCTTGGACTGCAAGGAAATCCAACCAGTCCATCCTAAAGCAGATTAGTCCTGGGTGTTCATTGGAAGGACTGATGTTGAAGCTGAAACTCCAATACTTGATGCAAAGAGCTGACTCATTTGAAAAGACCCTGATGCTGGGAAAGATTGAGGGCAAGAGGAGAAGGGGACAACAGAGGATAAGATGGTTGGATGGCATCACGGACTCAATGGACATGGGTTTGGGTGGACTCCAGCAGTTGGTGATGGACAGGGAGGCCTAGCGTGCTGTGGTTCATGGGGTCGCAAAGAGTCGGACACGACTGAGTGACTGAACTGAATTGAACTATTAAGTACTTAGCACTATGCTAAGTACTTTTGTATATAGTAAGTCACTGATACTTCACAAAAACCTTATGAAATGAATATTATTACTAATCTTTGATTTTATATGAGAAAGCTGAGAGAATAAGTGTTCATCATATGTGGGGGGAAAAGAAACTAGAAACGGAACTCAGAATAGCCTAACTAAATCCATGGGCATCTTGAATCTGTAACCCAGTTGTGTAAGAAAAGTATAACTCCCAAAGTATTTATATTAGACAGGATAACAACAACAAATTTAAAAGTAAAGATAATGAAGCCACTCTGCCTGAGTTTGAATCTTGGCTCTGCCATTAATAAACTGAAATCTCACTCAAGTCACAAAACCTTTTCAGTCTCTGCTCTGTAAAATGGAGGTGCTAATTCTCACCAGGTAGTGCTGTGATTATGTGAATTAATATATATAAAGTACATATAACTGTATCATATATTTATCAGTTAGCATATGTTTAGAAAAGATGTAAGTATTGGCTCTTATTATCATACCATTTGATTACAATTATGTAAAAATGAGTGGCTATTAGTGATCACTGGAGAAAAAATAGATATTTTAATTATTTTAATTATCTGATAAATAAGCAAAAAAATGTAGTAAAATACATCTCCAGAAAAAGAAAGTATGCAAGTTACTGCCCTGTTACTTAATAGTGAGATTAACCTGGCCCAATTACAAATTAATATTTCAAAAAGAAGACACCTTAGTCCGTAAATAAAACTCTCTATATTAGTGAGTTTATAGTCATATATACCATAAAACTAATATTCAAATTTAAATGGTTATGAATTATGTGTATTTTACTTTCATTAAACAGATCATACAATAGGGCTTAAAAGTATATGTGAAATTCTCCAGCAAAATTTCTAAGATGCTGAAAAGCATCTTGTTTCTTTTGCACATGAACATCAAAAGTCATGTTATTGGGGAAGAAAGACTAACTTTGCCCAGAAGCACTCCGAACACCTCACTGCATATGTTGCCTTAAATGCTGCATTATAAGAATTGGTCTTGGGGGAAAAAAAAGTTGTGAGACATTTCCTGAGTTCTAATTTGAGACTTTTTCTTTGTAAGGCACTGAAAGCAATTGGCATTTGGCTTTGTGTTATTCTATGCACCAGAGGCATGCAGTTATCAAAACAACTCTTGTGTGTTATTCCCTTACTTATTAAATTGATTTTATTAAATTTGTTCCTGGCTGATTTGCTATATGCCAAACTTTCTCTTGGGATTCATTTCTAAAGAATTCATAATGGAGGTGAAAACTTTTGATGGGTATGTTTCAGAAAGTTCTCAGATTCTAATAAAATCCCCAAAGTTTGCATAAAACCCTAGAGAAAATATCCAAGTTATATAAATGTTTTTGAATTAAGTGCTAGAGAGATATAAAAAGCAATAGAATATTAATTGTCTTGTGATACAAATCAAAGAAAAGAGAAAAAGGCTTGTGACTCAATTATTAATGCAGTTTTAATTTGAATCAATGTGCCAGAATGCAGAGAATTTATAACTAAATTTCTCAAAAGGAAGTAAGCTTGACATACAATGGGCAGAATTTCACGAGAACCCAGTGCTATTTTCTACATGTCCTAATATTTTGACAAAATTGGAAATACGCAAAGAGAAAGAAAAGAGATGACTCCAACTGCAAATGATGTTGTGATTTGGGAAAATAAAATTTAAAAAGGAAAATAAGAATTGTGTCTTAGAAAGAGAACCTCAGGTTTAGATATAAATTCAAGAAAAGAGGTTTAAGAGGTCAGTTATCAAATAAGTATAGAAGAGACAAAATCTGAAACACTGGTGATACGAAGAGTCTTTTAAAACTTTAGTAAGCTGATAAGCTTTTATGCAAGTTACAAGTTCAAAGTTGAAATAGGAAAGAAAAAAAAGAAAGAAAAGAAAATGTCATAGTAACTACAGGACATCCTCAGAGAATTTGGTGAAAATGTTAACTATTTTTCTCTGCTACTTATTAGGAAGATCTGTTGTTCTCATTTCAGTGATGAAAACAAAGCTTAAAGGACTATTTTGTTCTTCAAAGAAAAGCGAAAGTGGTTGATTACGTTAGGTTTTGGATTACTTACAGTTTATTTCAATGAGTAAGCCCTTGAAACATACCTAGTACACATTTCATTTGTTCTCTAAAATACAGTGACCTTTTCACTTTAATATTTTATTATTGCTTCGTTGCCTGCTCATAATTTCAGCATTACGCAAAATAAATCTCTGGCTTGAATTATCTGCTTAGCCCTTGGAAAACTGGGGCAACTAACAGGCCAAAGAATGATGAGAAAATGTGGAATGAAGATGCTTAGGTAAATTGGAGAGTCAAACAATGGCTATTTGCAGGATTATATTTAGCTAGAATCTTGAATATTTTGCTCTTCAAAACAATCTACCATTTTGCCTATCTCTCTCCAACACTGACTATTCCCAATTCTCCATTAATATTATGTCTCGTATCTACTTGCTCCTCTATCTATTAAGTTAATGTTTAAGGGGAAAATATAAGCTGATACACAAGAAGTTATTATGGTTGATCTTTGTATCCCATTTAGACACAGCTTGCTGAAGTAATAATTTAGAATGTTTATTTAATACCTACTATTAAGGCATGTGCTAAGCACGGGGAATACAATGATGAAAGACAAACGTTCCCCCAAGAAAATTTAGAGACTGGAGTTGGGATATAAAGACGAGGAGAAAAACCCATAGTCATAATTTAATTACTGTTTTAAAAGTACACACAGAATGCTGCAGAAGGAGAACAGGAAAACAATGCCACTTAAATTTAACAAGGCATGCACTATTTCTGTGAGAAAGTGAACCTTAAATTGAATCAATGAGGTCAGATCCATCATACTGACTGTTCTGCCTGTTAAAAAAGAAAGACTTTGGATATGGACAGTTGTGTGGGGAAAGGCAGTAAGGCCAGGTTTCCCACATGTAGCTAGTGGTAAAGAACCTGCCTGTCAGTGTAGGAGACAGAAGAGCTGAGGATTGAATGCGTGGGTCAAGAAGATCCCCTGGAGGATCTTGCTTGGAAAATCCCATGGACAGAGGAGTCTCTCAGACTACAATCCTTAGGGTCTTACAGAGTCGTACATAATTTAAGCAACTTAGCATGCACACACATGTATTTATCCTCTAGTTTCTTTAAGAGACACCAATGGGAAGCTCAGTGTCTCTGCAGGGTTTGTCAATATACTGGAATAGAAAAATATGCAATTCAGGCTTAGACTTTGGCAGTTCAGTCTTTGATAGACATTGATGAAAGGAAACCTCCACATTGATGAGAGTGGATTTTTTTACCAGGTAATTGGAAGTAGGGCATTGGTTTTTAAAGAACTGTCAGGCCCTTGGGAGTATTTAGAAAAAATAAAATTCCATTTTCCTTTCCAGACTCTTGGGGATATTGTAAAATGCTGTTTTATAATGTCATGTGCAGAAACATTTACCGGAGAAGGCAATGGCAACCCACTCCAGTACTCTTGCCTGGAAAATTCCATGGACAGAGGAGCCTGGCAGGCTGCAGTCCATGGGGTCACTAAGAGTCGGACACGACTCAGGGACTTTACTTTCACTTTTCACTTCCATGCATTGGAGAAGGAAATGGCAACCCACTCCAGTGTTCTTGCCTGGAGAATCCCAGGGACGGGGGTAACCCCAGTGGGCTGCCGTCCATGGGGTCACACAGAGTCAGACACGACTGAAGCAACTTAGCAGCAAAAACATTTAACGAATATTCAATAAAATAGAATGGATGTTAGCACTTTTATATGAAAAATTGTTTTTAAATTTAAATAAAGCACAGTCTTAGAAGACTGGTATTCTGTTAAGTGGTTCAAATGTGCATTTTTTAACTACCTACCGCATATGTAACTGCTTGCTCATACTTAAACCATTTGGCTATGTATGTGAAGGGGCTACTGCTCAAAGAAATTCTAAATCATGAAATTTCTCTTGAGATATAAGAATACAGTGTGTACTTTTAAATAGTGACACGTGTTCTCTAGTTACAGAAAATTTGTAAAAAAATAAAAAAGTATCTATCAGGCTTCTAATTCTAAGTTCAGTGGTAAAGAATCCTCCGGTCAATTCAGGAGACACAGGTTGGATCCCTGGTCCAGGAAGATCCCACAAGCCGCAGAGCAATGAAGCCTGTGCTCTGCCACAACTACTGAGCCCACACTCTAGAGCCTGTGCTCCGCATCTAGAGAGTAGCCCTGGCTCTTTACAATTAGAGAAAAGCCCATGCAGCAATGGGGAGCCAGTACAGACAAAAATTAAATAAATAAATAAAAATTACTTTAAAAAAAAGTATCCACCAAGACCTCTTCAGTAGTAAAACAGCAATTATCCTCTATTTGCAATAGCTACAATGCAGTGATCAATGTCCTTTTGAACTACAACTGTCCATACATGCCTTGCTATAGCTTTACTTTGATGGCCTTGGTAACAGGACACAATGACACATTTCTAATCCACATGTGAGGAATAGCAATATCATTTCTCCACATGGCACAAATAGGAAATAATCATTTCTCCAGAGGTATAAAAACACATTGGCCTTGTTTTCTTATAAGTGCTACCTTATTGGAGAGCTTTAATTTGGCTCTACTGGTTCATTTCAGAAGTCAACTGTATTTAGTTTTATTTAGGATTTCTTGTCCTGCAAGATGACCTTATGTAATTACGGTCTTTAAATCTTCCCCTCCTTTCATTTATTTATGTGTGTGTGTGTGTGTATTTTGTCATAAAGTTATCAGTTTAGGTGCTAGTGAGGATTAGAAGGGCTATGTATAGTTATTGAGATATCTGAAGCCTGCTAATTCCGTTTTGAAGATAACACTGATCACACAGATAACCACCTCTATCAAATGCAGGCATTCAGGTGAGAAGGTGAATGCTAGATATGCTGTAGCTTTAAAACAGCTGTTCGGTTGAGAATGGATGATCAATTCCATATTAAAGTGAACTGCTGGCAAGGGAATCATATCAATAGTCTTATAGTTATTACTAAGTATTAAGTGTCAGAATACTGTGTTTGGTGTTTTTGTTTTTCTTTCTCTGTTTTTCCTCTTTCTTCCTTTTTTTTTTTTAAGCCCCAGGATAAAAAGAAAGCCTGCAAAAGATCAATGGTAGGATGACTGTTTTCAGCTAATGGTTTGTTACATCAATGGACCTTATCTTAGCCTCAATTATATCAGCATTTACTGCAAAAGAAAACAGCACCTAAAAGTGGAGGGTAAAGTAAGAGTGGATGAGGGGAAAGAACTAAAAGTTTTTCATCCTTAGTACTGAGCCCACAATGCTGCTATAAATTTTGAAGCCAAGTTATTCTCCCTTATCACTGTATCTGATATGGGAAAATATTACTGTCATTGGTTTTATAAATTGGTGGGATGATTCAGTCTTAATTCTGTCATTCTCACTGATGGTTTACATTCTTACAGCTTTGCTCATATGTTTATAGGAATGTTTTATTTGTTTGTTTGTTTTACAGAATTAGAATAAACCAATTTTACCAACCTCAAACACCCATTATGTACCAGGAATGATTCTTAGGTGCAGGATACACAAATATATGTCATAGATCACCATCCTGAACCTCAAGGGAATGGCCAAGTAAATACACATATGCAATATAGTATGATAAATAGGAAAAAAAAAAGTGGATACTGGGACCAGTGAGAAAGCAAACAGAAAGTGATCCTTCTGCTTGAGTGGGTATGGGGAAGGTTTTACACACACACACACACACACACACACACACACACACAAAATCCTGATCAAATGCAAAGGACCCTTAAAGCATTTAAGTAACTAGGTCCAGAGTCCTTAGGATCATTAAAGCAAAATTCTAAGGGCTGCTACTCTCCTGAGATTTATATTTCTGTTTATTCTGCTTATTGGAGCTACAGGTAAGAAGATAAATTTGCACTGCTAATCATCTTATTTCAAAAACTGCTGATAGTTTAGTGTTGTTGTGTATGGGAAGTATGGATTAGTCAAATTTTAATGACTATTTGTTTATCTAGATTTGGGTAGAGCCAAGGGACCAGGCCTTGTTCAGTGAATCTGAAAAGGAAATCAGCATTTTTCACATATGAAACTTAAATGTGGAAAGCTAAGTTATGAGCTTGCACTAATGACATTAATAAACACATATGCAATGTACAAAATATTTATTTTAAGTACATTCCACTGTGTGACACATATTGGGCACTCAGAGTACAATTACTGAATGAGTCAATTTGGGGAGGGAGGAGGGAGGAGGGTTCAGGATGGGGAACACATGAGAAATAAAGGAATAAAAAATTAAAAAAAAAAAAAGAATAAACTTGCACATGATATTCTGAAATGTGTTATGCTTTTGGACCAAGATAAAACCATAATTTTACATTCAAATTGTTTTTAAAATAAAAAAGACAAAACATTCTTTACTATAAAGTATTCTTCTTCTACTTCTTTTGTTTTGGGGTTCAATATTTCCAAGTTTCTTGAGGAACAAAATATTTGGCTATATGAAGTAATCAATGAAATATGTATACCACAACATATAACCAATCTATAACTAGGGAAACAACACTGTAATGATCCCAAAGCTATACAAATTTAAATTAAAAAATAAAGTTAAAAATACTCTTGTCATTTGGAACTGAAAATAATATATGGGAAATGAAGTTTCTTTAAATCGGAATCAGCTCATAACAGACCCCTTAAACACTGATCACTTCTCATATATCTTTCTATTCATTCATTCCCTTGAAAATCATTCTTAGATAGGTTTTCATACATATATTTGCAAGAATCACTAAAAGACAGATGGAGTGCTTCCTCTCCTCCTAGAAGCTTACCCTTATCTTGATTCCTTTATCCCTCCACAACTTACATGGTTCCCATCCCCATACCTTTTCTGAGTCACAAATTTCTGTTTTCTCATAGTATTCAGTTCAGTTCAGTCGCTCAGTCATGTCTGACTCTTTATGACCCCATGAATTGCAGCACGCCAGGCCTCCCTGTCCATCACCAACTCCCGGAGTTCACTGAGACTCACGTCCATCGAGTCAGTGATGCCATCCAGCCATCTCATCCTCTGTCGTCCCCTTCTCCTCCTGCCCCCAATCCCTCCCAGCATCAGAGTCTTTTCCAATGAGTCAACCCTTCACGTGAGGTGGCCAAAGTGCCCCTGTAATTTTTTCAGGTTATGATAATTTCCTTCTCAAATTAGTTCCATACATAGAAATCCGCACTCTGAACTTAAACTTATTTCTTGCCTTCTTAAAGAAAACAGAGTAGATTCTGAAAATAGGAAAAGATCAAGTTAGATTATCTAGAGCCATGAATTCTATCTTCCTCTAAAAATACATATTTACTTTACCACTGGCCATTTTCTTAATTTCTTATTTTATCTATCTCTGCTTTACTTTCTGATAATTCATTTTTTAATGATTTTTGAATTTGTTACTTGTGCTGATTAATAATTCAATCAATTTGCTTCTAAAATTAAGTCATTTTGGAGTTCATTAAACTGAACTAACATTTGGCCATTTTATCTATTTTATTTCTGTAACTATAAGGTGTTGATAGCTTAAAAACAATATTGATACTTTCTTTGGTCATTTTCATTTACAGGGATTATTTTTCAAAGAAAAACTTTTCTTCTTTCTCTTATGTCATATATGTTTATTCTAAAATATCATGTGCTTAACTGGACAATTAATAAACATTTACTAACCATGTGCAGAAGGGTATACCATTAGGTATTATATGGACAAGATTTAAATATCATAAATAATAATACAAAAAGCCAATTTCATACATCTCAATTTGAAAGCTCCACTGGTATAATATAACATTTCCTAAATTGAACTATCTCTGCCATCAATTTCAGCTCAGTGTCAATAAAACTTCTATTTTTTCATCCTTAATATGAACATTCAATAGCAAATACTATTAATTCTATATCCCAACCATGATTCAAATCTGTTCTCTCCTTTCAAGTGATAATATTTTCCATTATCCAAGCCATTATTTTCTCTTATTTAGACTTCTGCAATTAATCAGTATCGCCACTTTAACTTTTGCTTCTCTCTATTTCTATACTTCACACAGCAATATTATATCTGTCCCTCTGTCTCTATCAGTTCGTCCATCCACCACCCTATTCATCCATCCATCCACTCATTTATTTCAATATGATATATAGAACTTGCCAGTCTTCCTTTTCTTTCAGAAAATTTAGCCACACTGAAAATTCAGTTCCTTTTAGTCATTTGAAATAGCCTAGCTTTCTTCCTGCCTTCAGGCTTTACACATTCTGTTACTTTTGCCTCAGAAGTTCATTACTCTATTCTTCACTTTTAGATAAGCTGAAAAGGCACTCATATTGAGAAAAATTTTTTCTCCTTCCAGACCCACATTGTCCAATGTATGTAATGTGAGTCAAAACTGCAAACTGCATATGTAATTTAAAATTTTCTCCTATCTACATTTAAATAAGTAAAAAGAAACAGGTACAATTAAATTTTAATAATGTATATACTTTTAATACAATATATCAAAATTCTTTTAAATATGAAAATGACACAAAATTATTAATGAAATATTCTATATTCTTTTTTAACAAGTCTTCAAAATCCTGTGCATATTTTAACATTCTGTTATTTCTGGATTCTGACCAATAGGCTTTTCTCTAATAAAAAGATAAAAAATAATTCTAAGTGAATATACAGTAAATTTGAAAGGTATTTCTGAGTTATATAAGACAGAGAGTGGTTGTTACATAGAGGAAGGAAGACTGCTTTTCCTATGTTACACAAGTTGATGTTTTTTTTTTAATAATGAACCCCTTCTATTTCTTTTTTTTAATTTTATTTTATTTTTAAACTTTACATAATTGTATTAGTTTTGCCAAACATCAAAATGAATCCATCACAGGTATACATGTGTTCCCCTCCTGAACCCTCCTCCCTCCTCCCTCCCCATACCATCCCTCCAGGTCGTCCCAGTGCACCAGCCTCAAGCATCCAGTAGCGTGCATTGAACCTGGACTGGCATCTCGTTTCATACATGATATTTTACATGTTTCAATGCCATTCTCCCAAATCTTCCCAAGCATCTTTTCTGACCATAATGCAGTAAGATTAGATCTCAATTATAGGAGAAAAATGATTAAAAATTCCAACATATGGAGGCTGAACAACACGCTGCTGAATAACCAACAAATCACAGAAGAAATCAAAAAAGAAATCAAAATTTGCATAGAAACCAATGAAAAGGAAAACACAACAACCCAAAACCTGTGGGACACAGTAAAAGCAGTCCTAAGGGGAAAGTCCATAGCAATACAGGCACACCTCAAGAAACAAGAAAAAAGTCAAATAAATAACCTAACTCTACACCTAAAGCAACTAGAAAAGGAAGAAATGAAGAACCCCAGGGTTAGTAGAAGGAAAGAAATCTTAAAAATTAGAGCAGAAATAAATGCAAAAGAAACAAAAGAGACCATAGCAAAAATCAACAAAACCAAAAACTGGTTCTTTGAAAGGATAAATAAAATTGACAAACCATTAGCCAGACTCATCAAGAAACAAAGGGAGAAAAATCAAATCAATAAAATTAGAAATGAAAATGGAGAGATCACAACAGACAACACAGAAATACAAAGGATCATAAGAGACTACTATCAACAATTATATGCCAATAAAATGGACAACGTGGAAGAAATGGACAAATTCTTAGAAAAATACA
>NW_011495032.1:34237167-34238421 GCF_000754665.1 Bison bison bison
TTACTTAGAAAAAATACAAACTTTCCAAAAACTCGACCAGGAAGAAATAGAAAAATCTTAACAGACCCATCAAAGCACGGAAATTGAAACTGTAATCAAAAATCTTCCAGCAAACAAAAGCCCAGGTCCAGATGGCTTCACAGCTGAATTCTACCAAAAATTTAGAGAAGAGCTAACACCTATCCTGCTCAAACTCTTCCAGAAAATTGCAGAGGAAGGTAAACTTCCAAACTCATTCTATGAGGCCACCATCACCCTAATATCAAAACCTGACAAAGATCCCACAAAAAAAGAAAACTACAGGCCAATATCACTGATGAACATAGATGCAAAAATCCTTCTATTTCTTAAGTTAGAAAGATATTTACATTTGAAAATATTAATCACATGATTTAAAAGGGAAAATTTCCAAAAGTTAAACACTTATGAACTATTATAGATTCAGTCTCATTTGTGCATAAATTTTATATTTTGAAAGAGTACATGTTGCTTTCTCTGTACAACACAACAAAGGGCTGGATAATTTTGTAAAGGCAAATCATGGTTCATTTTGTAGCACTGAGGGGTTCTTAGTCATTCAAAAACAGTTAAAAAGTGATTTCTTTTGAACTAGAAATGCAATAGACAGGACTACACCATCCTTTATTAACCACATTCAGATTTGTGGATCTGTCCTAGCCCTATTTCATGCTTCCCAGGTATTCTCTTCATACCTCTATATAGCTAGTATCATATCACATTATCACAATTTGATTGATTTCTGTTTTCTTCCTTGTATTGTGAGCTCTCAAGTTCAAAGAACCTATCCTGTTCATCTTGATATTCCTAGCACCTAACACAAGGTCTGGCACATAACAGGATGTATTGTTTAAAGCCAACCTAATTTGGAGTATGTGTCCATGTGGTATGTTTTGTACTTACCTTGAAAATAAGCAATACAATTTACCAGCACTGCTGTATACGTGTTCAAGTAATAAATGATTGTACATCACAATTCACCTGAATTTCCCCATTTCTGTTATAAAAATATAATACATGAATACAGCAAAGAAGAACTAAACAGCCTTTTGATGAAAGTGAAAGAGGAAAGTGAAAAAGTTGGCTTACAACTCAACATTCAGAAAACTAAGATCATGGCCTCTGGTCCCATCACTTCATGGCAAATAGATAGGGAAACAATGGAAACAATGAGAGACTTTATTTTGGGGGGCTCCATAATCACTGCAGATGGTGACTGCAGCCATGAAATTAAAA
>NW_011495032.1:34238521-34242061 GCF_000754665.1 Bison bison bison
GTTTTTCCAGTAGTCATGTATGGATGTAAGAGTTGGACTATAAAGAAAGCTGAGCACTGAAGAATTGATGCTTTTGAACTGTGGTGTTGGAGAAGACTCTTGAGAGTCCCTTGGACTGCAAGGAGATCCAACCAGTCAATCCTAAAGGAATATTTAGGAATATTCAGTCCTGAATATTTATTGAAAGGACTGACACTGAAGCTGAAACTCCAAAATTTTGGCCACCTAATGCAAAGAACTGACTTATTTGGAAAGACACTGATGCTGGGAAAGATTGAAGGTGGGAGGAGAAGCGGATGGCAGAGGATGAGATGGTCGGATGGCATCACCGACTCGATGGATATGAGTTTGAGTAAGCTCTGGGAGTTGGTGATGGACAAGGAAGCCTGGTATGCTGCAGTCCATGGCGTCACAAAGAGTTGGACACAACTGAATGACTTAATTGAACTGATAGAAACATATGTAGAGAATAAATATTTAGCACTGCAGATCCATGATGATCTATGTTTGAGATGAGGTTAAAAAGGAACATTTTATATTTCTTTTAATAAACTAAGAAAACAGTAGAGAATAATCTTGACTTTGTTGATTGATATTGCTTTTGTCTGATGCAAATTTTGATTTACATTTTCATCTGTAAAAGACAACAGAATCATAATGGATGAAACATATGCTCTGCCACAAGCCTTGGCAATTTTAATTGATTAAGTATGTTTAAATTAGGGGTGAATATATGCTTTATTCCTTGCTATTCTTTGATACTCGTAAGGCTGGGAAACAGAAAGTAAGACACAGTCATAGTGTCATATTTTACTAGTATAAAATATTAAGCTACTAATGTTAATCAAAAGGAAAGATTGATTCTTAAGAGTCTATCTGACCATCAACCCACATAATTATGTAACCCTGCTTTGCTAAAGGAAAATTAAGATGCTGACACCTACTCTTTTCATCTTTTCTCTCCTTATCAGGGTGCTCTCCAGGAAGAAAAGACCCAGGGTAACTTGATATGTGGGCAATTTGTTCTGTAACTGTTGGAGTTTTCAAAGAAACAGAGTTTGTACATGTCTTCACCACTTGTTGCTGAAGACCAGCAAAGCTGACAATGTCCCCAAGTTCTAATTGCCCACCAAGGTGGACAGCTGAGACCTGTGCAGACCTATCTCCCTTGACACTGGTGGATGCTGTAGGGAATTGCTAGTGAAGAGTTTTCCCACCACTATCCAGATGTTCAGACAACAAAGACAACAACTGTGAGTTGCTAATAAAGACCTTAGAAGCTTGCAAACTTTAACTCCAGAGACTCCCTTTTCAAGGAAATCTTATTTAGAAAACTTTAATACAAATAAAGTAGACAAAAATGGACTGTAGCCCACCCAGGCTCCTCTGTCCATCTCCAGGCAAGACTGCTGCAGTGGGTCGCCATTTCCTTCTTCATTCTACTACAAATAAAAACTAGACAAAAAGGCACCACTGATCATGGAGGGGCCTCTGTGGACCAGCCGGCCTCTCTTGTCCGCGTCCCATCCCGTGTCTATCCTTCTTTTTCTCCTTCGTTTCCCCCTCCTTCTTCCTTTTCACCCCTTTTTTCCCTCCTACTTCTTCTATCAGTCCTTTCATCTTTTCTCTAATGACAATTTTTTTTAATGTGCTTATTGAACAGGAGAGTTGGAGACTTGAATTACAAATAAAACTGAGTTCTGACTATTATTTTTGGCTATTTTGATTTAAAAGTTTCAGAAAAAAAATAAATAAGCCAAGGGTATGCTGAAAGTTACCCATCAACAATCCATATTCTGGAACTCTTTACAAAATAGCATAATAAATGAGAATTTGTCAAATAATTTACCCAATTTCTTGTTAGAAGTTTATAAACATTTATAATATAATATGTAAAGAGAATAGGAATACATGAGGCATTCTGAATATAAATTTCATTTAGAGAACAACAGTTTTAGTTAAAAATATAACTAAATGTAAACAAAATATTCAACATATCAGTATTCTATTTTCTACAATCCAAAAGATAAATGTATTTTATTAAGCAATTGACTTGTCTTATATAAGTGCATGCATAGAGCTTAGGAGAATGGTGAATCAATGTTTTACTAAATCGTAGTGAAAATATCAATTGAAAACATATGAACACTGACTTTCTTTATATTCTATGCCTGTGTATCAAAGATTGATATGTAATGCTCTCAGTAAAGAGTTTGCTTTAGTTTTTTCTTTTTGCTTTGCTTTTTAATATGATATTTTAATGTTTCTCTAAAAATTATTTCACTTCTTAAAACATCATTAGTTCTTAATCATTTAACAGTTATGGACTGTTCAACATAGGTCAATTAAGCACTTAATACTTTGCTTGTAGTCATGTATTTAAAACTCATTACAATTCAAAAGGTAGGTACTATTAAATCTCATTTTTCAGATGAAGTTAAATATTTTGCCCAAGTTCACTAGGCCCATAAATGTGGATTCAAACCATGCTATTGACTATGGAGTCCATGAACTTAACCACAAGATTATAACACTTATCTAATGCCACACTAAAGCAGTTTGACATTCTCTATGATATTCAAAAGGGCTTCCCTTGTGGCTCAGCTGGTAAAGAATCTGCCTGCAAAGTGGGAGATCTGGGTTTGATACCTGGGTTTGGAAGATCCCCTGGAGAAGGGAAAGGCTACCCATTCCAGTATCCTGGCTTGGAGAATTCCATGGACTGTACCCATGGGGTCGCAAAGAGTTGGACACAACTGAGTGACTTTCACTTTCATGCATGATATTTAAAAAGCAGAAATCATGTACTTTGCTAGATTATTTTGACTCCAAACTTGGGTAAGGAATTGTATTTTTAAACTTCTGTTAAAAGACAGGGCATTATGATAGATTATCTCTACTTTAACTTTGCATTTGTCTCCCTCTGTGGATGATGACATTCTTATTGCAAAGAGGAAACTGAGTCTAAAAAAGGTTTAGAGATCTGTTTAAGGTCAAAAAAGTAGAATTTATCAGACACCAAAATTCTTTGTCTTTTAAAAATATAGCATTTCTCAAAATAACTTGGGACTAGAGTATCCCATTAGAAAATTCCCTAAGAAATAAGATTTAGATGACTTCTGGTAATGTCACTGGCCCCAAAATATCTCCGTCAATAGAATCTCCTAAAACTTAAAAGTTCATGGGGAAAATCTAATATAAAAAAATCCACTGAGTTTCCACCTTTTGGAGCCTCATTACATATTAGTTTGTCAGATCATGCTCTCTCTAAGTTTAAAGACCATCTACATTTGCGTTCAATGTTTCCCAAAGGGTGGTAAACAAGATAATTTCAGGTACCTAGAGTGCACTAAATAACACTGAATCACACTGTGTGAAAGTTCTTCTCTCTGATCACATCAATGAGAAAGTCCCAGCATGGCATCTCTGTATCTTTAACAAATCTCTAACTCTTGGCTATTGTCTTTTCCTAAAGGAGAGAAAAAGAAATCTTCAGGCTCTGAGTCTCTGGCATTCATGTTTTTTTTTTTTTTTTTTTTT
>NW_011495032.1:34242161-34242261 GCF_000754665.1 Bison bison bison
GGGCTCCATAATCACTGCAGATGGTGACTGCAGCCATGAAATTAAAAGACACTTGCTCCTTGAAAAAAAAGCTATGGCCAACCTAGACAGCATATTAGAA
>NW_011495032.1:34242361-34258084 GCF_000754665.1 Bison bison bison
ATTTTATGTTTTTGCGGAAGATAATGGAGTTTCATTTTCAGTAGTAATATTAACTTGCTTTTAAAATATATTTATTTATTTATAAAAAAGATTCAATAAAAATTCATAAGAAAATAAGAGTACAATTTCAGGTGGGTAAGGCAAAAATTATGAAGGCATTTTAACAGTGACTAAATCTGTAAAATACTGTCTTAATCTAGTTTTTTTCATTTTACAAAAGAGAAATAGGCAACTCAGAGAGTTTAATTTGCACTAGATCCCACCATTAGAGAGTTTAGAACCTAGGTTTTCTGTTTTTCCATTAACTATTTGAAACAAGCACTGCGGCAGAAATGAGTCATGAATACATGTTTTAAGCAGGGAAAAATAAAGGCACAGCAAGAGCAAGAGTGACATGCGACTTATTTGGAGGGTACCTGAAAGCAATTTAGGGACTAGATGCAGACATTAATCATCCAGCGACTCTGTTAGTCAAGAAAGATCCATGAAATGTCAACTAACTCCAGTCAAAATGAAATCTAATAGCTGCTATGGTAGTTAGTAAGTTTTAACCCTCCCAAGACAAACCACCTAAGCGTCTTAGGATTTTAATAAAGACTCTGAGAAGTGAAAAGCATTTAAGACCAAAGGAATAAAGTTTTAAAGAAAGGTAAGTAGTGTGCTCAGAGGTCATGATAGTACTCCCTACACCATACCACTATACTCTTCAAATCACTATTGGATAGAACCTAAGTAAAAATTTTAAAAGTTATAAAGGGACATCAGAAGAAGATTTTGGATAAGGCTATGTTTCCAGAACCACATCAGCTACACCCAAACACCTGTGCTAAATCTATCATTGGAAGGTTAGAAATGTTAATATCTGTGGATTGAGAAGGCAAAGCATAACTGAACAGCACAGAGTATCTTCAAGGGGAAGCAGCACTGATCTCCAAGTAAATTCAAAAAGAAAAAGACTGTGTTTTTTCCTACCAACTTTCTACCAAATGCACAAAACCCTGTTCCTCCCTTCCTGATAATTCTTGACCGAGTATTCTCCAGGCAAAGAGCAGAATGTTATGATGAAGACAGCATTGTACAGTTGAATGAAAGTGAGATTTGGAGACAGATTTGGAATCTGGTCTGAGCTTCACCCCCACCCTCCACACCGCCTTTTTGCTGTTTAACTTTGCCTGACTGCCCTGACGGTTCAGCAGGTAAAGAATCCGCCTACAATGCAGGAGACACAGACGACATGGGTTCAATCTCTGGCTCAGGAAGATCCTCTGGAGAATGGCAACACACTCCAGTATTCTTGCTTGAAAAATCCCATTAACAGAGGAGCCTGGTGGGCTACAGCCCAAAGTGTTGCAAAGAGTTGGATATGACCGAGTGACTAAGCACGTCCTTTGCAAAATGTTGACAATAATGACGTCATTGGATTATCATGAATATAAAGTGAGAAATATTTAGGGAAGATAAGAGAATTAAACATTCACTGGTTGCCTACAATATGTCAGGCTCTTTAATCTTTTCTTTTTTGCCGCTTGGTGGTACCAATGGCTCAGTGCCTGGAGAATACAAGGTGTTCAATTAAGAGTTCCTGTCTATTTTCCCCATCTAACAAGGCACCCCATTATATTGTTAGAATGCTCTAATTGTTAACAAAATTTTTATTTTAGGCCAAAATCTTTCTCCTTTTAACTTCTGCCTAATTTTGTCTTCTGGAACAACTCAAAACTAAGCCACTCCTTTTTCTATGAGAGCCCTTCAAATATCTGAAAACAATTATCATGTTTTCATTTAGTCCTCTCCTCACCAGGGTCAACACACCCACTTCTTTAAGTTGTTACTGTTGAGACACGGTTTTCTGGAAACATACTCTCCCAATTGTTTATTTTAGACACAGTCTAAGCCAATCAAATATATCCTTAAATTTAGGGCCTTTATCTGAACAGAATAGTCCAAATGTAGTCTAAGAAAAGTTGTTGAATCCGTGCTGAGCAGCTTACTGACCAATTCATTAGACCATCTTTTTAGAAGTATTTATGCCAGCAGGATGCATGTTTATTGTTTGTTTGTTTTGTTTTGTTACATGCATCCTGAGGGAGGGTGCCAATACACATAACATGATTATACACATGGCATGGTTAAACAATTAAATATCATTAATACCAGATCTAGTTTTGTTGGAGAACATTTTGTGACAATTTGGTTCAAAGTTTGCTCTTCAGTTAGCTACAGATATAGTATGACTTCTATAATAAAAAAAATATAGAAGGCATTAATGTGGCTTAATTATCTATAAAGCTACTCTTTGTTATGAGTTCTTGTCTTTAGAATGTTCCGAGCTTAAGTTCTGCGAGCTACTGATGCATGACCTGAGCAAGTCAGTTAACCTTTCTGTGACTCAGTGCCCTCATCAGTAAAACAGAAGTGTCCCCTTACTTCACTGGGGCAGTGAGAATCACTCAATTAAAAAGACACATTGTGCATAAACACAAAGATACAGAGGCAAAAGGTGCCTTATAAATCTTGAACAGAGGTGTCAGCGTTTTTTAAGGTGAAGCTCTCCCACTCAAAAGATTAAAATTCTAAGCAATTTGAAAAGCACAGTGACATCCATTTAACACATGCTTTGCTTCCCTGGTAGCTCAGTTGGTAAAGAATCCACCTGCAATGCAGGAGACTAAGGTTCGATTCGTGGGTCAGGAAGATCCTCTGGAGAAGGGAAAGGCTACCCACTCCAGCAGCTGACTCATTTGAAAAGACCCTGATGCTGGGGAAGATTGAAGGTAGGAGGAGAAGGGGATAACAGAGGATGAGATGGTTGGATGGCATCACCGACTCAAGGGATATGAGTTTGGGTAAACTCCGGGAGTTGGTGATGGACAGGGAGGCCTGGCGTGCTGCGGTCCATGGGGTTGCAAAGAGTCAGACACGACTGAATGACTGAACTGAACTGAACTGAACTGAACCCACTCCAGTATTCTGGCCTGGAGAATTCCATGGACTAAAGAGTTGAACATGACTGAGTGACTTTCACTTTACTTATTAGTGTATTTCTGCACTTCTGACTTCCTCTCAGGTCACCAAAATCCACCTTGTCCAAATATTTTATTTATTGCTTGCCCTTCTTTTCTTCCAAGTTATTAACATGGGCCATCTTTTTGTAAACAACACAACTTTCCTTTTACCGTATTCCTCTTTATTTGCAGCACCCTTTAGTTAACTTGTCCCCTCTGCTTCCTTAGGAAGGACACTGGATTGCTGACCCCATGAGTGCTCACACTTTCCTTATATCCTACTTCATGGGAAGTAATAAAACAGATGTTCTGTCAACTGCCTCACTGAAACAGAACAAGAAATGCCCAACTGAGTCACACTCTCTTGACATCTGATCATCCTTTAGCTGATAAGAAGGAAAACCAAAATGGGATTTTCCAGAGTAACCTGTGAATTTTGTCACCAGAAATGCTTTTACAAAAATTAGTTCCTGAAATGCAAATACAGCTCCCCATCTTGATTGTAAATGTATTATAATTAAATTCAGCAAACAAAAAGTTAAGCTAAGCTACATCTCTTAGAAAGACAACTAGGTTATTGTCCCCAAAGGCTTAAGTACAACCAATCATTTGATGAGCTTAACTTCTTATTTGCTGAACCTAACTACAGAGTTCGAAATAAATGCAACAGTCACCTGGTCTTTGCAAATTAAAGTTATCCTGATAAATGCTTCACTAACACTTCCATTCCCTGGCTACTCACCTAGCTGACATTTGACTGAGTTCTGATGGTGTACCTTAGGAGGGGTGCAAAGCACATTTCCATTCAGGAAGAAAGTCTTTCTGAAAAATTGACAAATTCAAGAAATCTGTCACTAGATATCTTTAGCCACAACTGGCTCTCCTTCCTTTATGTCTGTCACGTATAGGACACCAGATCTGACATCTTGAGTCTGTTTGTCTACTTGACGCACAACCTCTATATTCAGTTAGTCACTAAGTTCTATTAAATCATTTTTACAATGATTAATGAATATATCTCACGTTTTCAATTGTCACAGCAATCAATTGAGTCCAGGGTCTCATCAACCTAATACTCAAAACTTCAGATATTGAAATCACTCCACACAGCTGCAAGATTGAGTTCCCCAAATAATACTGTCACACTCATAACAAGCTTTGCCTTAAAGGCTCACTACAATTGGGCCCTGATCTCCCTTTTATATCTCAACATACTAACTCTTCCAGGTTTCTGTTGCATCCCAAGGCTTCCCTCTATGTCACGGATTATTTTTTCTTATTTTTGTTTATTTTAGACATTGCCTTTGTGCAATGAATAAAAATTGGAGGAGATTTTCCAAGTGGAAGTAGACCTAGAATTCTTTCTCTATTTTCTCTATTATTTTATAACTCTTATTATTTTTTAAGAGCTAACTTGAGTCTTATTTCCTCTATGAATTTTTAAAAAGACTTTATTTACTGTTTTCTGTTTGGAGCTTAGGCTTACAACAAAGTGAGAGGGAAAGAGAGATTTCTTATATATCCCTTGTACCCACACATGCATAATTTCCACTGTTATCAATATCACTCATAGGATTTTTTTAAAACCAAGGGATGAATCTACATCATTACATCAAAATCTCTCAAAGTCAATAATTTACCTTAGGATTCACTGTTGCTCTTTCATATTCCATGGATTTGGACAAAAGTACAATGACATAATTACTGAAGTATATGAAAGTATACCAAAGTACTATACTAATCATTATAATATCATTCAGAGTGTTTAGACTGTCCTAAAAATCCTCCATGATCTGCCTGTTTGTCTCTCCCTAACTCTCCCTAGCACCCCTCCCCTATCCCAAGAACCACTGATTTATTTATTGTCTTCATAGTTTTGCTTTTTCCAAAATGTCATATAGTTGAAATCATATAGACATCTCACCGTCCTTGGATATTTTGTTCTATTTTCTCAGTCTTTGTTCTTGTTTTTCAGTTTTTCAGAATTCTGCTGATGTATCCTCTAGCTCAAAAATTGTTTCCTCATCCATGTCCAATCTACTAATAAGCCCATCAAACATTCTTCCGTTTCATTACACTGTTTTTTTTTTTTGCTCTCTAGCATTTCTTTTTGGTTCTTTCTTAAGATTTCCATCTCTCTTCTTAGACCATCTGTTCTTGTACATTGTCTACTTTATTTACTAGAACACTTAGCGTATCAATCATAGCTATTTAAAATTCCCAACCATGCCATGTCTGCTTCTTTAATATGTGTTTTTGCCTTTTGGTATGCCTTGTAACTTTTTCTTGATAGACATGATGTAACACGTAAAAGGAGGTGGTGTAAATAGTTCTTTAGAATGCGGTGAGGAGATAGTAAGTGTTCATCAGTCCTATGATGAGGTCTCAGTCTTTTACCGAGCCTATGCCTCTGAACTACGAACTTCACAAATGTTTCTCAGTTTTTTATCTCATCCTTTTGATGATCCAGGTCCAGGATGGCTAGAGTCAGGTGGAGTTGGGTATTTCTCTTCCCCATGGTAGTTAGGCTCTGATAATATCTAGCTTCACAGATGACACCAGTGGTAAAGAACCTGCTTGCCAGTGCAGGAGACACAAGAGACCCAAGTAGGATCCCTGGGTCGAGAAGATCCCCTGGAGAAGGAAATGACTACCCACTTCACTATTCTTGCCTAGAGAATCCCATGGACAGAGTAGCCTGGCAGGTTGCAGCCCATAGGGTCACAGAGAGTTGGACAAGACTGAAGCCACTTAGAATTGCGTGCATGAATCTAGCAGGGTAGGCTCTCTCTTGTTAAGTAATTTCCCCTGAGGGCAAGGCCTGTTAAGAAGTATGGTGTGCATTTCAAAATAGTTCCTTTTCTCCTCCCCCTTCTAGAGGTTGAAAGAGATTCCCCTCCCTTATTTACTGTGGAAATTCAAATGAAGGTCTGGAGGTAAAACCCACCGTATTGTGGGGACTAATCTATGACTGGGTGTCCTGAAAAGTGGTTGATTTTTCAGTCTCTTCAGCTTTCTATTTGTTGTTGGGACAGAATGGTGACTCCCAAACTCCTCATATGTGGAACAGGAAACCATTTCTATAAATATTTTTGTGACACCTGCCCCACACACATTTCAATACATACTATTCAGTCATTCATTATTTATCTTATACTTTGGTGTGTGTGTGTGTGTATGCCAAGCAGTGTGCTAAGTCCTGGGAATATAAAGAAGGATGAAATGTAGTCCTTGATTTTACAGGATTACGATTCTGGGAATGTCTATGACATTTACTACCTGAAGTACTCTTTTAGCATTAATAAGTTTGGGGTTAGGGACTGTTAACTTATAGCTCTATACTTCTTTATAAAACACAGTACAACAACTTACAAAGAATTAGCAGTCCATAAAGATCTTGGGATTTCTTTGGAAGGAATGATGCTGAAGCTGAAACTCCAGTACTTTGGGCACCTCATGCAAAGGGTTGACTCACTGGAAAAGACTCTGATGCTGAGAGGGATTGGGGGCAGGAGGAGGAGCGGACGACAGAGGATGAGATGCCTGGATGGCATCACTGACTCGATGGACGTGAGTTTGAGTGAACTCTGGGAGTTTGTGATGGACAGGGAGGCCTGGTGTGCTGCAATTCACGGGGTCGCAAAGAGTCAGACACGACTGAGCAACTGAACTGACTGACTAACTGAAAGATCTGCTGGGGCTTCCCTGGTGGCTCTGGGGCTTCCCTATCAGCTTCCCAGATGGTAAAGAATCTGCCTGCAATGCAGGAGACCCAGGTTTGATCCCTGGGTCAGGAAGATTCCCTAGAGAAGGGAATGGCTACCCACTCCAGTATTCTTGCCTGCAGAGTTCCATGGACAGAGGAGCCTGGCAGGCTATAGTCCATGAGGTCACATAGAGTCAGACACCGAATGACTAACACTTCCTTTTCATTTTTCAAAGACATGCTGAATGAATGCTTATTTTTTTTAATTACAACATCTAAATCATGAAGTAGATAAATTTTTCTTGACAGTTTTTTGCAGGGCTTTCCTCATTTCATCAGCTACCTTCACTGACTGAGCCTGGGTCGTTCATGGTCAAAACTACAGTGGCTCTTCCAAGGCACATCTTCTGCCACAATCAATCTAGCTCTGAATTTTAAAATATGCTTTACTTTTTTTTCTATAAAAATCTATTCCCTTTGTTTCAATTTTTCTAAAAACCTGTTTTCTCCAAGAAACAGCTTTGGTAAATAGTAGACAAGAAGCTAGACAAGTGTCTGAAGTCTGAATTGAAAGACCTGGGTGAAAATGCTGGTTGAGCTGTATGTTCCTGAAAAAGTCACTACATTCTACCATTTTAAAATGAGAATAGGGACTTCTCTGGTGGTCCAGTGGCTAAGATTCCATGCTCCCAATCCAGGGGTTTGATCCCAGGTCAGGGAACTAGGTTCTCTCATGCCATGTGGCCAAAATAAATAAATAAATAAATTCTTAGAAGATGTGTGATTTTCCCAAAGGGAAGGGTGGAAAGGCATTCTAGAAAGGAAGGAAACTGCATACAAAAGCATAGAGACTTTACTTATACAGAGTATATGCATATAAGGGATCATGTCAATGAAGACTGTCTCAGGTACTCAAGGAAGGCAATAAAGAAGATACTTAAAAGCTGTGATGGCCATGGCTTTGTTCTTTACACAGCAGAGGCAGCAAACTGGACTGCTTACCCATCCCTTAGGTATCTGTGTATGAGCGTGCATATGTAAATTAAATTTCTCATGTTTCTACTATAGGAAGTATACTTATTATTAGCCAAATCATTTCCTGGAACATAACATGAAAGACACTATAGATTCTACAAAGAAACTAGGGAAAGGGACTTCAATTAGAAAAGTAAATAATGTAAAAAAAACTGTGATTTATTTTGCTAATTAAAGACGTTATCAAGAACAAAAGAATTCACTTTCATTGTTCTTCAATTTACTTATGTACTCATTCCACAAATATTTGCTAAGCAGCCACTCTAGGACAGACACTGGGTAATGTTTAAAATTCTTCAGCAAACTAGACATGGCCCTTGTCCTCAAGCTATTTATTATATGGGAGAACAGATGGAAATTAAATACTTAAATAACTGCCATAGTGAAAGTGCTACAAAATAGCATGGGTGCTATGAATGTAATAATGGGAGAAATTCAGTAAGACATGGGAGTTAGTAAAGCTTCCTGCAGAAACCATTTTTAAAAGGAGATCTGGAATAAAGACATGTTTCTATGTGTACTGGTGGGGAGAGTCAGAGCATGAAAGGGCAATAGTGTTAGATTTGAATACAAAAAGGGAGTTGGGTATAATTGAAAGATGAACATGGGTTTTAACGCCATCAGTGATAGCAAAAGACAAGATTTATAGGCAGGGACCAGAAAATATAGGAATTAAATAATTTTGACCACTGTCTTCAGAGGATGGGAAGCTTTAAGAAAGAAAGTAAAGCCACTCAGCATATAGTCCATATTTGTTTGTACTTCACACTGTATTTCTTTCATGAACTCTTCCCAGTGCTTCATTGATACCTCATTAATTTTTTTTTTAATGAATGCTTCCCAATGCTTCCATGAGATACCATCTTGATTGTTGAAACAACTGTCACTCATTATGTACAGACTTTTTACATTTTTAGCTATTGACTTCCTCTTAAAAAAACAACAAAGTGTTTGACTTGTAATTTCACCTTTCTGAAAATACAAAATCACTACCACCCAAAAGCTGAACCTTTAAAAAAGCTTTGTAAAAATATATTGTCAAATCTTCAGAGCACTGCTCAATTGTCACTGCCTAGAGATTCAAAGAAGGAAGGAAGAAATCCAACAGTTACAAAAAACCACCTCTTACTAAGGAGTTACAGGTGCTAAGCACCCTGATTGACACTTTTATTTTTGGAAACAAATGTGGCACCAAATTGTTTAAGAATATTTACTTCAACGTTTGATTACATATTTTGATTTTCAGGTAGAAATTTAACAGTAGTGATTTCAAAGAGGCTTAAATTTACTACAACAAAACCTCAATTGTTATCACTTTCATTATATATTTTAACATAGTATTTTATATAGTCATAAGGGTTCAAATTAAGGATCAAAAGAAATAACTACAGTGTTTAAAATGGAAACATTTTCACATTTTATTTTTACACTTTTGAACTTTAGATTATGTTCTATGTGACTGAAGAGAGAGATCTTTAGAATTGATTTGGACTTGTACAAATTTGTTCAAGTTTAAGCCTGTCTTTTTTGAAAGAAAACAAAGTGCTCCATTTTAAGGATCAGAAAAAAATAAAGCTAATGAAATGTTCATAATTATGATTTTCTTAAAAAATGTTTTATTTGATTAGATTCTACTGTTTGGAATTTAGAATTGAAATGTCCCTGAAGTGAAATGAAGTGTTGTGTCCGACTCTTCCATGCAACCCCATGGACTGTAGCCTGCCAGGCTCCTCTGTCCATGAAATTCTCCAGGCAAGAATACTACAGTGGGTTGCCATTCCCTTCTCCAGGGAATCTTCCCAATCCAGGGATCAAACCCAGGTCTCCTATGACTCTTGCATTGCAGGTGAATTCTTCACCGTCTGAGCCACCAGAGGAGCCCTAGTTAGTTTTTAAAACTTATTATAAATACCATTTGCTCTGTCTCTTTGAACCAAGGTCTTTGCTTAAAAGGTTAAGAAATAACCTTTATATACCCAGTTTTTCTGAGCAAAGAGTATCTAAGTATCATAGAGCAAGATGGGTTTGTTACTTGCATTTACTTCTAATTAAGGTTAAAAGCTTATAAATTCATTATACTCACCATTTAAGCCAAATTTAAATACCTTAACCCCCAGAAATGTAAAGAAATGCTTTGCATCTGCTTAGGATCTTAATAAATTCATTTTTAATTTAAGTATATTTGCAACAAGGGCATTTTTTTCCTCGAAAATGTATTACAATTTAGGGACTTAAAAAATTTCTATTAAACAGTTTTATTTTTAATAATATTATCTGAGAGACATTACATACGGATAGTATGTTATACTAATCTGACTCAATTCTAGAAAATCCTAGCTCATTTATATTTATGTTAGCATATATGTATAAATAGGAGAAGGCAATGGCACCCCACTCCAGTACTCTTGCCTGAAAAGTCCTATGGACGTAGGAGCCTGGTAGGCTGCAGTCCATGGGGTAGCTAGAGTCGGACACGACCGAGCGACTTCACTTTCTCTTTTCACTTTCATGCATTGGAGAAGGAAAGGGCAACCCACTCCAGTGTTCTTGCCTGGAGAATCTCAGGGACGGGGAAGCCTGGTGGGCTGCCGTCTATGGGGTCGCACAGAGTCGGACACGACTGAAGGAACTTAGCAGCAGCAGCATATGTATAAATAGTCACTAATTTATATTTATAACATATAATTGTATATATAATAGAATTATAAACTATACTATTCTAGTTCATATTTCTATTTTCCAAAAATCCTTCAAATATAAATATCAGTTTCTATCATATGTACATCTTTTTTATAGATACTATGGCATTTTATTTCTAATATTTTTAAGATATAGAGAAAATTATCAAATACATAAGAATATATATATATCATTTAATGTTTCACTTAATTAAGAAAAAAGTTTCTAAAATATGTTCATATAACTGCCAAAGTGAGAATATAAATACATTTTATCTTTTGATTTTTCATGTAGAGCTGCTAAAAACCATCAGGATTTTGAATCAATGTATATTCTCAGATTAAACAGTATTTATCCTCTAAGGAAATATATATATATATATATATATATTTACATATGTCCTGGCCAAGTGTAAATTATATAGCTTTTTCAATTGCAATACAAGTTCTATGATTATATTTAGTACAAAATCAAATTTCAATTTAAAAGCCAGCTGTAAATATATACATACAAAATTGCATATGCAGTATGCTTAACAGTCTTAGAAATAGCTTTCAGAAACTATCAAAGCTTTGAAAATTCCATTTAACCCAGAATGTCTGATTTGGCCCAACAAACGTCAAAATACTATTTTCTCGATTGTATTTTTAGTATCCTCTATCTCTCCCAGCTAAAATTTCATCATCTAAGTACAACTAATATGTTACATTTTACCACAAATGTAGTTTTACACAAAATTCAAACAAAAAGATAAATTAAATAAAAAGTCAGAACATCATATCCTATTTTAATGTTTGTTGAAATGACAGGCATTTCTTGACCTGGTGGGCTACCGTCCAAGGGGTCGCAAAGAGTTGGACACGACTGAGCAAGTGACTTAACCCTTATATTATCTTTTAGGTAAATGTGAATATGTGTGGACCCACCTTTATTATGCCACAGATATTTAATTAAATGTTGTTTTCCTCTCCAACTTTTAATGCTTTTAGAATATCATTACTTTTCTCATTCTGTTGCCAATCAATATCCTCAACAAAATCTCACAGAAGTCATTCTATCTGGTATTTAATGATCTAAAAACAAACACAATTAGACAGTACTAGCTTCATATATATGTGTATATATATATAAATGTATGTGTACATATATATATATATATATATATTTTTAATAGCCTCACTGTGCATGTGCATCTTGCTGGATCTTAGTTTCCTGACCAGGGATCAAACTCATGCTCTTGGCAGTGAAAGCATGGAGTCCTAACCACTGGACTGCCAGGGAATTCCCAATAGTTGCTATTTAAGAAAACTATTCAACAAAGCATTTTCTAACTCAAATTATCTATTTTAAGGATGGGCTTTTCAGTGTAGGGTTTTCCTAAATCATACTACACAGCCAACAGCTTAGCCCAGGCAGAGTTCAGTATGAGTGAACACGATATGGAAACAACACAAAACAAATATAAACCCCCTCCACACACAGTTGGATTTAATTTTAGTCATCTGCTTTGAACTGCTAGAGGGGAATAAAAGATACATCCTAAGGCTAGAAGTAGGCTGAAATGTAAATATTTCAGAATTTTATAATGAGCACAACTAGTTGTTCACTCTTACTGGAAACAGCTAAGAAACAGATGAAAGTGGAATTGCTTGTTGCAACTTGAAACTCATTATTGCTCAGCATCATCCCTGATTTATTGTATCAAAGCCATGCTAATGAAGCCAAGGTCTTAGGTTTCAGTGAAGCAGTCACCATCTTGCATTTTGTTAGCTACAGATGTATCTGCTTTTCTACAAAATGTTTTCCTTAGTCAGAAGAGTAACTATGTGCGAGTATAAGAATGAAGTAATGTAGGTCCATCCTTACACCTGAAAAATGTATATTTATATTTATGTGTGTGTATAATAAAAAAGTAGGATAGTTCCATAGCATTATAAAATATTAATGATTAACTAAAAGACAAAGATGATATTTGGATTTAAGAATAGAACATTTTCCTTAGTAAAGGAAAATGAATGATTTATATGATTTCTATAAAGAAATAAAACTGGAGTTTTATTTTAGAAAGACAGTTTTAGATGGCACTATTTCGTATATATTAAATAAAACTCTTTATAGCTCTGTCAACTATACAATAAAAGAAGATTTTTTTCCCAAAATCTGTTGCATTCCAACTGCAACATGTGTTATTCATTATCTGAGAACAGATACCTTTAAAATATTTTTAAAAAAACTATACTGTATTTTTTTCAAAGTCATCGCCTTTTTGCTACCAATAACAAAATATTAATGCTGCTCTTTGAAAAGATGTCTTATCAATTTATTTTATTTCTTTTTAAGTAATAAAACATATGTTTAATCATTATGATTTAAGCTTTCTTAAATCTTAAATGATTTAAGCAGCACACAGAAGTCTAATTAATTACTGACACTGTAATATTCCAGGTCAATGGATCAAGTGCTAAATAAATTGATCTCTTCATCGCTTTTTAAAACACACATTTTCCTGACCCATTCAAAAAATGGACCAAATAACTAAACAGACATTTCTTGAAAGAAGACGTGCAGATGGCTCACAAACACATGAAAAGATGCTCAACATCACTCATTATCAGAGAAATGCAAATCAAAACTACAATGAGGTACCATCTCATGCTGGTCATAATGGCTGCTATCAAAAAAGTCTACAAGCAATAAATGCTGGAGAGGACGTGGAAAAAAGGGAACCCTCTTACACTGTTGGTAGGTATGCAAACTAGTACAGCCACTATGGAGGACAGTGTGGAGATTCCTTAAAAATACTGGAAATAGAACTGCCATATGAACCGGGAATCCCACTATTGGGCGTACACACTGAGGAAACCAGAATTGAAAGAGACACGTGTACCCCACTGTTCACTGCAGCACTGTTTACAATAGCTAGGACATGGAAGCAACCTAGATGTCCATCAGCAGATGAATGGATAAGGAAGTTGGATTACATATACACATGGAATATTACTCAGCTATTAAAAAGAACACATTTGAGTCAGTTCTAATGAGATGGATGAAACTGGAGCCTATTATACAGAGTGAAGTAAGCCAGAAAGAAAAACACCAATATACTATATTAACACATACATATGGAATTTATAGTAAATGGCATTTAACATAAATTGGTAATGACCAATTTGGTCGTTAAGATGGTAACAACAATCCTTTATGTGAGACAGCAAAAGAGACACAGATATAAAGAACAGTCTTTTGAACTCTGTGGGAGAAAGTGAGGGTGGGATGATTTGAGAGAATAGCATTGAAACACGTATATTACCAGATGTGATATAGATGACCAGTCCAAGTTCAATGCATGAGACAGGGCACTCAAAGCTGGTGCACTGGGACAACCCAGAGGGATTGGATGGGGTGAGAGGTGGGAGCGGGGTTTGGGATGGGGGTGACACATGTATACCTGTGGCTGATTCATGTCAATGTATGGCAAAATCCACCACAATATAGTAAAGTAATTAGTCTCCAATTAAAATAAATTAATTAATTTTTAAAAACTGCACATTTTCCAAAGCAATTCACAAACAACTGAATTCAAGCCACAAATTAAAAGTAATCACCTATTATAACAATGGTTGCAGATAGATATTAACAGTCCTTATATATACTCTACATTATTCATCACATGGCTTTATACTTATTTGGCACTTAAAACTTATTTGTTTAAAGTAAATATATAAAACAGAGAAAATACATTTAAAGTACAAAAACTAGCAGGTCAGGCATCTTGTTAGAAGCTCTCAGTTACAGAATGCCAGCAGCAGCAAGGAAGACCAATGGGATGACAAAGGTGAGATATTGGCAAGAATTTTAATGAGGGTAAAAGGTCTAATAGTTCATTCCCATTACTTGGTATACTTGGTTTTGTTGTAGAGAGTTCACAAAGTGTAAGATAATAGCGCAAAATCTGTGATTTTTATGCTTTGCTGTTTTCTATTATAAGTCTTAACCCTGTGACAGTGATAAAATACATAGTAAATAAGTTTTAGGGCCTTTTTCTAGCCAACTATGCAGTATCTCAAGGGTCTAATGTTAAACACTATCAACTACATTTTTTTTCCCAAAAAGAAACATAAAAGCTCAAGGTTACAACAAAGCTAGGTGAAAAGGTGCATCTAGGGATAAGCACTGGGTTTGATACAATAAAATAATATTGAAAGAATGCATTTTAAAGTATTTTAATAACATATATCTAACAAAGATTAACAGAGTAGGTACATAACACTACAGAGTTTTATTTTTGGGGGGGTATTATATATAGACACATCTTCAATCCAATTTAAATGGCCCACTTTTGTGATGTTCTTGAGATCTTGGGAGATATACTTGATAGGATCTTTTAGTAACAGTAAAAGAAAACAAACCTATCTAGTTTAAGAAAAAAACAGGAAATAACTTCAAAGTTGCTAACAAGTTCCAAGGCATCATATGGGCTAAATGGCTGGGATGCAATCAATCTTCATAAGCAGACTGGCAGCTGCCCTCATTGTTAATTTGGGTTGAATGGTCTCTTTCCCTGGTCTCTATGTCAGATTCAGCGTGTTGGCTCTATTCTGTTGTTTGCACAGCTCTTACACTCAAAAAACCAAAATACAAAAAAATTAAACAAAACAAAACAAAACTGAGTTCTGGTACCAGTTGGTCAAGAAGCTAATTGATAAAAAACAATGTTCTTTGTCACAATTCCAAATCTTCACTGGGAATTGATTCTGATTGACCCAGCCTGTGTCTTATGCCCAAACATCTGACCTGTGAGCTGTCACACTGAAATATTAATAACATGAGGAGAGTCCCATAAACTCATCTAGAAAATATATCCCATATGAAATAATGATTTATAATTAAGAATTATTTTTTTTTTTTTTAACTTCTTTATTAAGGTGGATACACATTCTCATATTAACAATTCTTGTGAACAAAAGCAACCAAAATAAGACGATAGTAAGATGTGCTTCACATAAAAACAATCAAGTGGCTAAGAGGAGATCTGGCCCTGTACAACAGAAAGATTAGGAAGCAAAACGTGAATAAGTCCTATATTCCAGAAGCTACCCAAATGTATGAGCAAAGACAGCATACCCATAATATAGCTCACTTAGGTTCCTTCTTTATGACGCATAATTCCTTAATTATCCATTTGTGAAATAAGAACAAACATTAAGAAATGTGAAATCCAAATTGCATTCATTTTCACAATATCAATACTAAACTCAAGACAGCAACTTCATCAAATATAAATGTTTCAAAAGTAAA
>NW_011495032.1:34258184-34263396 GCF_000754665.1 Bison bison bison
AGGAATATGATCTGTACAAACTTACAGTAGTGTAAGACTGTTCTATACATCAGTGTCTCTTTTGCTATCTCGTATATAGGGTTATCGTTACCATCTTTCTAAATTCCATATACATGCGTTAGTATACTGTATTTATGTTTTTCCTTCTGGCTTACTTAATAATTAAGAATTATTAAAGTATTTAGGATAACACATTTTTCCATTCAACAAATAGTGAAAAGCTACAAAACTTTAGACACTGTTCTAGACACTGAATATTCAGATAGTAAAAGAGATAAATAGTGATGGTTAACCTGCTTTCATGAATCACAGACATTAGAGTGGTTTTCATACAAAACAAAACAAGGAAAAAAAAACAAAACACTATAAACTTGCTAGTTAGAGATAAAAACAAGGATGGGAAATATTTTTAAAGCAAAGATAATTTCCTAACTTCTTAATGACAACATAAATTCCAACATAGAATTCAAAATCCCTATCTATGATGTCTTTCTAAACACATTGTAGATATGGACCATTCTTAAAAGAATGGAAACTGCACACCTCTATGAGTGGGTCAATGCATTACAGTTATATGTCAACATATATGAGGGCTATATAACCCATAGGATAAGTTAATGAAAGCTCCCAATTCACTCATACAATTCAAATTTTATAAGAAATGATAACATAATGTAAAATAACTATTAATAGATTCCCTTTACATGAACTCTACTTGCAAGGTATCAATATTGAACAGATTATGTATTTTCTAGGAAGCAAGCTACTAAGAACACAAATGAATTACATTTTATGTTAAATGGAAAGCTCTCATATTCTAAGGTGTAGTTAGAAATAATAGCTCATCCAATGCAGTAGTATGAAGATTTCAGCTAACAAGCCTAGATTCAGAGCTCATGAACATAAGCAGTTATGATTTTACACTGAACTCACCAAAAAACAGAGAATGGGACATCTTGAGAATTTTGACGTTGGACCACTTCTTGGGCTAATACAGGTCTGTCTCCCTTCACTCTTTCATCTAATCCCTAAACGCTAGTTTGTCATTTGGGTGCTGGGTATCATTTGGGTGGTACATATTTATCCATACTACCAAGATCTCAATCTCTCCAACTTAATACTTTATTCCATCCCACAGTATATCTTTATGCACACTACCCTGTAAGCTCCGTGAGAGGAAGAGCAGTATTTGATTCATTTGAAAGCCGTGTCTAGAATCTAAAGCAGTAACAGTAGGTGCACATTTGACTCCGACTTAGGGCCTTCTTTCTAAGCCTTAACTTATATTAAACCGACTGGAATGTCCTTCCACCCACCTGCATTGTGAGCCCCTATTCATTTTTTCATGACTCAATCCAAGCACATCTCTGCTGAAATCTTTCCTGAATCCTTAGAATTACCCATTCCTTTCTTTGTTCAGCACCCGCACTTACAATTAATACAATTACCATACCTTCATTATGACTCTGATGTCTTATTTCTGTATTGTCAACTACAAAATTTTGTATTTGAATGTAAATGTATATATGCACACACACTCATACATATAATAACTATATATTAGACATCTGTAAAACTCTATAAGACTGCAATATTTTTGAAGCCAAGGACAATAGATAACTTGCTATTATATCTTTGGGCTAAGACTATTTGTTGAGTGAATGATATATAGCACAATTAGAAATGATGATTTTCCAAAGGAACAAAAGATAAGTGAAACAAAAAAACAATGTCATTAATAAGCCAAAAACAAAAAGAAAACCTATTACAGTTATTATTAAATATATTAAAACCAAGATATTTTCATGAGTTTATAGTATAAAGTTTACATGAATTTTTAGAGGTGCTTCCTTAAGAGCCAATAATTATTTTTTTAAACAAACAACTTATTTCTTGTTCCAAGTATAAAGCTTTAGTCCTCCTTATTTTCTTCTTTATCAAATACGTTCATTTTACTTTTTTTTAAACTTCAAAATAGTTCCTAAAAATGTAGAATATCCAACCGTATAGACCATGATGCTCAAAGACTTCTTTGCTTTGTTCATATTTCTAAGATTAAGTCAACTTTCAATCATTCTATTTTGCAATCTTAAAAGAGCCTAAGAATGATAAAATTATAAAATATATAATAATCAAGACAATTTTATATTATTTAAAGACCCTCACAGTACTGATGCTGTTTTTTGTTAAGCCAGTGCAATCTAGTTCCATATAAAGCAAGGGAAATATGAGAAGAAAAACTAAGACCTCAGATTGCCTTTTAAAAATGTATTATATTATTCTGTTCTAAAAGATCTTTTTACCTAGTTTCCCTGTTTTTGAATTCATCCCTTATTTTCCTTTTCTATAATATCATTGAGTTTCTTGGCATTTCTAACTAAATCTACAAATCTATAGTATATGTTACCAAGTTTTAATTTTGATTTTGAAGAATACAGCTTAGCTGAAAATAATCAAGACATATTAGAACACTGTAAGCAAATTTTAGTAACTAATACTCATATGCACTCCTTCAAAGAAGTTTTTCTAGGATAGGTGTACCTGTTCATTTATTGAAACAATATTGCAAAACAGAAAAAAAAAGCTATTATTTTAAGGTCTTTTCACTCAAGAATTTAGATACATTTTACTATCTACTCATGAAAAACAAAGATGTCATAATTAAACATCATAGTTAATACAAACTACACAACTTGTAGAATTAGAGTTCTAGCAACCAAACAACAGAATATAGAAATACCTTAATTCCCTACATCAATACTAGTATGACAGTCATTTTAAAAGCAGATACCATAAGTCTCATAGTGTTACTTAGTTTTGAAGTGGTACATTTTCTGAGGTTGTCACCATTTCTAGACATGTTTATTGCATTCAAAGTATTTCAAAATCATTATTTTTTACTTCTGGTCTAAGTATAGAATTATTAAAATTATCACAGTTCTCTAAATAATTCACCATCTACTAAATAGTTTACTGAATCAGTATTCAAAGCATTATTCATAGTTTCATTTAAATAAGACAGTGCTCCTGAGAAGTGTGTAAATATTATTGAAAATAAGACTGAGTATATTCTAGGAATGCTATTATTTAAAATATATCCTATTAATTCTTATATAAGGAATAAATTATCAGTTGTACAAAATGCCACATCCTCATCTCACTTTGTCAAAGTCCCTTTGAAGTTCAGATTTTCCTATACTTTTCCAGTTGAAGCAAAACTTAAGAAACTGCAGGCATTAAGTACTAATAACAGGAATAACAGGTAAGGATAAATGAGAGTCAAAACAAGTATGGAAAAGGACTTGTCATGGGGTGATGTCATATATGTGTGTCTTCAATTACATGCATGCCTATGTCAACTTATATATCTATGTGGGATTTCCTACTAGCCCACTTTAAGTGACAAAAACATGGCACTTTTATTCTAAAATTAACAGTATTACTCTCACTATGGTAATATAAAATAATTTAAAAATGCCAAAGTGACAGAAAGGGGCAGAAAAGGAAATTCCTAGCTAAAGTGACAAATTCTTATCTGACTGGTCCTCTGACTCTCCTAGTCCACAGCCTAAAGTTTCCTTCTTGGCTGACATTCAGAAAAGGACACACCTGCTGCAAGTCATGGCCTACACTCCGACAGAATCTTTCATCAATCTTAGGACAACAGTATTCGCCCTAAACTCAGGGTGTCAATCATGATGGCATGTCACTCTTTTTCTTTCCCGGAGTGTGCCTTGTAATCTCTTATCTCCTACATGCCTATCGTCATGGTCTCTGTCGGGCAGAGCAGGAGAGCACAGCCATCAAACACAAGAAGCGAGTCTGTCTTTATGCATCATGACACCACTGTCTATTCACAAAAAGAACAGAAAGAAAGAGTCAGCTTTACCCGCAGAAAGGAGAGGTCCCGGTTGTGCTCGATGCTGGTTATTTCCAGGTTGCCCATGACTACCTCACAGTTCTCATAGTATTTGCGCAAGGCTCGGTACTGCTGCTCCAGGTCAGAGAGAGAGCTCAGCTTATTCTCTGTGCCTGCACACACTGTCAAGACAAGAAGAAACATGGGAAGTTATATAAACTTTGTACGACAGGAACCATGATAACATTTCCCTCAACTCTGCTCTACAACAATCTACTCCAATTTTCTGAATTAAAATATTTTGAATCCTTTTAAGATCCATAATCATACACTGATAAATATGTTCACTTTCATTTTATACAGTTTTACTGAATCATATATGACATAACATTGTCTAGGTTTAAGATGTGTACAGTTTATTGTGATCCACATAGTCAAAGACTCTCACATAGTCAATAAAGTCGATTTTTTTTGGAACTCTCTTGCTTTTTCCATGATCCAGAGGATGTTGGCAATTTGATCTCTGGTTCCTTTGCCTTTTCTAAAACCAGCTTGAACATCTGGAAGTTTACGGTTCACATATTGCTGAAGCCTGGCTTGGAGAATATTGAGCAGTACTTTACTAGCATGTGAGATGAGTGCAATTGTGCAGTAGTTTGAGCATTCTTTGGCATTGCCTTTCTTTGGGATTGGAATGAAAACGGACCTTTTCCAGTTCTGTGGCCACTACTGAGTTTTCCAAATTTGCTGGCATATTGAGTGCAGCACTTTCACAGCATCATCTTTCAGGATTTGAAAGAGCTGAACTGGAATCCCATCATCTCCACTAGCTTTGTTCATAGTGATGCTTTCTAAGGCCCACTTGACTTCACATTCCAGGATGTCTGGCTCTAGGTCAGTGATCACACCATTGTGATTATCTTGGTCATGAAGATCTTTTTTGTACAGTTCTTCTGTGTATTCTTGCCATCTCTTCTTAATATCTTCTGTTTCTATTAGGTCCATACTATTTCTGTCCTTTATTGAGCCCTTTTTGCATGAAATGTTCCCTTGGTTTCTCTCATTTTCTTGAAGAGATCTCTAGTCTTCCCATTCTGTTGTTTTCCTCTATTTCTTTGCATTGATCGCTGAGGAAGGCTTTCTTATCTCTCCTTGCTATTCTTTGGAACTCTGCTTTCAGATGCTTATATCTTTCCTTTTCTCCTTTGCTTTTTGCTTCTCTTCTTTTCACAGCTATTTGTAAGGCCTCCCCAGACAGCCATTTTGCTTTTTTGCATTTCTTTTCCATGGGGATGGTCTTGATCCCTGTCTCCTGTACAATGTCATGAACCTCCGTCCATAGTTCATCAGGCA
>NW_011495032.1:34263496-34265632 GCF_000754665.1 Bison bison bison
TCCCTACTTTTTCAATTTAAGTCTGAATTTTGCAATAAGGAGTTCATGATCTGAGCCATAGTCAGCTCCTGGTCTTGTTTTTGCTGACTGTATAGAGCTTCTCCATCTTTGGCTGCAAAGAATATAATCAACCTGATTTTGATGTTGACCATCTGGTGATGTCCATGTGTAGAGTCTTCATTGTGTTGTTGGAAGAGTTTGACCAGTGCATTCTCTTGGCAAAACTCTATTAGCCTTTGCCCTGCTTCATTCTGTATTCCAAGGCCAAATTTGCCTGTTACCCCAGGTAGTTTCTTGACTTCATACTTTTGCATTCCAGTCTCCTGTAATGAAAAGGACATCTTTTTTGGGTGTTAGTTCTAAAAGTTATTGTAGGTCTTCATAGAACCATTCAACTTCAGCTTCTTCAGCATTACTGGTTGTGGCATAGGCTTGGATTACTGTGATATTGAATGGTTTGCCTTGGAAACCTATATGCCTATTAGGAAGCAACAGTTAGAACTGGACATGGAACAACAGACTGGTTCCCAATAGGAAAAGGAGTACGTCAAGGCTGTATAGTCTCACCGTGCTTATTTAACTTATATGAGGAGTACATCATGAGAAATGCTGGGCTGGAAGAAGCACAAGCTGGAATCAAGATTGCCGAGAGAAATACCAATAACCTCAGATATGCAGATGACATAACCCTTATGGCAGAAAATAAAGAGGAACTAAAAAGCCTCTTGATGAAAGTGAAAGAGGAGAGTGAAAAAGTTGGCTTAAAGCTCAACATTCAGAAAACTAAGATCATGGCATTTGGTCCCATCACTTCATGGGAAATAGATGGGGAAACAGTGGAAACAGTGTCAGACTTTGTTTTGGGGGGCTCCAAAATCACTGCAGATGTTGATTGCAGCCATGAAATTAAAAGACGCTTATTCCTTGGAAGGAAAGTTATGACCAACCTAGATAGCATATTCAAAAGCAGAGATGTTACTTTGCCAACAAAGGTCCGTCTAGTCAAGGCTATGGTTTTTCCAGTAGTCATGTATGGATGTGAGAGTTGGACTAGGAAGAAAGCTGAGCGCTGAAGAATTGATGCTTTTGAACTGTGGTGTTGGAGAAGACTTTTGAGAGTCCCTTGGACTTCAAGGAGATCCAAACAGTCTATCCTAAAGGAGACCAGTCCTGGTGTTCTTTGGAAGGAATGATGCTAAAGCTGAAATTCCAGTACTTTGGCCACCTCATGTGAAGAGTTGACTCATTGGAAAAGACTCTGATGCTGGGAGGGACTGGGTGGCAGGAAGAGAAGGGGACGACAGAGGATGAGATGGCTGGATGGCGTCACTGACTCAATGGACATGAGTTTGGGTGAACTCTGGGAGTTGGTGCTGGACAGGGACACCTGGGATGCTGTGATTCATGGGGTCACAAAGAGTCAGACATGATTGAGTAACTTCACTGAACTGAACTGAAGGTGTGTACATGTGTGGTTTTGATACACTTACATATTGCAAAATGATTACCACCATAGCATTAGCTAACATCACCATCATGTCATTTAATTACCATAGTTGTGTGTGTGTATGAGTCATGAGAATATTTCAGACTTTCTCTTCCAGCAACTTTCAAGAATGTAATGCAGTATTATTAACTATAATCACCATGGTACACATTAGATCTACACAATTTATTCATCTTAAAACTGGAAGTTTGCACTTTTTACCCAAATCTCCCCATTTCCTCATTCCCAAGTCCCTGGTAGCCACCATTCTTCTCTCTGTTTCTATTAAGTTTGGCTTTTTTAGATTCCACATATAAGTGGAGTAATGCATTCACACTCATAAATTGTATATACTAACCACAGAGGCTAAGAAGGCATGGGTTTCACAGACACATATAACAAGGAGATAAATAACAATATATGCTGTGAGTATATAAAGCACAAATATATAAATCCAATATATTTATTTAATTTCACTCAAATCAGATTTTCTTTCAGACTTATAATTCACTCTACTTTATATATATATATATATAAAATCAGAAGATGATAAAAGTAAAAAATTTATTTTAAAATGATATTTTTGTATTGCAAAGTAATCTGATCTTAGTAAATTTTCTACAGAATTAAAACTTTGGCTTTTAAGTCCT
>NW_011495032.1:34265732-34269845 GCF_000754665.1 Bison bison bison
TTTAAGTCCTTAAAAATGCTACCTTTTAAAATACAAATATTAAAATCTTAGACTGAAACATTTATAAATATATACTACAAACAGAATAAGTTGGCTAATTTGCTTCAGTCGTGTCTGACTCTTTGTGACCCTGTGGACTGTAGTCCGCCAAGCTCCTCTGCCCCCGGGATTTTCCACGCAAGAGTAGTAGAGTGGGTTGCCATTTCCTCCTCCAAAGGCTCTTTCCCAACGCAGGAGTCAAACCCATGTCTCCTATGTCTCCTGCATTGGCATTCGGATTCCTTATTGCTGAGCCATCAGGGAAGCCCTAATGTACTCTAGAGACTAAAAAACACTCTTAATCCACGATCTTTATTTTTACTGCTCCCAGAAGTTTTATAACTTGTAAAATTTCAGTTGAAAAAAAGTACTATTATGTGGGCTTATGAAATGTAGATTTCAATTACTTTCAATTCCAAAGAGGACAAGCTTATTTTCAATGCAACTATGGATGAGGGTAATTAAGCATTAATTAATAAACTTACTCTGGAGAAGGCTATGGCACCCCACTCCAGTGTTCTTGCCTGGAGAATCCCAGGGACGGGGAAGCCTGGTGGGCTGCTGTCTAGGGGTCACACAGAGTTGGACACGACTGAAGTGACTTAGCATAGCAATAAACTTCCTCACCATTTCTAAAATGTATATAATGTCACATTGTAATTTACATGTAGCTTATGTTATACAAGTTCCCTTTGGTTGAAAATAAAACGTATACAAAAATCAGTAGGTAAACATCTAAATGAAAAGGTTTCTAAAATATTAAGTGCATTCTGACCTTTCCTGTAAAAGCTTAAACAAATTTTGGCAGAAAGTTTATTAGTATAATTGTAGTGCCTATGTATTTTTGCATCTTTCTCATTCTGCATATACAAAAAGAATATAGAATATGCAATTATTAATTATTATTGCAAAAATCTCTTTATATAAGACACAATGCTGTAAGCTTTTTGAAGACAGATGAAATATATTAATCATTATTGTCTATCTGCTGAGCTATACAGCATGATGCTTTGCAAAAAATTATTTAATAATTAATTTAATTGCCATAAAAATAAGTATAACTTGTATTCAGAAAATAAACTGCAAGTCAGTAAAGTTCTCATTGTTCAAAAGTGATCAGCTGTATTTTGCAGTACAATGTGAAAACAGAAAATTAGAATAAGTACATTTAAAATTATCTTTTATTAACACAAAATATAATTCAATAAACAGATATTCTAAATAATCAGAATATTCTCAAACATTCTGATTTGGGGAGTTTCTGGTTAACAAAGTTTCAGTTAAAAAATATTTTTGTCTCAGTGAGGCTTTCCTTTATATTTATGTTCTAGTCAAGCCATCTAAATCCAGTAAAACATTCCTCCTGACTTTCATCTTGACAGACAGACTTGATTTTTAAAGAACTAGTTTGGATAGATGCATAAAAAATCATTTGTATTTCTTTTCATGAAGGTTCCACTGAATGCCTCACAACTTCCATTTGTCAATCGATTTTACAATCAGGCAATGTATACAAGAAATGCTTAAACCATCAAGTTTCATTGATTTCACAAAGCTGTTTATCAAACAGAATTGAAAAATCTTTTTCACCAGCCAAAACAAGTTTAACGAAATTCAGCCCCCTTTGCCAACACTATTATAAAGTCCTTAAACTATAAGTTCACAATAATCAAGCTTCAAAAATCCTGAATTTACATGTGCTCCCTGGAGTTTTCATTTCAACTGTAACTCCAGGAATAAAGCTATATGTGAAGCTTTAAAAATCACCAATTATTCTATTTAGTATTGATTCAATTACAAATGTAGCTATAGTTGCAAACATGGGCTTTTCAGACTTCTTAAGATTTGTAATCAACAGTGACTGAACTACATGATCCTCATTCAGTAAAAAAATCAATAAATAAGACTATAATTAGGAGTTTGTAGCAATTTACAAAGGTTGGTTAACAAAATTATTCATTAATTCATGAGGCAAATATATTAGAAGCACAAAGAAGAAACATTAACAATATCCATACTAATACTAAAAAATCAATGATTTCCTCCAGGCTTATTATGACTGTGGAAACCAGCACTCCATTTGCTTACTCAAGATAAAAAGAGGGGAAAAAAATAATTGAATCAATATTTTGGCCTGACTTTCAAATCAAATGCCTATGTGAGATATTGAGAAATGAGTATTTATTTAACATCTACTGTTCATTTAGCATGACCTAGTATCATGAAAAATATACATTGATTAAAATGTCCAAGGTTTATTGTAAGGGTTCATGAAGTTGTTCATGCACACAGTAAGGAAAGCAGTAAGCAGTATACACAAGCCACATATATAATGTGTGTGTAACATTCAGGGACTGTCTGCATAAAGAAATATTTGGTAACTTGATAAAAGTTCTCTTTTTTAAAAACATCTGATTTAACACCGAGTACTTTCTCTTTCAGAAAGTTTACCATAATAAACATGCTTTAGATTGATGTACCTTCTTGGGTATTAAAATTTTCATTAAAAATATAAAATAAAGAAAATATCAGAAGTAGCACACATTTGCAGAGACTATTGAGTGCTATTATAGTTACACAAACAATTCCTGCAGTTCTGTGTTCAAAATATATATTGAAACAGGGCCAAATTTGTTACTACTTCTTTGTGTGCATGCTAAGTCACTTCAGTTGTGTCACACAACTGAACCTTAGGACTGTGTCACGAACCGCCAGACTCCTCTGTTCATGGTATTCTCTTGGCAAGAATACTGGAGTGAGTTTCAATGCCCTTCTGCAGGGAATCTTCCCAATCCAGGGATCAAACCCTGGTGTCTTATGTCTCCAGCCTTGGCAGGCAAATTCTTTACTGTTGAGCCACTGAGAAAGCCACTTCTACTAAAGTTATTTAATCCAAGACACTTGGATGTTATTTATATTCAAGCTATTTTATATCCGAGGATATAGTTATTATATAGTTATCCTGTAGTTATATAGGATATAGTTATAGTTATTTATATCCAAGGATATATCTGCCCTAGACTTTTGACAGTAGCCTCCTAACTGACTTAATTCCTTACTTGCCCTTGCCCTGGTTAATTCTTTGTCCAGACGCCAGAATGATCTTTTTAAAAAACATCATTCATGTCACTCTCACTGAAAACAATTCTTGGTTTTTAATCATATTTATTATAAGATCCAAACTTCATACTATAACTTGTAGAATGTATATGAGGATCTTTATTCAAATGTCACTCTTTCAGAAAAGCCTTTTCTATCTTATCTAAAGTAGCAGATTCCCATTCATCATGCTCTGTCTTCTTTGCCTTCTTTATTTTTGTTTTACTGCTATCTGAAATTATATGCTTGTTTGTTTTCTTTCGTATTAAATATTTCTACATTAGAATGCAAGCTCCATTGTTAGAGGCCTTTCTCTATTCAACACTTAAAGACACATAGCAGACTATCAGTCAATATTCATTGAATAATAAAATGGACTTTGGAGAAATAATTAGCACAGGATCAAATGCTGGTCCTTCTACTTTTACGAGCTGAATGTCTTAAGCAAGTCACTTAGTCACTTAGAGTCTCCGTGTCTGTGCTGAGAGCTCCCAACAATAAACACAATTTAGAGGCGAATAACACAGAGCCTAAAGCCAGATGTCCAGCATTAAAGTCTAGCTCACTGGCTAGACTTTAGCAATCACTGGCTTGCAATTAACCTTGAGCAAGTAACTTAACCCCGCTGTCATTCTATTTCCTCCTCTGTAAAATGAACACAGTAACAACCACCATCTCATAAATTTAAATGAGTGAATACATGTTAACTTGCTTTGCACAATATTTGACTTACTGATAGAGGTAATTGTTAGCTAATGCTATTTAATTGAATGTATGTATATAATATGCATACATTATGGAATATATTAAATCAATTTTAAAAAAGGTTTGCACAGTGATGTGCAATCAGTTTGATATAAAGAAACGATCACTGGGCAAGGACAATGAAGTTTGAGACATCATTCCTCCAACATTTTTTAGCTGTTTAAAATGGGACAATTATTTCCTTCTTATTGGTTCCAATTTTCTTTTTTC
>NW_011495032.1:34269945-34270620 GCF_000754665.1 Bison bison bison
TTCTTTTTTCTTTATGTTTCCTTCAAGTTCAAAAATTTTGTGATTGAATTTATTTCCAAAATACATATGTAAAACCTGTTCTACACTGTTGGTGGGAATGTAAATTGGTATAGCCACTATGGAGAACAGCATGGAGGTTCTTTAAGAAACTAAAAATAGAACTGCCATATAGCCCTGCAATCCCACTCCTGGGCATGTGTCTGGAGAAAAACATGATCCAAATTATACAATGGAGAGAATAAACCCCAATGCCCCCTGCAGCACTGTTTACAAGAGTCAACACATGGAAGCAACCGAAATGTCCACTGACAGATGAATGGATAAAAAAGATGTGAACTACTTATACACTACTGGAGTGGGTTGCCATTACCTGCTCAAAAGGATCTTCCCAACCCAGGGGTTGAACTCGCAACTCCTGCATCTCCTGCACTAACAGGTGGATACTTTAACCACTGTGCTACCTGGGAAGCCCATATACAATGGAATATTACTTTACAATTAAAAAAGAAAGAAAGAATGCCATTGGCAGCAACATGAATGGACCTGGAAATTACCATATTAAGTGAAGTAACTCAGAGAGAGAAAGACAAGAACATGATATTGCCTGTCTGTAGAATCTAAAAAAAAAAAAAGATGTAAGTAAACTTATTTACAAAACAGGAACAGACTAACAAA
>NW_011495032.1:34270720-34270998 GCF_000754665.1 Bison bison bison
AGAGGAAAAGAATAGAATGGGAAAGACTAGAGATCTCTTCAAGAAAATTAGAGATACCAAAGGAACATTTCATGCAAAGATGAGCTCAATAAAAGACAGAAATGGTATGGATCTAACAGATGCAGAAGACATTGAGGTGGCAAGAATACATAGAACTGTACAAAAGAGATCTTCATGACCCAGATAATCACGATGGTGTGATCACTCACCTAGAGCCAGACATCCTGGAATGTGAAGTCAAGTAGGCCTTAGGAAGCATCACTAGGAACAACGCTAGT
>NW_011495032.1:34271098-34271647 GCF_000754665.1 Bison bison bison
ACCGGGGGAGGCCTGGTGGGCTGCTGTCTATGGGGTCGCACAGAGTCGGACACGACTGAAGCGACTTAGCAGCAGCAGCAGCAGCAGCAGCAGCAGCAGCAGCCAAATACAGGGAAGCTCTACACAATCAGCAAAAACAAGACCAGGAGCTGACTGTGGCTCAGATCATGAATTCTTTATTGCCAAATTCAGACTTAAGTTGAAGAAGGTAAGGAAAACCACTAGGCCATTCAGGTATGACCTAAATCAATTCCCTTATGATTATACAGTGGAAGTGAAAAATAGATTTGAGGGACTAGATCTGATAGAGAGCCTGATGAACTATGGACGGAGGTTCATGACATTGTACAGGAGACAGGGATCAGGACCATCCCCAAGAAGAAGAAATGCAAAAAGCAAATGGCTGTCTGAGGAGGCCTTACAAAAAGATGTGGAAAAAAGAGAAGCAACAAAGGAGAAAAGGAAAGATATACCCATTTGAATGCAGAGTTCCAAAGAATAGCAAGGACAGATAAGACAGCCATCCTCAGTGATCAGTGCAAAGACATA
>NW_011495032.1:34271747-34308826 GCF_000754665.1 Bison bison bison
TGGAGGTGATGGAATTCCAGTTCAGCTATTTCAAATCCTGAAAGATGATGCTGTGAAAGTGCTGCACTCAATATGCCAGCAAATTTGGAAAACTCAGCAGTGGCCACAGGACTGGAAAAGGTCAGTTTTCATTCCAATCCCAAAGAAAGACAACGTCAAAGAATGCTCAAACTACCACACAATTGTACACATCTCACATACTAGCAAAGTAATGCTCAAAATTCTCTAAGACAGGCTTCAACAATATGTGAACTGTGAACTTCCAGATGTTCAAGCTGGTTTTAGAAAAGGCAGAGGAACCAGAGATCAAATTGCCAACATCTGCTGGATCATCGAAAAAGCAAGAGAGTTCCAGAAAATCATCTACTTCTGCTTTATTGACTATTCCAAAGCCTTTGACTGTGTGGATCACAATAAACTGTGGAAAATTCTGAAAGAGATGGGAATACTAGACCACCTGACTTGCCTCTTGAGAAATCTATATGCAGGTCAGGAAGCAACAGTTAGAACTGAACATGGAACAACAGACTGGTTCCAGATAGGGAAAGAAGTACGTCAAGGTTGTATATTGTCAACCTGCTTATTTAAATTATATTCAGAGAACATCATGAGAAACGCTCGGCTTGATGAAGCACAAGCTGGAATCAAGATTGCTGAGAGAAATATCAGTAACCTCAGGTACTCAGATAACATGACCCTTATGGCAGAACGTGAGGAAGAACTAAAAAGCCTCTTGATGAAAGTGAAAGAGAAGAGTGAAAAAGTTGGCTTAATGCTCAACATTCAGAAAACTAAAATCATGGCATCTGGTCCCACCACTTCATGGAAAATATATGGGGAACCAGTGTCACACTTTATTTTTGGGGCTCCAAAATCACTACAAATGGTGATTGTAGCCATGAAATTAAAAGACGCTTACTCCTTGGAATGAAAGTTACGACCAACCTAGACAGCATATTAAAAAGCAGAGACATTACTTTGCCAACAAAGGTCCATCTAGTCAAGGCTATGGTTTTTCCAGTAGTCATGCATGGATGTGTGAGTTGGACTGTGAAGAAGGCTGAATGTCAAAGAATTGATGCTTTTTAACTGTGGTGTTGGAGAAGACTCTTGAGAGTCCCTTGGACAGCAAGGAGATACAACCAGTCCATCTAAAGGAAATCAGTCCTGAACATTCATTGGAAAGACTGATGCTGCAGCTGAATCTCCAACACTTTGGCCACCTGATGTGAAGAAGTGACTCACTGGAAAAGACCCTGATGCTGGGAAAGATTGAAGGCAGGATGATAAGGGGATGACAGAGTTAAGATGATCGGATAGCATCACTAACTCAATGGACATGATTTTGAGTAAACTCTAGGAGTTGGTAATGGACAGGAAGGCCTGGCATGCTGCTGTCCATGGGGTTGTAAAGAGTCGGACACGACTGAGTGCCTGGACTGAACTGAACTGAACTGATGGCTACAACAAGGGGTTATGGTGGGAGGAAGCTATAGGCTGGGAATTGAGATTGACATGTACATACTGCTGTATTTAAAACAGATAACCATCAAGAACATACTGTATAGCACAGGGAATATAGCTCAATATTCTTTAATAACCTAAATGGGAAAAGAATTCGAAAGGAATTAAGTACATGAATATGTATAACTGAATCACTTTGCTCCACACTTGAGACCAACACAACATAATTAATCAACTATGCTCCAATATAAAATAAAAATTAAAAAAAAATACTAGTAAAAATAAAACAAAACTTACTCTACACTAAGTAATGGGTTGCTTTGAGGAGGTCACACTGTGGCAATAACATATAAAATTATATAGTTAAACATTTACCAAATTACCTAGCAATCCCATTTATAGGTGGTTTCCTAGACAAATGAAAATTCACTCCCATAAAAATATGTATTATTCATGAATGTTTAAAGGAACTCTATTCAAATTTGAATTTGCCAACAATTGGAAATAACCAATATCCTTTGATGGGTGAATGCTAACAAACTCTGGTATATTATAAATGTAGGCTCAAAAGGCTACATACTATACAATTCTATTGTTATGAAGTTTTTCAAAAACGACAAAACTACCAAGGACAGAGAACAAATCAATGGCTGCTAGAGGATGGGGATCTGAGAGTGAGGGTTTGATGGAAAGATCATGAAGGGAATTTAGGAGATGGCAGAATTCTTCTGCATACTGACCATGGTGATGATTACAAAGATCTATATATAAGCTAAAATGCAGAGCAATAAGTACACTGAAATAAGTCAATTTTATTGTATGTTTATAAACACACACACACACTCAAGTTATCTTTTATGTTTAACAGAGTTAAATATGCCCCTTTACATAAATTATAAAACATTCTTAATATATTTGTTTTTAGGCATTTTATGCTTTGTCTCTTTGAATAATTTTAGTTATGTTTTTGAGTTGCTTATTATTATTATTACTACTACATATTTTTTAAACTCTTGATGACTTTGACACTTTTTATCCTTCAAAACTTAGCTAATTGCTAACACCTTGTAATTTCTAGTTTTATTAATTGAGGTTCTTGACTTACTTGGTCTTCAATCATGTTATTTTATTTTGTTTTCTTGGCTGGTACTATCTAGAACTCCTAGAATAATCTGTTTTCAATTAATGGGCATAGTAGTCATTTTTATCTTTGTTCTAATCTTTACATAAATGCTTTCCTTGGTTGCATATATATATATTATTACATTTTATATTCCAGTGTCTGGCTTTACAAGGTTTTTATTTCAGATCTGAATGTTGAATGTTGTTATATTTTTTGCTATTAATGTTAATTACATTTGCATTAATTTAAAAATTATTAACGAGTTCCAAATATTGAACCATTTTATATTCCCAGAATGAACCACTCTTAGTAATCACATATTATTCCATTATTACAGTTCTAGATTCATTGCTTTAATTTGGACCACTATTTTATTTTTTTATTTTATTTTTTTTTGGACCACTATTTTAATATTAAAAATTACCTATCCCTGGGAGCTCAGTGGTAAAGAATCTGCCTGTCAATGCAAGAGATGTGGGTTCAATCCCTGAGCTGGGAAGATCCCCTGGAGAAGGATATAGCAACTGACTTCAGTATTTTTGCCTGGGAAATCCCATAGACAGAGGAGACTGGTGGGCCACAGTCCATGGGGTCTCAAAAGACTCAAACATGAATTAGTGGCTAAACAACAAAAACAATCAATGATTTAAAAATATATGTACCAGATGTCATCACACGCAAAATGATAATAGAAGTGGGTTTATACTTCAGAAAAATTTGTTCTCCATATAATTAATTCTAAAAGTATTAAAATGTATCATCAAATAGGATGCTTATTTTATAATTTATATTACATAAAACTATAAATTAAATATTATCAATCTAAAAATAAGTATCCTTTAAAAAAAAAATAAGGGACCCTATAGTGGTTTCCGATTCTTTACCTTTAGCCACTGTTATTGACTTCCAAAGTGACAAAACAGGAAATCTGCTGAAATTAACTAAATCACTTTCAAAAATGGTTCTTGAGCCAAATGAAAAGGGAATTTGGCATCACAGGCCTTCATTAATAGAGTTGTAACTACAGAAGACATAGGCATTCTATATAACAGGCTGATGAAAGGCAGGTCCACTGACTACATACACTGCTATGTGCTGCTCCACTTAAAATTTAATTGATCTGTATTTTACTTCTATTATTTACTTACAATAGTCTCTAAATGCCCCCCAAAGATGCTTAAACAGCTAAATTATATTGCAAAGGGAAATAAACTGATCAACAAAGACTATAAAAAATAATATATATAAATATTGCACATGATTATCTCCTGTTCATCAATGACATGTTTTGTGAGTGGTCTACACCAAACTAGTCTTCCAATATAATAAGATATAATTGTAGTTTTTATTTAGTATTTCAAAGATAAGCTTAGTAAGATTAAAATTATTAAAAATTACTTTAAATGCATTATATGGATCATCAAAAACTGACTTGTAACTGCTTGCATATAAATTTTAGTTCCTGTTTTAATTGTTTTCCTGCCTTTACATATTTTGTTATATTTTTTCTTAAATTATATCTTATAAAGTTCCTATGTTGAAAGCTTAGAAACAGAAAGACTATAGATTTACAAATTACATTTCTGTAATCTGTTCTTAGATGAAATAATGTTCCCCTTACCACTATCTTGTTTAATTCCCTCTTGCACTTTTTATCATTTTTCATACCCCATTCCTGCCCCCCACCCAAAGAATCCTTCTTATTTACTTTGTAGTATTTCATTTTCTGTGTAAATGCTAAGTCCTTAACTTTAATGTAGGTACTGGACTTGACAAGCAATTAAAGCAAACAATTTCCACTCATCAAGGCTTGCCAAATTAGTCATCTGCCATCTGCCCCCTCATCTGGTTCTCCTTGAGGTCTTGCTGTGAATCTAGATACATTCGCTCAGATTAAGAGGGACAGTGCAAACCTCCAACCTGGTAAAATGCCAGTGGGAGCTAAGTATGTAAATATTAGTAACCATCTTTCTTCCCTAGATTATCATGCTTTCAACTACCCCTTTGTATGTAATAAAAACCAGTCTGTTCATAATGGCTTATAACTGTCAGACCTTTGCCATTCACTGTAATTAAAATTAAAAAAAATTCCGTAATTAAAGTAGCAGTCTGTGTAATTTTTTTTTTCCACTGAGAAGTATCTTTAAAAAGGAATTAGACTATATTTTCCTGATATGAAGCTATGGTCACCTATCCGCCTGATATCTTAAACACTGATACAGATGTACATTAATAAATGGACTTTGCTCTTTCTATTTGTAAAGGTTTCAGAGTGAACCTTTCTTTCTTATTCTTTGCATCAGCAAATGTTTACTTGACTGATGATATGCAAGAAGCATTTTCTAATCACATTCAGTCAACCAGTATCAGGAAAGGGCAAACCTGAGAAATAGCAAGAGTAAAACATGGTACTCCTGTCACCCACGTGCTCCTTTTTAAGGGCACTCTTCCCTTAAGGCATTCTTCAGCCTAGGGCTGTTCTAGGGCAATTAGTGACTTCAGGCAAATGCACTAAGATGCCCCTTTTCTGGGGGGAAGAAACTCCATGGCAGAGCACATGGCTTGGCTACCAGCATATTGGCTGCTTATTATTCCCATCTGTCCCTACTCCCTGTGCCTCTTTGCAGTGTTGAGCCTACTATAACAGCAAACAGAAGTCTTAGTCAACTCCACTCTCCTTGGTCATCCATCCAAACTTGCTCATTCAAGATTAAATTGTGTCTAAAAGAGTAACAATCCCTTCAAATCAAAAGAAAAGTGTGCCAATGTTACCTCTGGAATGAGAGGAAGTGAAAGAGAAGACAATTAAGGATCCTTCAAGGTATCTTCAGACTAACTTCACTCAAAGTCAAATCTGAAATCACCTTCTAACAAAGTGTTTGAAAGTTTTGGAAGCCATTTCTTAGTACCATAACTCTCTTGGATGACAGAAAAGCAACCATCTGATACTAAGAGAGTTAATTTTTAGGTCGGGTGATAAGGAGTCCGGGGCCCTCAAGTAGGAGAAAGGGGTCCTGGGCTCTCAAGTAGGAGAAAGGGACAAACTTTTTTTCTACATTGTGTTATTTTACTCACATTAAGATGCTTTTTCTTAAACTCTGAGTTGTTAGGACAAAAGTCTTTAAGACTAATTTTCTTTACATGCTTAGTCGCTCAGTCCTGTCCAACTCTTTTCAACCCCAGGGGCTTCACCCTGCCAGGCTCCTCTGTCCATGGAGATTACTGGAGAGGGTCGCCATGCCCTTCTCCCAGAGATCTTCCTAACCCAGGGACGGAACCCAGGTCTCCTGCATTGCAGGCGGACTCTTTACCATCTGAGCCACAGGGAAGCCCCATCTTTCTTTAAGCCCAGAGCTAACGATTACACAACAAAACAACTCATCTTGCTCATGTGTATGTTTTTCTTTTCGCTCTGTACTAATGATTATTTAACAACAACTTATCTTGCTCAAGGACATGTTTCTCCTTAACAAGAAGCTTCTGAGTTATTTTGTTATCTTAAGGCTTATGTTGTGAGAGCAGGTCTGGTAAGACGTTTCTATTGTTAGTTCTAATCTTGTGGAGTGGGTCTGGTAAAAGTATATAAGGCCTTGATAAAACTAGCAAGTGGGGCACTCTCTGTCCCCCTTCTGATGTCTATGTCACAAACTTTCTCTGTCCTTTTTCACTATAATAAAACTTCTGCCACACAAATGCTCTGAGTGATCAAGCCTGGTGCCTGATCCCTAAGCTAAATCTTCTTCGGAGATAATGAATCTGACATTGTTCATCATAAGCTATCAATACTGATTAGACTACATAATGAAATATATCATAATTTATTTTACACTGTTTTCTCATAAGCTAATGCCTATTATTCTAGGAATGGCATTCTATAACAGTAGTTTGATCCCTCTAAAAGAGATTCAGATGAACAATGTGTGTTATTTTTATAATATGCTAATTACAGTTAGTTGTTTGGTAGGGAGATATCCATCACTGGGGAAATATATGTCATTCACTCATTTGTTATTTCATTTATTAAATAAACACCAATTGGCAACCACAATATATGGGGCTTTAGACTAAGTGTGAAAGGAAAAATAGATAAATAAGATTGGTGCTTCAAATTTACAATAGTATATATTCTAATAAAAATCCTCTATAGTTTTTCTTAGAATGCAAGCAAATGCAAGCTGCTTAAAATTTATTTATTGATTGATTGATTCAATGTCAATGAACAAAATTCACAAAGACAAATTCATCTTATCCACAATGAAATATGAAGCAGAAAAAAAATTGACATATGTATTATAAAAGGTGGACCTCACTAGTTGGGAGCAATTTTCTGGTAGTCACAGTAGTAAATGATGTTACTAATATATTCAGTAGCATCTACATCTGAAGAAACATCATACCTTATAAATATTTTATTCAGTCAGCAGGTTTCTGCCTATCTCTCTCTAGGTCCTTATCCATGACTGAACATGTATGTTTTTAGTTTTTTTCTTCATTTTATTTATTTAAGATTTTTTTCTTACCATAGTTTTGAGATATTACCAATACATTGCACTGCTAATATTACTAGCAACTTCTCTATTCATTCCATGGTCTCATAGGTTATGTAACAGGGCATCAGATACTACATAGATGTGAAAAAGTGAAAGTTTCATTAATCTTTGGATTTAAAGATCTGATATCCTTTGAGATCTGATTCTCATTTCCTTTGGATATATATCCCAAAGTGGGATTGTTGGATCATATGGTAGTTCTATTTTTAATTTTTTGAGATATTTCCATATTATATTCTGAAACATAGAGTAGAATCTTGGTTACCAGATGAGAGAAATGGGGAGATGTTGATAACATGATACAAATCTCCAGTTATAAAATGAATTCTGGGGATCTATTGTACAGCATGTGATTATAGTTAACAATACTGTATTACATACTTGATAGTTCCTAAGAGAGCAGACCTTCAATGTTCTCAACACAAAAAAAGAAATTATAATTATGTGATGTGATGTTGGGGCTAGTTAACACTATAATGGCAATCATTTTGTATTATATAACTGTATCAAATTCACAGGTTGTACACCTTAAACTTATCCAACATCATATGCTAATTTCAATAAAGTTGGAAAATAAACATTTTTTAAGATCAGATATCTTACTTGGAGGCTTTATTATAATGAAGCAGCACTTACAAAACCTAATATAAGAAACTGAGAGCAAAAGTTCAACTTTTCAACGGAATATGCATCATTCAATATAACATCTAAAAACCAAGTTGATGCTTAACAACTTTTTTATTATTATTGAACATGACCTTAGAAATATCTTTTACATCTAAGAAAAATATTTAAAAATATATATGAGGATATGGCATTCACTACATAATGGTAATACATATTTGAACTTTTTTCCTTGCTGTGGTTTTGTCAAAAGTGTTTAGGTAATGATTAAAAAATAGATAAATGCCAAAATGTGTTATAAGTTCTGTAGTTTACTTTATCTAAGATAATTAGGTGGTGCAGGTATTAAGAACAACACATTCAACACTAAACCATAGGAGTTCCAGAGCATCAGGTTCAATTTTAAATGTAAAGAATAATCTATGATTTCCTTTGATAATATAAAATGATGCTAGTGATAAGAAAAAAGACTTTAATTAAAGGCTTAAAATCATATGATACTTGCATTGTCATTTTAGATTAACATGATTCTTTGAAAGCCCATTAAAATAACATAGGGGCTTTCCTTATAGCTCAGTTAGTAAAGAATCCACCTGCAATGCAGGACACCCCGGTTCGATTCCTGAGTCAGGAAGATCTTCTGGAGAAGGGATAAGCTACCCACTCCAGTATTCTTGGGCTTCCCTTGTGGCTCAGCTGTTAAAGAATCTGCCTGCAATGTGGGAGACCTGGGTTTGATCCCTGGGTTGGGACGATCCCCTGGAGAAAGTGAAAGTGAAGTCGCTCAGTCGTGTCCGACTCTTTGAGACGCCATGGACTGGAGCCTGCCAGGCTCCTCCATCCATGGGATTTTCCAGGCAGGAGGACTGGAATGAGTTGCCATTTTCTTCTCCAGGGGATCTTCCCCACCCAGGGATCAAACCTGGGTCTCCTGCATTGCAGGCAGGCTCTTTACCATCTGAGTCACAAGGGAAGCCAGAGAAGGGAAAGGCTACCCACTCTATTCTGGCCTATGAGAATTCCATAGACTGTATAGTCATGGGGTCACAAAGAGTCAGACAGGACTGAGAGATTTTTACTTTTACTTTTCACTTTCAAATAACATGATTTCTTCATATTATAAAAACAAAAGCATTTATATTTGTATCTAGAAAAACCTTGCCATATACAAATATCTTGCTTTTATTTTTATATTTTTATCTGGCAAGGTTAATATGTATAAAATATTATCTAGGAGATAAATTTTAAAAATTTAAATTACTTACTGTTTACTTAGAGAAACAGGAACAATACTACTATTTTTAATTCTTTAACAGAACAGCACAAATTTGATCAATTTTTAAAATTTGAAGCATGCCTTTTCTGAACATAATTTTCAATTCCTGACACAAAAATAATATGTATTTTATGATAATATGTATTTTAGGATATACAACAAGTATCTTTTATTATAGAATTCAGATTTCTACCTGATACTTTCAGACAGGATAAAACACAATCAACTCTCTGTTACATTCTTTGCAAATTCAGATCTCAAATTAATTTGCCACCTGATTAGACCTTGTAAAGAAGATAATGCAAATCAAATGATAACTACAGAATTTCATTTTTAAATGTATTACATTTTTGAGGAAAAAGTTTCATATAATTGTACAATTTTCACCACTGTGATGTCAAAAACAAAACAAAGTTTCTTAATAAAATTAATTACTTTTCAAAGATACTTTTTTAAGAAATTATGGGTGCATCTATATGTTTGTGTGTGTAAAAATATTCAGTGGGAAGGAAACATAATGATATGATGAAAATGTTTTCTTTCTGATTGGAAGATTTCCAGATGACATTCATTTTCCTTTTTGGTCTACCTATAATTTCTGAATTCTGAATATGTATATATATGTATACATACATGTACACAAACACACACACACATATATAATTTTAATATATATGATTTTTAAAAAGGTAAGATATTTACTCTATACTTTGCCATTTCTTTTATAGGAATGTGCATACTAATTCCAATTACTATTAATACATTTGATAATCTTGGAACCTTATAAAACATTAGCATGTTTTGTAAGATTACATTCATTTTGGTTTTTAGTATAACTATTGAGAAATTGTATTTTAAAATCATCTGAAAGAAAAGTATAAAAATATATTATTCTAAAGATAGAATATAAGAGTTACATTAAAAAACTAAAAGTACAGCTACAGTATGATTCAGCAATCCCACTCCTGGGAGTATATCTGGAGAAAACCGTAATTCAAAAAGATAAATGTACCTCAATTTTCATTCAGCACCACTCACAACAGCTGGGATATGGAAGGAACCTAAATATCCATTGATGGAGGAATGACTAAAGAAGACATGGAACAAATGTACAATGGAATATCACTCAGCCATAAAACAAAGAACAAATAATTCCATTTGCAATGACATGCATGGACCTAGAGATTGCCATTCTGAGTGAAGTTAAGTCCGACTGAGAAGGACAAATATTGTATCATAGTACTTATATGTGGAATCTAAAAACTGGTACAAATGAACCTATTTACAAAACAGAAATACTGTTACAGATGTAGAAAACTTGTGGTTAACAAGGAGGGAAGTAGGGGAGTAATAAACTGGGAGTTGGGGAGATTGGGACTGATATATACACATTGCTGCTAAGTCATGCCAGTCGTGTCCAACTCTGTGCGACCCCATAGACGGCAGCCCACCAGGCTCCCATCCCTGGGATTCTCCAGGCAAGAACACTGGAGTGGGTTGCCATTTCCTTCTCCAATGCATGAAAGTGAAAAGTGAAAGTGAAGTCGCTCAGTTGTGGCCGACTCTTCGTAACCCCATGGACTGTAGCCTCCCAGGCACGTCGGTCCATGGGATTTCCCAGGCAAGAGTACTGGAGTGGGTTGCCATTGCCTTCTCTGATATACACATTACTAGATACAAAATAGATACATAAAAAGAACCTATTATATAGCACGAGGAACTCTGTTCATTACTCTACAATGACCTACATGAGAATAAGATCTTAAAAAAGAGTAGATATATGTAATGTATAACTGATTCACTTTGCCGTACAGTGGAAACTAACACAACATTGGATTCTTTACCAAGTGAGCTATCAGGAAAGCCCTATAAATCAACTATACTCCAGTATAAAATGGTAAAACATAAAAATTACCTAGCAATCTATAAAGTCCAGTGGCAAACCAACCATATGAGTGTGTATGTGTCTGTGTAATGTTGTGCATATGGATGTATGTGTATATAGCTCTATCTACATATGTATTCATAGATATTATATGTATAACATGCATATATATTCTAATTTCTATATATGCTTTCTTATTTGATATTATACATAATTGTATAATATTAATTCTGATATATTGTCTCTTTTAGTATTATTTAAAATTATATTACTATGAAATTATTAATATATTATATTACTACAATTAATAGCTCTTTCTATGTATTACAGTATCAGAAATTATTTTAATTTCTCTATATACACATTATCATTTACTCTACATACAAGCACCCATTATCATCAACACTACTGCATAATCATCTCTATTTTTACAGAAGAGGAAACTAAAACCCCAAAATTTAAATAATATAACCACAAAATTAACTAGTGGAAAAGCTAGGAGTCAAAATCAGTTTCAATCCCATAAGTAATTATCATTCAAAAGCACATTACTAGTTAGTTGATGTCTACAAATATTTGTTTCAAATCATTTGGATTTAGCATTAGTATATTATAATCAAGCAAAAATGTACATAAACAAACTGAAAAGTTTATATGCCAAGAACACATTATCTTCTATAAATTTAGAACTACAGCATTATATTATTACTAGTGGTTAGTGGCTCAATCTTGTTTCATTCTTTGCTATCCCATAGACTGTAGCCCACCACGTCTCTGTCCATGGGATTTCCCAGGCAAGAATATTGGAGTGGGTTGCCATTTCCTTCTCCAGGGGATCTTCCTGACTCAGGGATCGAACTTGTGTCTCCTGAGGCTCCTACATGTAGGTAGATTCTTTACTGCTGAACGACCTGAGAAGCTCCATACCAGTTACATTTTATATTAGAATCCATGGTGGGTACTATAGGTAATAGTCACTAGCATTTTCTACCATAAAGGAATTTTAGAGCAGTATAATTTTAGCAAGTATAAATCAGCTTTATAACCGAATAAATTTCACTCCCTTTGTTATTCAGTTCCTTTTCATTTTTCTATCTCACAGTGGACATTGGACAAATAAAATAGATACAAACACAGCTACATTTCTAAGAATAATGATTTTAGATTTACAAATGAGCTTTAAGTAAGTTCAGGCAGAAAGTCTAATCTTACACTTTAACTGTTAATATTAAATATTTTGTTTTCTTTTAACTAGAAGGGGGTTTTAGAAGGCACCCCCACCTCTACCTTCCAACTCCTTTCATCTCCCAGTCTTCCTAGCACAGTAAATGGTTCTCCTTTCACTTAGTTACTGGGGTAAAAATCTAGTCAGCTGATCTCTTTCTTGTCTTAAACCACTAATGAAGTCACACACAGACACACACACACACACATTCTCTCTCAGCTCAACGCTGACTGCCTTTACCTTCAAGTCATCACAGTTCTCTATCTGAACGCTGCAATAGGCTTCCAAGTGATGCTCCTGCCTGTCTCCTTGGATCAAGGACAATAGACTAGGTTATCTAATCTATTGTATATCAGATATAAAAATTTTTATATGTCTAACCCTTAAATCAGATCATTTGTCTCCTGTGTTGAAATCCCTCCAATGGTTCCTCATGCCAGTCTGAAGAAATGTCCTTATTCTGATGCAATTTGTACCCCTACTATTTTTTGATATCATCTCTCACAATGTTTCACTTTCTCACTAAGATCTGATTATGGCTATCTTACTTGTCTCTGAGCATTCCTATAAAAGGTTCTAAATACTGGTTATCAATTTATTAATTTAACTTGTGGTATAACAACAGACTGGCATTGGTCTGTGTACAGCACTTGGACTAGCACTGTTCTAAATCAATATACATTTTATCACTTATTATCCATTGTGTAATATCTTTATTCAGAATGTAAGTTTTATGAGGGCAAGGACTCTTATTCTGTTCACTGCTATACTTCTTACATTTACAAGTATTTGAACCATGGTAGGGAGAAGGCAATGGCACCCCACTCCAGTACTCTTGCCTGGAAAATCCCATGGACGGAGGAGCCTGGTAGGCTGCAGTCCATGGGGTCGCTAAGAGTCGAACACGACTGTGCATCTTCACTTTCACTTTTCACTTTCATGCATTGGAGAAGGAAATGGCAACCCACTCCAGTGTTCTTGCCTGGAGAATCCCAGGAATGGGGGAGCCTGGTGGGCTGCCGTCTATGGGGTCGCACAGAGTCGGACACGACTGAAGCAACTTAGCAGCAGCAGCAGGCACCCAATAAACACTTAATGATTGGATGAATGGATGAATGGATATGTGACTGTGGAAGTGTTAGAATTTGTCTAGAATTCCAATCTTACATGTAGCCTACAAATTATTTTTGATGACCAGGATGTTAGAACCACAGATATTTTTAGATATCATCAAGTCCAATTTATAGATATAGATGAGAAAACAGACAGTTAAGTTAATGTGCTGAACAAAGATCAAACAGATATTCAGGAGCAGAAATGGAATAGGACTCTCCATTCACAGGCTATGTGCAAATGGTACAGTGTCTCAAGTTACACAGAAGGCTTCATGAAACTGTCCAGCTTTATAGAAAAGATTCCCAAGATTAATGTTCTGTGGCCAGTAGAAAAACTACAGCATGAAACTTGGCATCGGTGCTTAAGAACATGGGCCAAATAGCACTAGCTGATTATATAACTAAAAGTAGATCCTGAGCAGTATCTTCATTTTTTTTTCAATTTCTGGGTAAATGAAGCTAAACGTAGCTTCTTGAAAAGAAAATCTTTTAAAATTCGCTTTTTCAAAAGAGTCTGTTTAACTAAAGCACTCATATCTCTACAGAAACTAACCAATATTACATGATCATCTTCAAAATGTTTTAATTGAATTATATATTCATCATATTTTAATGTACTACTAAAACTTGTCTTTTAAAGGAATCATTTAAGATCATTTTGTAAAAAAATAATCTTTGTAATGGATATAATCAATCACCTCTTAATTTGACTGTTTTGCAAATTCCAACTTCAAAGATGTTTGCTTAATTATATGTACATCTGCAGTTGCATCTAACAATTATATGATGGTTTAATATCAGTTAATTAAAATATTAAATTATTATTAAAGTCATTATTATAGTTAATAACATTTACAAAGTATTGTATAAATTACAAGTCAGTAATATTCATATCAACTTTCTTAGTCCTAAATTCTTTGAGAAATGGTTATAAGAGCCACAATTATTAGAATAATTGCCAGGAATTCAAGTATTGAACATCTTGGACTAAGGGAACTTCTGAGGGACATGCAGAAATTCTTTGAATTAGAAATGAAGTGACAAATTTTTCCAAATACTAGGTATATTAAACTTGGTATTATGTGTGACTCACAAAGCAAGACGGAGAAGGCAATGGCACCTCATTCCAGTACTCTTGCCTGGAAAATCCCATGGATGGAGGAGCCTGGTGGGCTGCAGTGTCTGCAGTGTCCATGGGGTCGCTAAGAGTCAGACACGACTGAGCGACTTCACTTTCACTTTCACTTCTCACTTTCATGCATCGGAGAAGGAAATGGCAACCCACTCCAGTGTTCTTGCCTGGAGAATCCCAGGGACAGGGGAGCCTGGTGGGCTGCCGTTTCTGGGGTCGCACAGAGTCGGACCCAACTGAAGTGACTTAGCAGCAGCAGCAGCACAAAGAAAGTGGAAAATAATGAGTTAAGTACAAATTGATTAAGTTTTCTATACCATGGAAAAACTGGGAGTGAAAAACAAGGTCTTCAGCTGACTCTATTATAAGCCTGATTTCTTCTCTGCACTTTGTTCAAATAGAAGTTAATTAGATGTAGAAACATTAGTGAGAAATAGATAAGGGAGAGAAAACAGATTTGATAACCACTGCAACTATGATTTATTTGAGGATCTCACTTAGAACATTTTGTTGGATGCATGTCAATTACTTTTCTAAAATTCTGGGTTTTTTACTTTGTACATAAATTCTCAAATATCATGCTTTACTGCCATTTGTACAAAGGTGACTTTCTTCTTTGGAGGCTATGTTAAATGTTACTAATTTTTTATTACCTGTTGAATCAAACAGTAGTCATCTGCTCAGTCTTCAAAATTTTTCCACAAATTGAGATCCTATTACCGTATCTATTCAACCTAGTCCAAAGTTATTTTTTTAAATAATTTTCCATAGTTGTTAAAAGATTCTTTATTGCCATCCATCATTCAACTTACTCACTCATTTTTTTTAATTTTATTTTTTTAATTCATTCCTTTCATCTTATCGTGGATCCTGCCAACTCAGACAAAATTCATATCCATCACTATTTCCAACACTTGACTAGAGGATTTCTTTCTTTCAGAAAAGGTCTGAGTCATTCATTCAATTTACATTCCCCTAAAATTTGTATTCAAAGGTTTATTCTATTTTTATTTATACAGTTATTTTAATATTGTTTTCCAATATGTGTACCTTAATTCTTCCCTAGATGATGAGCTGGCTTATACAGACTTGAGATCCTATATTCTATTATTTTCAGTTAGGGAGACCAAATTGGGTAATATATCACACAAGTATTGAGTAAGTACTCTACAAAGATTTGTAGATTTAAATCTAGACTAACTTACTGTGACCCATGAAGAGCAGATAATAATGCAAAATAATATAAAGAAAGACACTGGACTTAATATGTCTTAAATCCAAAATACTAAATTTTCTGATTAAATATTTATCTTGAATTAAGTTACTATGTCACACACTACTTTTGTGAAATTAAAAAATACTTTTTTAATTGCATGCTTATTCAGCAGCCTTCTGTAGATTTAAAGGTATTTATTTTTGTAAGCATATGTCAAAACTTTGGGTGCTTCTATAAAATACAAGTATATACATATATCAATATATGTATATAGATATACATAGATATATGTGCATATAGATATATATGTGTGCACACACATGTGCATATATGTGCATATACATATATAGATATATGTATTTCTATCTACATATATCTATTTCTATTATCCATGTAAGTTTAAAAGTTGTAATATTAGCAAAAAAAAAAAAAAAGTCTATTTTGAATACCAGACACTAGAGAGGGTTTTACAAGAAGGTTTTCTCAGGCCACTGTCCTCTGACTCACAAAGTTTAAATGGTATTTTTATTTTCCAGACATAGCTAGACAAACAACTGCCTAACTACTATTCATTCATCTACTATTAAAGTCTTTTTTTACCTCATGATTATACCATCCTATTCCTCAATGAATGGTATTTTGGTACCAATTGTTGTAAATTTCAGGCTTGTCTAGTATAAAATTAACTTTCTTCCAGTATCAAAAGTATTTCACATGCCATTTGAGAATTACCTTACACTTACAAGGGCTATAGATAAGGGGAAAAAACTTGTTTATAAATTAAGCGAGAATCCCAGGGACAGCGGAGCTTGATGAGCTGCCCTCTATGGGGTCGCATAGACTCGGACACGACTGAAGCGACTTAGCAGCAGCAGCACACATTTCTATGAAGGCTTTCTGTGATGAAATAAAAAATTTGCTCCAGACCAATTAACTTTAGAGTAAATTTACCCATTAAATTTACTCTTTCTCAACTTGCTACCTAATTCAGCTGAGACCTGAGACTGAAGAGCCAGTGTACAAATGGCTCTGCTCAGCCAGCCTTGAGCCATGAAGCCAGCATACAATAAGAAAAAACCACTGAAACTCTTTCTGGTACTTTCTAATTCATATTTTCTTATTGCTTCACTTTGCCAACCTGATTCAGAACTCGGGCTTCTGATTACTTTACTCTCTCTCTCATCCTTTGCAATCGCCCCCTGTAGTGGTCTGGCTCCACTTTTGCACACTGCTCTGGAAACTCTGGTAGAACCTGACTCCACCCTAGCTCAGGCCTAACGAACTTGCTCTCAGTCTATAGCCCCTGGGTCCCCATGGGAGAAAGGGGCACAGCCCACACGTGCTTCCTAGTGTGTCCCCATTAGGGGGTCAGGTCCTTATAAAGGAACTCTGACGGATAGCTGCAATTCCATTCTGCTTCACATCATCCTGGCATCTTGATATTATTGCTTGTCTTAGCTCTGGTTGATATCTCCAGCTTCCAGCCTAAAAATTCAGCTGAGGTAAACAAATAATTATTCATTCTACTGCCAGTTATATTTTTAGACTGGGCCCCTTAATGACATTAATACTCCCATGTCTGTTATCCTGAACAGTCAGGGACTGGAAAATGCTTTGCTGTTTTTTATTTGATTCCCTGCCTTCTGTTACACCCTGTTTTCAGCCTTGAATTAAATAAAGAGCAACACACGAGTGCCAAAAATGTTTGACAAGAGAACTCAAGAAGCATATGGTATTAAGTACAAAAAACTAATTCTTAGCTAAGTAATTATTCTTCATTTGAAAATATGTACTATTACTTCTTCTTTTTGAAAAGTCAGCACACTTGAGGGCCAAGTGTTGCCCGGGGACTTTAACTTGTATAAAGCGCTGTGTTGGCTCAGAAGCTGTGAATTACATAGCAACACCAGCAACACTTCAACTTCTCAAGTATCCCCTGTATTATTTGCCTCTGAACAGCTAGGGGGCTTTTTGCAGAGAGGTCCCTAACTACTGCAAGCATTCACTCTATTTAATGTTTTTTAATTAACATTGCACAAACACCAATTCTGTGTGTGCAGTGAAGTCTATGTTCTTCCCCCAGGTTTTCATTCTCAAACGGATTCGGAAATGCAGCCACAGAACCTTGCAGGAATTCCCTTCTCCAACCCAATTCTTCCTCAAAACCAGAGGATCCCTAATCAAGTAGACAGTGGTTAAAATAGAATGAAACTGATATGGGAAGAGGAAAAAGGGAGGGTATATCTGGGGGGAAAAAATGAGTTGATAAATAAATGGTTGTGGTTGTTTGCACAGTTTTAAAACACTAGTTATAACTGTGAAATAATTGGATTTCTCCATAATACAATATGTGAAATTAGATAATCTGGCATCATTTAAAAGTTAGATAAAATGATCTTTAAGGTCACTGAGAGTTGTAAAATTCTATATTTAAAATCATCCAGGGAGCCTTTAAGAGGCCCTCAACCATGGGGCATCAAATGAGAATTATTATTCCTAAAGCACAAAGGATAAAACTCAAAGAATGAAGTTTAGAGATAAAAGAAAAAAAAGAAGAATCTACAAACTAGTTTCTAAATATCATAGTGCACAACTCCAAAAATCTCTTTGTAAACATCTAAGAAACAAAAGAAGCATCTTCTCAAGCAGACTGAAATAATACATACTGGATTATGTATTGAAAATCTCCTTCAGGGTATAAAACTTCTCAGAAACAAACTGCATCCACTAAAAATTATATTAGTTTGAAAAATGTTGTAAAGTTTTGTTTTGCTTTCATCTGTTTGAAGTTCACCAGTAACCCTAAATTGGAAAAACTGACTCCCTAACATACAGTGACATAAAGTCCCTTCACATTTGAAATAGTTAGAAAATGGCATTTTAAATATACTCAGTCTGTCTTTCTTCTTCTTGTTTATTCAATTACATCTTTTTTTGTAGACTTGGTATTGGAATTTGCTTCTATTAATGAAAAATATATACTACTAAACTCATTTAAAGGTTCTACTCTATTACTTTGTGCATCACCAGGGGGCAGCACAATTCCCAAAGAACATTATTTTGACTTTAGGATAGAGAAAAGTTGTGTGCCCTGTACTAAGTCACTTCAGTCATGTCTGACTCTTTACAACCCTATGGACAATAGCCTGCCAAGCTCATCTCCCATGGGATTCTCCAGGCAAGACTACTGGAGTGAGTTGCATTTCCTCCTCCAGGGGATCTTCCTGACCAAGAGATTGAACCCATATTCAACTGAAGAACCTGTGTCTCCTGCATTGAATCCATTACTGCTGAGCCACCTGGAAAGCCTGTTGGTAAAGCCTCTATGAGCTACCTGAAGTATCATCTTTACATACCTTCATGCAGAACTTTTAAATTCTCAGGCTTATTACATGAATTATTCTTCTTTTAAAAAAATTTTTTTTAGGTTTCATAAAATGAAATAGGTCATAAAAAGTTAAAAGGTATTATAAATTTTACATGAAAATAAACAACTTATAAAATACAATAATATTTGAATACAACAAAATCTACAACATTACCAAAGGGGGAAAATATTTTGCTAACTTATAGGAAGACAGAAACAGCAGCACAATAGTATATGCCTCTGAAGGTGTTTCACAAGTCCTATTTTTAATCTTCAGAGATATCAATATATTCTTATATTTAAATAAATAAAACATGTTTTTATATTAAAAATAATAAAACATGTATGCATACACACACACACACATCTATTACCCATTTCATCTTTAAACAATGTCTGTTTTCTTTTATCCCCCAAAGAAATTCATTTGTTCTCTCTCTTTTTTCCATTCCCTAAGAATTTATTTTTTATCACTTATTATGCCCCTGTCCTTAATATTTCACTATTTTGTTGAGGAAACAGACATGGCAACAAATTGTTCCAATACAATTTGACAACAGTTTCAGAACAGTATGAAGAACCATGGAAACAGGAACAAAATCATAGATACTGAGCTCCTGCAGAAGAGAGACTGTTCTGCATATCTTGTTCAGTAATGTTTCCTTCACTAGCTACAGAAGTACTAGACTAGCAGAAAGGCTTCAACTAATATATGTCCCTGTAGCAAATACCCAAATTTGCCCTGAATCAGAGCTGGAGATGGAACTTGCAAAACTAGTGAATTAGTTTCCTAGTGCTATTGTAATCAAGCACCGCAAACTGAGTGGCTTAGAAAAACAGAAACTGATCTCAGTTCTGGAAGCTAGAATTTCAAAATCAAGGTGTTGGCAGGGCCAGACCCTAAGGATGTATGAAAAGATCCTTCCTTGACTAGTCCCGCTTTTGCCCTAGGCATCCCTTGGCTGTAGCAGCATAATTCTACTTTCCACCTCTACCTTCACATGGCGTTCTTCCTTTGTCACTGTTTTTACGTAATTGTCTTCTTATAAGGACACTGCTGAGTGGGATTAGGACTCGATTTGTCCAGTATGGCCTTATTTTAACTAAATACATTTATAATAGCTTATTTCCAAATAAGGTCACATTCAGAGGTACTAGGAATTAGGACTTCAATATATCTTATGTATATAGGTTTCCCAGGTGGCACGAGTGGTAAAAAAAAATTGCCTGCCAATGCAGGCAACACAAGAGAAACATGTTCATTCCCTGAGTCGAGAAGATCCCCTGGAGAAGGAAATGGCAACCCACTCCAGTGTACTTGCTTGGAAAATTCCATGGACAGAAGAGCCTGGTGGGCTAGAGCCCATGGGGTCGCAAAGAGTCGGACATGACTGAGTGACTGAGCACACATATGTATCTTGCTGAGACAGTGCAGTAAGTCATGTCCAACTCTTGCGACCCCATGGACTGTAGCTTGCCAGGCTCCTCTGTCTATGGGATTCTCCAGGCAAGCAGGACGCAATTCCACCCATAACAACCAGTATCAACAATTTTCTCCTCTTCTACACTTTCACTCTTTCTTCCTCAATCCTTCTCTGTCTACCTTCCTTCCTCTAAGAGGAGCTCATTTTGAGACTCTACTGATGACCACAGATTCCCCCCATTCCTCTCCGAGAGTACCCTGTATTTTGCTAGACTCATTCTGCTTGTGCTGGGTTTGGCTCTGCTAAGCTCATACAAATTACCATCATTTACACAAGCTGCTTACATTCATGCCTAATCATCATGCAGTAGAATAACAATTATGCATATCATTAAATTCATGTGAGATAACCTTCAGTGTAAGTTTTATTTGATTATGGCACTAAACTTTATTCACGCATGCTTGGCCTTCATGGCAGTTGTTCAGGAAGAATGGTTGTCTCAGCCACTTAAAAAGTAATGACAGTAATACTGACCATAACCCTAACTTTCTCCACCTGAAATAAATATTGGGGCCATAAGTTGGTACCCATGCTGTGGAAGGTTACTACAATCAAGTCCAGATTAAAAACATCAATATTTCATCTATCAAGTATGAAAGAAAATGAAATATTTTATTCAACATTTTTAAGCTTTCTACTTTGCATGTTTCCAGAATGACAAGATACATAGGTTCAGAGTAGAAAACATATTTATTTAACATATATATTTTATTCTAATATCTTGATTAAATTTTCTGAGAATTTTTTTAAAGTATTGTTGGCATATGACAATATGTAACTGCTCTATGTTCTGCTTCCAAACATCTCCTTGAGATACTTTTATGCATTTTTAAAGTCCATAACATGGCAGTGTGCTATGGAATCACCAATGTCAATGGAGTCAAAATCTAATAGGTGCACAAAACCTTGGAATACACTCCATGCATACCACCTCATTTAATTATCTCAGGAGCTTAATTAGGTGGACATTTAAAAATTGCATTTAATTTTTTAATTATAAAAATCAAAAATATCAATTTTAGAAAATCTAGGAATTATAAAGTGGTACACTTAAGAATCATTCACACCAACTGAAAACAGCTTCTTAGGAATATTAGTGTTACTCATTTTGCAAGCACCAAGTACCATTCTTATTCTAAGCGATCTTGGTCATTTCATTCAGATATATCTAAATGGGAACTCTTATTTTATAAAACCTTTTGTCCATGATTTTTAATTAAAATTATATCACAAGTATTTGATCATATTAATAAAGCTTTTAATCGATTATATGATTATGTTGATTTTTGAACACCTAGGTCTATTCTGAATTCTCAAGTTTTGTAAAACATAGTAAGAGCTATGGCTCCAGAATCAAATTTTGTTCCATGATCCCCTACATTTGTGACTTTGGATTAATTACTCTGGTTTAGTTTCCTCTATAACAGGAAGTTAATAATAATATAGTCTAGAATACCATGATGATTAAATAATTTATATAGTTGGCATAAACAGTATCTAGCACATCCTAGGATTCAGATAATTGGTAGCTGTCGATGACCAGGTTTACATAAAGTATTGCTTTCTAATGCCCTCATCTGTTTACTCTCCTTGTTTTCTTCTTTCTCTTTGGACTTTCCTGTCAGTCTTCTTTGGAACTAACTCCTTCTTTCTGCTATTTAAATAGTTTCCTGTGAAACTTAGATCCTTTGCTGTTATTCTGCATTCTCTCTGTTTTCTCCATGAACAGTCTCTTCTATGTTCATAGGCTTCAATATTATCTGTATACTGCAGGTGCCCATATTTCTATCCTTAGCCCAGATCACTCTTTTCACCCGTACATCTAACTGCCTCATGCACATTTCCATCTGGATGTCTCAAGACACTTCAAAACCAGAAGAACCAAACTAAAACTGTCCCTTTTTCAAAATGAGCTTCTCTTCCTCTTACGATTCTTCATGCAGTGAATGACCACCAATAGCGCTTTACTACTCTGGACTGAATGCTGAGTTATTTTCCACTCATCATTTTCCCTTGCCTCAGAGCACATACATTAACAAGTCACCATGATTCAATATCTAAAATACCTTTTATTGTCCTCATTTCTCGGCAACCTGACTAGTACTGCCTTAGTCTATATGTCTGATATCTAATTGTCCAGATTGCTATGGCATTCATCTAAACACAGTTCATCTAATGCATTTTGCATGCTGCTATGAGACTTTTAAAAAATATTTAAAAAATAAATAAATCTTATCATGTAGCAGCTCATACTTAAAAGATGTCAATAGTTTCCCTGAGCTTTGGTAATGAAAGTCTTTCAAGATCATGCATCACCTGGCCCCTCCTTCACCTGACCAGTCTTAGGACTCAGCATCACCTACCCCCAATTCCTCCTCACCCAATTACCACTATTCACTGCTAACATCCTGAACTTCTCCAAGTTTCTCTCACCTTCACGCCTTTACACTCCTCTCACTGCAAGGGCACTTTTATTTCTATCCTTTCTTCACTAAACTAACTTTTTACCCAATCTTCAAGTCTCAGATAATGGTCAAATTATTTTTAAAAGTAAAATCCATTGTTATAGTTCTTGACTTCCACTGAGCACACTAAATGCCACATTATGATTAGTTGCACTGAAAAATGTGTTTTAAGAACAATGATATATTTAAACTCAATAGAATAAATGAGCTCAGTTGTCCACCTTCCATCATGGCTATATGGGTCATGAATATCTTTTTGTGTGCAATTCATCTGTGTATTCTTGCCACCTTTTTAAAATATCTTCTACTTCTGCTAGGTCCATACCATTTCTGTCCTTTATTGTGCCCATCTTTGCAAGAAATGTTCCCTTGGTAACTCTAATTTTCTTGAAGAGATCTCTAGTCTTTCCCATCCTATTGTTTTCCTCTATTTCTTTGCATTGATCACTGAGGGAAGCTTTCTTATCTCTCCTTGCTTTTCTTTGGAACTCTGCTTTCAGATGGGTATAACTTTCCTTTTCTCCTTTGCCTTTAGATTCTCTTCTTTTCTCAGCTATTTATAAGCCTCCTCAGACAACCAGTTTGCCTTTTTGCATTTCTTTTTCTTGGAGATGGTCTTGATCATGTACAATGTCACAAACCTCTGTCCATAGTTCTTCAGGCAATCTATCAGATCTAATCCCTTGAATCTATTTCTCACTTTCAGATAGCCACAATGGTGTGATCTTTCAACTAGAGCCAGACATCCTGGAATGTGAAGTCAAGTGGGCCTTAGGAAGCATCACTATGAACAAAGCTAGTAGAGGTGATGGAATTCCAGTTGAGCTATTTCAAATCCTAAAAGATGATGCTGTGAAGGTGCTACACTCAATATGCCAGCAAATTTGGAAAACTGAGCAGAGGCCACAAGACTGGAAAAGGTCAGTTTTCATTCCGATCCCAAAGAAAGACAATGCCAAAGAATGTTCAAACTACTGCATAGTTGTACACATCTCACATACTAGCAAAGTAATGATGAAGTAAGTATGCGAACTATGAAATGCCAGATGTTCAAGCTGGATTTAGAAAAGGCAGAGGAACCAAAGATCAAATTGCCAACATTCACTGTATCACTGAAAAAGCAAGATAGTTCCAGAAAAACATCATCTATTTCTGCTTTATCGACTACAAAAAAGCCTTTGACTCTGTGAATCACAACAAACTGTGGAAAATTCTTAAAAGACGGGAATACCAGACCACCTTACCTGCCTCCTGAGAAATCTATATGCAGGTCAAGAAGCAACAGTTAGAACTGGACCTGGAACAATGGACTGGTTTCAAGTTGGGAAAGGAGTACATCAAGGCTGTATATTGTCACCCTGCTTATTTAAATTATATGCAGAGTACATCATGCAAAAGTCTGGGCTGGATGAAGAACAAGCTGGAATCAAGTTTGAAGGGAGAAATATCAATAATCTCAGATATGGATATGACACCACTCTTACGACAGAAAGTGAAGAAATAAAGAGTCTCTTGATGAAAGTGAAAGAGCAGAGTGAAAAACCTGGCTTATAACTGAACATTCAGAAAACTAAGATCATGGCATCCGGTCCCATAACTTCATGGCAAATAGATGGGGCAACAATGGAAACAGTGACAGACTTGATTTTGGGTGGCTCCAAAATCACTGCAGATGGTGACTGAAGCCATGAAATTAAAAGACCACTTGCTCCTTGGAAGAAAAGTTATGACCAACCTAGCCAGAATATTAAAAGCAGACAAATTACTTTGCCAACAACGGTCCATCTAATCAAAGCTATGGTTTTTCCAGTAGTCATGTATGGATATGAGAGTTGGACTGTGAAGAAGGCTGAGTGCAGAAGAATTGATGCTTTTGCACTGTGGTGTTGGAGAAGACTTCTTGAGGGCCCTTGGACAGCAAGAAGATCCAACCAGTCAACCCTAAAGGAAATCTGTCCTGAATATTCATTGGAAGGACTGATGCAGCAGCAGAAACTCCAATACTTTGGCCACCTGATGCAAAGAATTGACTCATTGGAAAAGACCCCGATGCTGGGAAAGATTGAAGGCAGGAGGATAAGTGGATGATAGAGGATGAGATGATTGGATGGCATCACCGGTTTGATAGACATGAGTTTGAGTAAGCTCCAGGATCTGGTGATGAACAGGGAGCCTGGCATACTGCAATTCATGGGACATGACTGAGTGGCTGAACTGAACTGTCCACCTTACACATGTAATATATATGTAAGTGTATGTGTGCATATAAATATATTTTCAAAGTCAGAGTTACCTGACAAGTTAGAGTTTGTAGAAGAAAGTACCCTGTGTGAAAAAAAGCACAGATTGATTTGAAAAGGAAATACACAATGACATGCTTCAACACATTCCACCACTTTGGGAAAATAGACATCGGCCGATGAACATTTTTTTTTAGTCTCCATAAACGTGAGAACTACAGAAAAATAAAAACAGCTATCTTTTCAATAGTTAAGTATTTTAGGGAGATACACCTATTAACTAAGTTTTCATCTCACATCTGGTAGCTTATTAATTATCATTTATCCCAAACCAAGAATAGTTTTATTTTTTTTCATCCCTGAATATCTTAACTGTATAAATATGCTGTATTTGACTACTTCATTTTGTACTGCTGCTGCTAAGTTGCATCAGTCATGTCCGACTCTGTGCAACCCCACAGGCAGCAGCCCACCAGGCTCCTCTGTCCCTGGGATTCTTCTGGCAAGAATACTGGAGTGGGTTGCCATCTCTTTCTCCAATGAATTAAAGTGAAAAGTGAAAGTGAAGTCGCTCAGTAGTGTCTACTCTTCGCGACCCCATGAACTGTAGCCTACCAGTCTCCTCCATCCACGGGATTTTCCAGACAAGAGTACTGGAGTGGGTTGTCATTGCCTTCTCCATTATTTCCTACTAGTCATAATAAATACATATATTATTACCTAGTGTATTTTTCTTTTAATTCACTTGACTGTCCACTTGGCAAAAAGCAAACCTTAAAAGGGAGATTTTAGCATTCTAACAAAATGTTAGGAACCTCATCTTCTTTTCTTTAGGCTTTTGGGCCTCCCCAAATCTTAAAACAAATGTAGTATGTAGTCTGTAACCTTCCTGCAGGTAATCCCACAGGTTTTAAAGTCACACACTGTCTGCTTTGAGGAGAGTGAAGAAAGTACAGCTCAAACAACTGCATTCCACACTTCCCACTCCCAAATTTCTGACTCTTCTTGTCCTGGTAATTAGGCTACTGAGGATTGCATTTTTGTTCCCAATTCCTCCCTCCTGACCACCAGCTGTCTCTTGTCCCTTCCTCAGGTGGGTGGTAGAGTGACTCATGCCCTTTGTTAAGTGACTGCACTGCCTCTCACTATACGTGGGGCTTCCCTGGTGGCTCAGTGGTAAAAAATCTGCCTGCCAGTCCAGGAGACCCGGACTCACTCCCTAGGTGGGAAGATCCCCTGGAGAAAGAAATGGCGGCTGACTCCAATATTCTTGCCTGGGAAATCCCACGGACAAAGGAACCTGGCGGGCTACAGTCCATGGTGTCACAAAAGAGTTGGACATGACTTAGTGACTAACCAATAACAACTCACTACAGGTAGAGTGCACTTTTTGGCCCAAGAGATACTGGGTTTGGCCTCAGACAGAACCTGACCAAGAGAAAAAACACCACACCGACAGTAAAAGAATATACAAATTCCAAGCTCAAGCATTAAGAGTCTAACTTTTGTTGTCATACAGTATAAGACAACACAAGACTGTAAGCAATTTTCTTCCAATTAAAAAATAGATTAAAAAAAAAAAAAAAGAGGCACTGCATATTCCATGGTCCTCATATTTTGCTTCTATCATCCTTATGGACAGAACAGCTCTCAGTGTGGATGAGAACACTTGTGGGAAACCTACAACTTGAAACCAAGCTCTGACTAGATCAGTTAATCCGGGGACATATGATTGAGAATGAAAGCTTTATTTCAAGCCACTAAGTTTGAAATTGTTTGTTATGCAGCATTACTGTGGAAAATGTTAACTAATTGAGTAGTCTACTGAAACTCTTAAAACTCATTTGTTTCTTTTTTAAAAATAAATCTTGGCAAAAGTCCAATATCCACCCCCCACCCCCACTTTCTTGGGTTCCCTGTACATGAAGCCCATATAAGATTTCCAGTGTCACAACTCCATTTTCCAAAAGCTGAGGTGCCTGCTTCCCAAGATGAGAGAGAACAGACACAGACACTCCCAGAAGGACAAAGGCCTCCTACAAGCTTGCCAAGCAGAACTCCTAGAAACACCCTTCAGTGGCTACTTACTGAACTTCAATAAAAGCCGTGCTCTTTGAAAGGCACAGAATCTGTGAAGAAGTAGGACACAAACAATTTCTGATTCAGAGTACCATAAATCCTGTGAAAAGGAAAATGCAATGTGCTAGAGAAAACAACACATTTTTTATTTCCTTTAAATTCAAATATTATAGTTTATGCACATGAATATGTGTATAAATTATATCACACAGAGTTTGCATCTCCTTTTTACTAATACCATACTTTTTGTGATTCATTTCAATTTATAAAGCATTATCACTCCGATTGTCATACATGAAACCTTGTGATTTTCCTACAAGGTAAGATACACAGATATTAACCTATGCATTTTACTGATAAAGAAAATAAGTCAAAATGACTTTTTAAGTAATACATATCTATTGAATTCTTATAGTTGTCCAGCTTATTGCTGAGAACTTTACAGAAAATATTCTACTTAATCACACAACTCAAAGTAGACAAATACTATTATTATTCCTATTTTTCAGGTGTGGTAACTAGCTCAAATAACTTGTATAGATCACATTACTGCTGAGTGTTATAGGCAGATTTTGTGTCATTCATATATTCACATGCATTTATGCAATAAATACTTAATAAATCCTCACAGTATGACAAGTAGTGAGATACGAAGGCCAAACTCTTGATACACAAATTGTACTACAAGTAAAGGAGATTGAGGATTTTGTGTGACCTCCAAAGTCATTCTCAAAGCCAGTACCCTAGTGTCACCTGGAATGAGTATTTAAAAGAGTGTGATTCACTAGATCTTAAAAAAATTGAGGGATTCATGTTTTTAGCCGCCTCTAAGTCATTTGGATGGACAGAGTCAATTGAGACCACGGCAACTCTCAAATGTACATCCCTGATAGAGCTGAGAAGTAAGAAAAATAAAGTCAATCTAATAATTTTTTCATAAACCCATTATTTAAATTCTGTAAAAAAGAATATGAGAAATATTATATTAGTTACACAACACAGAGGTAGAGAGTTGATCAAAGAAATCTCTAAAACTGGGAATTTTTTATTTGAGTGTTCTTTCAGGATCACATCAGTTCATTCACTCAGGCCTATCTGACTCTTTGTGACCCCAGAGACTGCAGCACGCCAGGCTCCCATATATCACCAACTGCCGGAGCTTGCTCAGTCTCATATCCATCTAGTGGGTGATGCCATCCAACTATCTCATCCTCTGTCATCCCCTTCTCCTCCGGCCTTTAATCATTCCCAGCATCATGGTCTTTCCCAATGAGTCAGTTCTTCACATCAGTTGACCAAAGAATTGGAGTTTCAGCATCAGCATCAGTCCTACCAATGAATATTCAGTACTGATTTCCTTTAGGATTGACTGGTTTGATATCCCTGCAGTCCAAGGGACTCTCAAGAGTCTTCCCCAACACTATGGTTCAAAAGCATCAATTCTTTGGGGCTCAGTCTTCTTTATGGTCCAACATTCACATCTATACATGAATCCTGGAGAAACTATAGTTTTGACTATATGAATGTAATGTGTCTCCTTTTTAATATTCTGTCTAGGTTGGTCACAGCTTTTCTTTCAAGGAGCAAGCATCTTTTAATTTCATGGCTGCAGTTACCATCTGAAGTGATTTTGGAGCCCAAAAATATAAAGTCTGTGACAAGTTCATTGTTGCCCCATCTATTTGCCATGAAGTAATCGGACCAGATGCTATGATCTTTTTTTTGAGTGTTGAGTTTCAAGCCAGCTTCTTGACTCTTCTCTTTCACTTTTATCAAGTGTTCTTCTTCACTTTCTGCCATAAGGGTGGTGTCATCTGCATATCTGAGATTATTGATATTTCTCCCAGCCAACCTTGATTCCAGCTTGTGCTTCATTCACTCCAGCATTTCGCATGATGTATTCTGCATATAAGTTAAATAAGCAAGGTGACAATACATGGCCTTGATGTACTCCTTTCCCAATTTGTAACCAGTCTGTTGTTTCATGTCTGCTTCTAACTGTTGCTTCTTGATCTGCATACAGATTTCTCAGAAGGCAAGTCAGATGGTCTGGTATTCCCATCTCTTAAATAATTTTCCACAGTTTGCTGTGATCTACATAGTCAGAGGCTTTAGCATAGTCAATGAAGCAGAAGTAGATGGTAGATGTTTTTCTGGAACTCTCTTGCTTTTTCGATGATCCAACAGATGTTGGCAATTTGATTTCTGGTTCCTTAACCTTTTGTAAATCCAAATAGAGCATCTGGAAATTCTTGGAGCACATACTGTTGAAGTCTCCCTTTGAGAATTTTGAGCATTACTTTGCTAGTATGTGAAATGAGTGCAATTGTGGGGTAGTTTGAGCATTCTTTGGCATTGCCTTTCTTTGAGATTGGAATGAAAACTGACCTTTTCCAGTTCTATGGCTACTGCTGAGTTTTCCAAATTTGCTTGGCATATTGAGTGTAGCACTTTCATAGCATCAACTTTTAGGATTCGAAATAGCTCAAGTGGAATTCTATCACCTCCATTAGCTTTGTTCATAGTGATGCTTCCTAAGGCCCACTTGACTTCACATTCCAGGATGTCTGGTTCTAAGTGAGTGATCATACCATAGTGGGTATCTGGGTCATAGGATCTTTTTTGTACAGTTCTTCTACGTATTCTTGCCACCTCTTCTTAATATTTTCTGCTTCTTTTATGTCCATACCATTTATGCCTTTTTGTGCCCATCTTTGTATGAAATACTCCCTTTGTATCTCTAATTTTCTTGAAGAGATCTCTATCTTTCCCATTCTATTGTTTTCCTCTATTTCTTTGCATTGATCACTGAGGAAGGCTTTCTTATTTCTCCTTGCTATTCTTTCAAACTCTGTATACAGATGGGTATGTCTTTCCTTTTCACTTTTGCCTTTTGCTTCTCTTCTTCTCGCAGCTATTTGTAAGCCCTCCTCAGACAACCATTTTGCCTTTTCGCATTTCTTTTTATTAGGGATGGTTTTGATCACTGTCTCCTGTACAATATCATGAACTTCCGTCCATAGTTCTTCAGGCACTCTATCAGATATTTGTCACTTCCACTGTATAATCATAAGGGATTGGCTTTATGTCATACCTGAATGGTTTTGTGGTTTTCCCTACTTTCTTAAACTTAAGTCTGAGTTTTGCAATAAGGAGCTCATGATCTGAGCCACAGTCAGCTCCTGGTCTTGTTTTTGTTTACTTTATAGAGCTTTGCCATCTTCAAGTGCAAAAAAATATAATCAATCTGTTTGGTACTGACCATCTGGCAATGTCCATGTGTAGAGTTGTGTCTTATGTTTTTGGAAGAGGGTGTTTGCTATGACCAGTGTGTTCTCTTGGCAAAACTCTGTTAGCCTTTGCTCTGCTTCATTTTGTACTCCAAGGCCAAATTAGCCTGTTACTCCAGATATCTCTTGATTTCCTACTTTGGCATTCCAAATGATGGAATGGACATGAAAAGGACATCTCTTTTTGGTGTTAGTACTAGAATGTCTGGTAGATCATCGTAGAACCATTCAGCTTCAGTTTCTTTGGCATATGTGGTTGGGACGTAGAGTTGGATTACTGTGACACTGGTTTGCCTTGGAAATGAACAGATATCATTGTGTCATTTTGAGATTACACCCAAGTACTGCATTTTTCACTCTTTTGTTGACTACGAGAGCTACTTTCATTTCTTCTAAGCGATTTTTGCCCACAGTAGTATATATAATGGTCATTTGAACTAAATTCACCCATTCCGGTCCATTTTAGTTCACTGATTCCTAAAATGAAGGTGTTCACTCTTGCCATCTCCTATTTGACCACTTCCAATTTACCTTGATTCATAGACCTAATATTCTGGGTTCTTGTGCAATACTTTCTTTACAGCATTGGACTTTATTTTCATCACCAGTCACATCCACAAGGTGGGCATTGTTTTTGCTTTGGCTTAGTCTCTTCATTCCTTCTGAAGCTATTTATCCACTCTTCTCCAGTAGCATATTTTGCACCTACCGACCTGGGCAGTTCATCTTTCAGTGTCATATCTTTTTGTCTTTTTATCCAGTTCATGAGGTTCTCAAGGCAAGAAAATTGAAGTGGTTTGTCATTCCCTTCTCCAGTGGACCATGTTTTGTCAGAATTCTCCACCATGACCCTTCTGTCTTGGACGGCCATACATGGCATGTCTTAAAGTTTCATTGAGTTAGACAAGGCTGTGATACATGTGATCAGTTTGGTTAGTTTTCTGTGCTTGTGGTTTTCATTCTGTCTGCCCTCTGATAGATAATAATAGAAAATAAATATAGGAGGCTAAGCTTCTACACCTTTCTTTAGTTTTCTCCTGGATGGAACCATTGGGGTAACAACAATACTGCCATAAAGTAAAACTTGTAGAATCATCATAAACATAAAATAACTGAGAAAAGAAAAAAAAATAGATACTTCATGGCCTAGAAGAGAGTAACAGATTATCTCTTCTCCAAGTTGACATAATAAAGAGATTATAAACTAGAAGAAAGCAAAAGTGGAATAAATTATGTTGTCTTGGCAAAATTAGGCAGATTACAAAACTGTTAACTATTAACTTTAATTCAAGAAGTTAAGCATATGTAGAGAATGATTCATTTGTAAAGACAGTAATTTAATATTCAAGAATCATTAATGACCTGTTCCTTTAAATGTTTAGCATAATATCTAGTATATGTCCTCTCCCCTATGCAATATCTAGAAAGGAATCTTACTAGAACATATGTCTAGAATAGTGTCTGATATTTATTAGTCCCAGAAAAATATCTGACAAGTGAATGAATGAATGGATTCCTTCAATAAAGGCAAATCTAACAGGGTTATTATCTTCTGTAATAACACTGACTTAAAAGGAAATAACTTCAAAATAGAATGGGAGGAAACTTATTTGCAAGGCTTAAAGGATTTTGCTTTAAGTGAACCACAATCTTTGACAATGCCAGCCCTTTTTGGATGTATGTGGAAGTCATTGATTTCTTATACAAATTAAAGCAGCTGTAAATTTAACTTACAAGTATTGATTGTGTATGTGTGTTCAGAGGTTGGGTTGGTGGGTGGATTGTTGGAGAGATATCTCTTAAAATAAAATGTTTTCAAATATAAAAATGTACATGCATAGACTTTTGTATATATTACTAAGGTAAGCCTGTGCATTAATAATCTATAAGTTAAAAAGCCTACAAGTTAAAAATAGCAAAAGGGTACTAGTTACAGTTGAGTGGCACTTATTGCGGATTTACTCACTGCAAACTATCCTTGATATGCTGCCTGTCTCGTCGTGGTAAATGGCAGTGAAGGTCAGTGAATCTAATTTGACAATAATGAGTCTGTTCTGCAATGTGTTATAATATTGTGCCCCTACTTTTTTTTTTTTTTTTTTAAGATATTAGCCAATCAAAAATGCTGTTCAATGACACTAGGGAAACCCCAGGAGAGATGAGGAGAGTCAAAGAACATACTCTCTTATTTTTCTTTTCCAGTAATGGAGTCAGCAGAGGTTATGAGCATGTTCAATATGCATTAAAACAAAACACAGCCTGATAGGAATGTTTTAATTGATAACAATTATCTTCTGCAGCATTGTGATTCAAGCCAGTTCTCTGAGCATGAAGGAGAAACTTGACACTTGTGCTTCTTTGCGGACAGAGAGATTTTAAGCAAAGTTAATGGAAACTCAGCGGATGAATGGTGCTGCAATTCAAATGTACTGTAAAATTACTGAAATCATTTCAATGTCACAGCACTACACTGCATTGCATTTATGATGATTACCTCTCGCTATGCTTTAGTGATATTTTGTTAGATATCCTAAGGATTGTCTTGTAAAAAATCGTAGTGTTGAGGGGATAATTATGATGCAACAAACTTTAATTATTTCTGTATAATAATTTATGTATATTCTATACATATCCCAAACATTCTTTATATAATTTATCTATATAACAATTGTATAATAATAGCAAGTAATAATAATTATAGAAAAGATACAAAAGCTGGAATGTTGACATAGGATAATGACCTACCAATAATTATATCCCATCCCAATGCCTTTGTAAATCTTATCTTTAGCTTTTATTTCTCAAAAGATAATTCTGGAAACTGATATGTGAAAATCACATTGAATACATGTTTAAAATACATATGCTTGGTCCATGCCCCACCCAGACATTCTAAGTCAACATCTCCTGGGAAGGGGCCATCAATCTGTGTTTTAACAAGTTCTCCAGAAAACTGTCACACACATTAAAACTTGAGAAGCACTGTCCTACCCCAGAGATTTTAAACTGGTAGCCACAGAATTCAGGGGTCTATGAACTTGTGGTGGAAAAAAATGCTCCTTAATTTGATTCCCTTCAATTACTAATGCAGTCAACAAATCACAGTGGTTTAAAGTGTCTGTTAGTTGTCATCAATTAATATCAGAGATATTGCCCTAGTATATTGCATTTATAGATATCTCAAAGTACCACTGCCATTAATTGCTACTCAAATTATATCAATTATTAGACTCACTGCTACAGCTCTTAACTTAATGAAACATGAAATAAGTATATATACATATGTATGTGTGTGTGTGTTTGAATATATAAAACTTTATCAGGAATATTTAAAATATTATTTTGATAACTGTTTTAATATAACTGGTTTGCTTTGTAACCCTACATATTTTCTTTGATGTATTTAGAATTAATATTCTGAACAGAGATCCAAGGCTTCATGAGACTAGCTCAAGTATCTACAATACACACAGAGTTAAGAATCCAGTTCCTAGCTTTCCTGGGCCTTGTATTTATGCAGAGGGACAAGGAAAGTGTGGCAAGAGCTAAATGTAAGCTGTTTCTCTGGCTCAAACAAACTCTCCCTGGCATTTCCTCTGAACAGACACAGATGTGGGAGCATAAAGGAAGGTGGCTCATAAAATTTCAATGCGTTTAAGAGTAAGGGTGGGGGGAGCAAAGGAAAGGGAAAGCAAGAACACTTGTCAGTCATGAATGGCTTATTGGCTGACTTCGTCAGCAGGGGAGCTGAATTTGATCAGTTCTGCCATGATTAGTGTCACTACAGTCAAGTGTAATTTCTGTATAAATAGAAGTGGTGGATAGGAAAATAATTCAGTCCATCCCTCTAAACTGTCTCAGTCAGCACAGACATCAAAAACTGTCAGCCCGAGGAGGGGGAATGCACACATATCCAACCAAGCCTGTAATTGTATTCAGTATTCAAATATTTCAAAGTACAGAATATTATTTTCAACATAAGACCAAAGAAAAACCAACGGTGATTGTGCAGCTCATCTAACTGTGAAAACAGCATTTGTTTATTTTTCATTGTCTCATTGGTAGAGTAAGCAAGTAAGTATTTTGTATTTTATCACTTTTCAGTAGAAGGATATTTTCATCTGAAAATATGTCTCTCTTCTAATTCCTTAGTTTAATGAATAATACCTCCTTTCAATCAATTGTCCAAGATAGGAACCTGAAGAAATCCTTTCCCTCTTTAACTAAATGGATCACTAAGTCCTGTTCCCTACTGTCTCTAAAAATAATCCACTTCTGTTAGACCCATTGCTAGTTAGGTTAGTTCAGAAATAGTATCATTATTTTAATTACAACACAGGAACAGACTCGTAACTGGTCTCCTTGGCTCAAAACCCTTATTGTTGCCAAAGTTTACTTCAAATGCTCATCAAAATAATAATTTTAAAATACACTCTTGATGTCACTTCCCTGCAAAAACACACAGCCATGAAATTCTACTAACCCCAGGGAACATGTCATAATTCTCATGGTTTATCAGGTCCCAGACTACATTTTTTGCCTTCATACTCCTCACACTCTTGAAACATCAACAAAGGAGAAAACAACACACCAGGCCTATATCATTGTTTACTCATATGATATAAACAATGTTTCTAATGATGTTAAATGATGAGTGAATCTTGATGAATTGTAGTTGATATTATATTTTTGAACAGGCAGGAAAGAAGAATACACCTGTCTTATATGATTAGACTCAATTTTGTCATTTAAAGAAATATTAGTTACCTAGAAAATTAAATATTCTCTGATGAGAGTACTCGATGAGAGCATTGTGCACATAGAGATATATATTTTTCAAAGATCAGGTAGGCAGGGGACATTGGCTCTATCTCAAATTATGTGTCTTTGCACAAGTCACTTTTCACTGGGCCTTGAGTTTCTCATAGGTAAACATGGAGAAAATTCATACCGACCTTTAAAATCCAAAGCCTATGTAGTAGTTTGACAATCTGTCCATAAATGATTTCACACTCTGCCTTCAAAAGGGATAGCACAATTCCCCTCCATGTAAGTGTGGGCTGGACTGAGTGACTCATTTCAAATGAAGAGAATATGGTAGACATGATAATATGTTACCTCTGTGGTTACAATGCAAAAAGCTTGATGCATCAGGCTCCCATTTTGAGTTCTCTTGCCCTCTCTGTTTGTCTCTCTCTTTCTTTTTTCTCAGGTAGCCTAAGAGATGACCAAATAGTGAGAAAAATAGGTCTCCAGCCAACAAGAAACTGATTCCTGTGAATCACTGATTGAGTATGGAAGTAAATTCCCCAGCCATAGTCAAGCTTGGAGTTGACTGACCACAAGCTCAGCCAAGAGCTTGACTGCCATCTCCACAGAGCTTCTATTAGACTGACTGCTAAGCCACTCTCCTAATCTGACTCTCAATCTGTGAGATAATACGTATTTGCTTTCTTAAGGTGCTAAATCTTGGGGTAATTTTTTATGCAGAAACAGATAACTAACACAGATCAGAATCCAATGTATCAAGTAATTCTGTGACATCGCTATCTTTTAAGTACTTCCTTATTCTTGATCCCTACACTCTTTTCAACGTCTAAAACAGCAAACTAATTGCTATTATAGATTTACTTTTTAACAAAAATTACTGAGTTTAGAAAACAGATTACACTTGCACAATGTAGATTTACACATGTATTACACTCTTAAAAGGATTAGAGTTAATATATTTTCAATGAAAAGGAACTCATATGAATGCCAGTCAAGGTGCAAACATAGACCCCATGCTGTGGGATTTGCTGCTTTCTCAACTTGTGTATGACAGGCTAGTTGCAATTACATCAGTGGATTGTTTTCTATTGTTCTAACCAGTGCATTAATGAAAGGCCATATGATTAAAGAAAAGATCATACTGTTTGAGGAAAGCAAGGCAACCAGTTTAAACAAGTAGATGGAATTAAAATCATTTTACTAGCACTATTTTCCAATCCAGTAATTGCTGAAACTACTGTGAAATGCTGACTATAACCACATTCAATATGGAATATCCTCAGAGCCACCTTCCAAACTTATCTTTAAAAATGAAGTGCTTAGCTAATATAATTTCCTTAATTATTTTCTCATACTGGAAAACTGAAAATTTACAAAATAATATTAAAAGAAAGACACTATCTTCAGGGTTACTGTATGTCCATAGCTTTAACTCGGACTCTTTGCTTTCACACAGGCTTCCCAATAACAAATTCATGGTAGGTCCACGTGCATTGTCTTCTCCACTTCTCCTCTTTTCATTAATCATCCTTTTATCTAACTGAACCTCTACTCTAGACTTTAGCACTATGAGACAAGGACCAGTTCATATGAGATAAGGAGGACCAGTTAGTGTCATGCCAAGCATAATGAGCACTGGGCTAGGAGCTCCAGTTCCAGGCTCACTCCATGCTTTCAACGCCTGGAGCTGGGGGCTGGGGGGTGGGGTGGGGGGGAGGAGAGGAGAGGGGGAGGGGGAGGGGGAGGGGGAGGGGGAGGGGGGAGGGGGAGGGGG
>NW_011495032.1:34308926-34310393 GCF_000754665.1 Bison bison bison
AACCTATATTTATCACACACACAAAGTCTTATATGAATGTGAACAAAAAACTGAAAGATAAAATAATTTTTCTGTGCCCTTTTAAAGTCCACAGTTTGTTACATTATAATCATGGTGTGGTTATATTTTGGCATCTTATATTTTCCCCTAGTGGGAAAAAAGATGAGCACCAAATTCCAAATTCCACTGGAAATTCATGGGTCTAGCCTTAAGGAATTTTCTTTCTTCAGAGAAAAATGAGAGACTTTTCATGATTTTCTTAATCAAGAGTTAGTCAGCTATTTCCTATTGAGGCCTAAGACTTTCTGACAGCCTGATGACCTCTTATTAATTGATACCTTGACCTTGATGAGACATCAACATAAACTTAGCTCTAATTAGGAGTAGGCTGGAGAGGGGGAAACAATAGATTTCAAAAGCAATTACTACTATGGTATATTTGAAAATACAAACTCAAAAGACAGGTAGCAAAGTTCCAAAGAAACATTGCAAATGCTTACAAAGTCAAGAGTACAACTGAATTAGAAAGGAAAAATAGGCATTAGAAAAAGTGATTTAATATCCTAAAATCATTCACATATATATCATATCAAGAAGACTGAAACAACAGAGTTTTAGAATTAAAAGATTGGAAACTTCTTTAAATAGGAACTAAGATAATAGAAATAACTCAAAACATTTTCAATATCATCTGCTATATAATCAAGATCACACTGAAATACATCTTTAGAATTTCATTCACTCACCTATTTTTTGTATTAATAATAAATAATAATTTATTGAGTATAAAAGAATTGCTTTATTAGATGATATTTTGTTAGTATTTCCCAAAAAAAGATCTTCAAACGAAAACAGTTAACTTTACTAGAAGCTACCACCACTATCATCTGCTTGAATTTTAAATTATCTTTGCTTCTGCACAGGAGTAACCACTTTATGAAATACTATCAGGATAAGTCCTCTGTATCCATAATGCACCCTTTTATCCTAGAACTTGATACAAATAATGATAATAAATTAAACTAGGAAAATGTTCTGCCAAATTCTAAACTCTTTTTTAATCAGGAGTTGGGTCTATAATTGAAAATTTCTACTTGTTTGGCATCATGTTAGTAAAAATCTACACTTCCTAGAGGATCACCTTCCTAGTCTTTTTGTTTTATCAACTGATAAAGGGATGAAACATCTTTAAATAAGAAGAAAAATCTTATATATTTAAAGTAAACTTTGAATGATAAAAAAAAAGAAGTGTTTATTTTCAATCCAGTCATAGTACTCTAGTCCTTTTAATTATATGACCATGCTAGGAGAAATATCAATAACCTCAGATATGCAGATGACACCACCCTTATGGCAGAAAGTGAAGAGGAACTAAAAAGCCTCTTGATGAAAGTGAAAGTGGAGAGTCAAAAAGTTGGCTTAAAGCTCAACATTCAGAAAACAAAGATCATGGCATCCGGTCCCATA
>NW_011495032.1:34310675-34318569 GCF_000754665.1 Bison bison bison
TGGTGTTGGAGAAGACTCTTGAGAGTCCCTTGGACTGCAAGGAGATCCAACCAGTCCATTCTGAAGGAGATCAGCCCTGGGATTTCTTTGGAAGGAATGATGCTAAAGCTGAAACTCCAGTACTTTGGCCACCTCATGTGAAGAGTTGACTCATTGGAAAAGACTCTGATGCTGGGAGGGATTGGGGGCAGGAGGAGAAGGGGACGACAGAGGATGAGATGGCTGGATGGCATCACTGACTCAATGGACGTGAGTCTGGGTGAACTCTGGGAGTTGGTGATGGACAGGGAGGCCTGGCGTGCTTCGATTCATGAGGTCGCAAAGAGTTGGACACGACTGAGCGACTGATCTGATCTGATCTGATCTGATCTGATAAATGATTTAAAATTCCTAATGACTTTTTTTTAAATTATGAAAAAAATGATAATGGACTTACAGAAGACTTGGAAAATACAGAAAAAGGTTACATATAGTTTCACTATATACTACAATTATTATTTAAGTAGATAAACTAAGATTTTTAGGTGGAGTTTTAATATCAAACTGTCAAAAATTAATAAAATGAATATACAGAGAAGTAGAAGGATATAGTAGACCTGAAAAGCACTATGAATCAATTCAGCATAATTAAGATTTATACAATTGTCATACAATGGTAGGATACAAATTCTGTTTAAGTTTCCATAGACTGTAAACTAGGGGACACTGGAACATATCCAAGAACATAAAACAAGGTGCAAAAATTTTAGACCATAGATGATTTAGAAATGCAAAATAGATGAATAAAATCATTACCAATCCTTAACAATGAATAAGCAGTGCCATTTGGTGATAACTGTATTCTGTTGTGAATTAGACCTAGTTCATATTACATAATATGTGTGCATGCATATTAAGTCACTTTGGTTGTATCCGACTCTTTGCGACCCTATGGACTACAGCCTACCAGGCTCCTCTGTCCATGGGATTCTCCAGGCAAGTATTCTGGAGTGGGTTGCCATGCCCTCCTCCATGAGATCTTCCTTACCCAGGAATCAAACTTGCATCTCCTGCGATTCCTGCATTGCAGATGGATTATTTACTGCTCAGACATCGGGGAAGCCCACTAATATATAACTTACTATTTTCTCATTAGTTTATGCTTCTATTTTCCATCATTGCATAAATAACAATACTAAATGCTGTTGCTAAAAATACAGAGCCCGAGTTTTGTTTGTGGGAATGTGATATGGTATAATCAGTTCAGAAAATAAAACTCTAACAATTTCATATAAAATTCAAACATTATATCTACTCTATGACTCAACAATTCTAATCAGAGGCATTTACGAAGAAAACAAAAATCTATGTTTTAAAAATACTTCAAAGTATATTTATAGCAGTTTATTTATAATAACAGATATTCAGAGGGAAAGACTGATAAATGAGATATAGTATATTCATACAATGAGTTCAGTTCAGTCACTCAGTTGTGTCCAACTCTTTGCAACCCCACGAACCACAGCACGCCAGCCTCCCTGTCCATCACCAACTCCCAGAGTCCACCCAAACCCATGTCCATTGTGTCAGTGATGCCATCCAACCATCTCATCCTCTGTTGTCCCCTTCTCCTCCTGCCCTCAATCTTTCTGAGCATCAGGGTCTTTTACTACTCAACAAGAAGATCAATTTACTCATATATGTAGTGACATGAATTTTTAAAAACAAACATTTTCATGAACATAACCCTGATACAAGTGAATATAGTGTATTATTTGATTTCAAATAAAATTCTAGAAGAGACAAAACTGATCTGTAGTGAAGAGAAATAGGGACAGTGTTTATCTTTGGAGATAGTGGGTAGGATACACTGGAAGGGACTATGAGGAAACATTTTAAAGTGATGGCAATGTCCATATCTTGAAAGGAGTTTGCATTTCACAATTGCATGCATTTGATAAACCAGTAAATGTATAATTAAGATTTGTACAATTCATTGCATATGTTTTACATAAAATTTTAAAATAAGATAAATAAATACTGAATTCTATTTAAAGTATACATTCTAATGTATTTAGATAGAGGAGTACTGATTTCTTCATTTCATTTTGAAATGCAATGGACATAAAAATGATAACAGAAGCATACTAAAATGTTAATGCTAAAATCTAGGTTGTGGCTATATTACTTGAAAGCTGTTCTGTTTGATAATTTTTACAATAAAAAGTTAGAAAAAATTGAAGTACCATTTATCTTGTAATCATATAACACATTAAGGAACTGATTTTTTTTTTTAAAACTTCAGGTAAAAACATTTTTATGGTGACAATAATACAATAACTCTCTTTGCTAGTTCCTTTGGTTTTCTCAAAATATGTTTTTCTATTCCACAGCATTTGAGGGCAGGTATTTTGTTGTTCAGTGGCTGAGTCACGTCCAACTCTTTGTGACCCCATGGACTGTGTAGCCTGTCAGGCTCCTCTGCCCATGGAATTTCCCAGGCTACTCTGTCCATGAGGGATAGCCTCTGTCCATGGGTTTCTCAGGCAAGAATACAGGAGTGGGTAGCCATTTCCTTCTCCAGGGATCTTCCCAACCCAGTGATGAAACTTGACACTCCTGCATTATAGGCAGATTCTATACAGCTGAGCCACCATGGAAGCTCCCTTGGTTTCCTCAAACTATGTTTCTCCTTCCCATAAAATTTGGGGGCAGTGATGGCAAACCTTTTTTCCGACATCAGCATTCTTCTGTAGACAATTTACAAAATAGGCTATGATTCAGTTTATCGCCTGTTGCAGTCTCAAAACAAGAATCTCTTATCTTTGAGAAAGAACTGAAACCAATTTTATGGTAAGTTTTCAGCTTTGTTTCCTTTTATTCTAAAAACTTAGTATCAGCATGCTAAGAAATAAATTTAGCCTTAAATGTTGTATGTATACTAATATGTTGTTATTTCACTTTCTCTTTTTGTCACTCCACAACCCCATTGCTATGTTTTCCAGAACATGACAATTAAAGAAAAAAGATAAATGATATGAAGGCACTATTCAGTAAAAAGGAGAAAAGAGAAACAAAACATAATTTTCTACTCATTTAACTTGGTAACTGCTGCAAGCCTACAGTCTTTTGTTGATGGTTCCAAAGGGGTCTGTAACTCCATTCTTGATCTCATGCAGGAAGAAAATAATTTGATTTTTATTTTTAAAAATCTTAAAATAAGTGATGAAAATTTTCACTCTTATAATTTTTCTGATCAGTCTACAACTCATGATGGTCCAAAGAATTATAAAGAGCTTCATATGAATTACAATCTAATATAATTTGAGATGGTTCATAGAAAAAAATCTTCAGAAATTCAGCATCTTGGCTATTTTTTCACTGGATTTCTACCATTAAAAGCCAGTCATTAAAAGTAAATGGTGCTTTTATATAACATATGGCTCTCCAGCTCAGTATTAATGCTGAATTTTATAATTTTGTGTATGATAAACTGGACACTTTTTGTATCAAACAGATTAACATTAGATATTCACCAAGGGTAAAAGCTGGATGCACACAGACCTGCACAGTCTATTAGAGTAGCCACTAGTCACGTGTAACTACTTAGTATTTAGCACACGGCTTGTCTGAATTGATATGTATTGCTTATTATAATATATACACAGAATTTTGAAGCCATAATATGTAAACTTTTTGATCTTATGTTGAAGTGATTTGTTGTTTTTGTTTAGCCGCTAAGTTGTGTCTGACTCCTTTGGAATCCCATGGACTGTAGCCCACCAGGCTCCTTGGTCCATAGGATTTCCCAAGAATGCTGGAATGGGCTACCGTTTTCTTCTCCAAGGGATCTTCCTGACCCAAGGTTTGAACCCGTGTCACCTGAATTGCAGGTGGATTCTTTACCATTGAGTCACCTTGGAAACCCATATTGAAGTGATGCTATATGATTAAATAAAATATATTATTTAACTAAATAATTAAATAAATAAGTGAAAGTCGCTCAGCCGTGTCTGACTCTGCAACCTCATGGACTTTACAGTCCATGGAATTCTCCAGGTCAGAATACTGGGGTGAGTAGCCTTTCCCTTCTCCAGGGGATCTTCCCAACCCAGGTCTTCTGCATTGCAGGCAGAATCTTTACTAGCTGAGCCACAAGAGAAGCCAATTAAATAAATATTATTATTTTCACCTTTGTATTATTTCTTTTTTAATATGGTTATTATAAAATTTTAAGTTATTTGTAACTGTAACATTTCTCATGAAAGTGCACTTGGCAGAAATTTTATGATTAAGCATGACAAGATAATTTCTTGATTCTTAAATACTATACAAGGAAGAAAAGAAGAATGGGAAACAAGATGTAATGAAAGTTGATTCACTGAAGCACCAAAAATCTTGACCTGGATTCACATTTATCAATATTTTGTATGTAATTTTGAGCCTTGTTTCCTAATGTTAGAAAATAAGAATTTTTTTTCCTCTTAGAAGAAATCCCATTAAATCCAATGAATCTTATTCCTTCTTTTTTTAAACAAACAGGAATATCATAAGGAAATTTCTGAAAGTTTTCTATGAGCAAGTTATCTATGAATACCCTGTACTTAAACTGTTTGTTAGTGAAATCATAAACATCTTTTGGTTTAAATCTCTGTATCTAGGTTTTCTGTAACATAAAGTTAAATTGAATTCCAACTAACACACATTGATGAACTAAATTCTTAATTTTTGACCCAATTTTTTTGACAAAACTTTCATCTCTACTTTAAATGTAAATTGTGCTTGCAAAATCAGAATTATTTTACAACAATATGCTTTTTTTTAACATAAGTCTTTTATTTCTGTTCTTGTCTACATAGTTCTTATTTAAATCTTGGAAAGTTCTCTCTGATAAGATCACCTTACCTTCTTAGCTTCAAATTCTGTTCAGTCCAGCCCACAGTTTAATTCAGTTCAACAAATATTGACTGAGCCACTCTGTTAGACACTAAATTAACCATGTTAAAGAATATCGTCTCAGTCACTGCTGGTTGACATCTTTACAGATCAAATCAGATCAGTCACTCCTTGACATTAAGCTCAAAGCTATGTTATAAGGAATTTTATTTAAGCATTTTGGAAATTCTCAAGGACCTTCTTCCTGTCACTATAGAACTATATGAGAGTGTATCAAACTAATGTATTTGGAAATGTAGCTGGTTGACTGCTAGTAAAAAGAATACAATAATCTTCTATTTTTGGTACTTCACATTTGTAAAACACTTCCACAGAGACTGTCTCATTTTTCTTCAAAATATCCACTGTTGGGACAACTTGGTAAAATACAAATCTTTAAGATTACTTCTCCCCAAGCAGGAGACATTTAGTCAGTTTTCTTTTCTATAAATGAAATCCTTCAATTCTGCATTCTCAAAATCCTGAGGAATGCCCTGGAATCATCATAGGCTTCACTCTTTCAAGAATAAAAGAAAAACATTCTCCCTCTTCATAGATTTACATCAGTTTAATATTCAACATGTTACATGAAATGCACATCAATTTGTTTTAATTAGAATTGTGCCTCTGGCACTGCATCTCTTTTTCCTTGATGATTCTTACATATGAACTGGGCAGTTTTAGACACGCATGCATGCATGCATTCATTCTTCAAACACATAGTTTCTAATAGAAGGCACCATGCTAAGAACTGTGAGACAGAAACACATTTCATAATTTCAGATTATTTATGATCTGAAAATATAGTAGGAAAAATTAGCTGTGTGGGCAAATTAGGATGCATGTACCATATGGAGAAACAATAAATTCAATACCAGAAGTAAAGCAGAAAACCTAACTTCTACTGGGCTTGTCAGAGAAGCCTTGTGCTACAAACACGTGAAATAGGTTTGAAAGGATGGCTAGAATTTCAAGAAACAGAAAATAAAGATATTACCTTCCAGTAAAAGAAAATTGCAAAGAATAAACTTTTAATGAGGCCCAAAGGCAAGGTAGAGAATCTTTGTAAAAATGGTAGAGTTGAAGCGAGAATTATTGTAAAGTGACTCAAATGCAAGCAACAAAACAAAAACTATAAAAAACAAACCCAAATGTCAAACTAGATTTTGTATTTTAGTCAAATGCAAGTAACTAAAGGTTTTAGATCTCAATTTCAGTCATATTTGTGAGTGTGTGTGTGTATAATTGTATCTATAATTACATCTATTATACAATAGGTAATACAACTTTGTAATACTCAGTGGTGGTTAATATGTCAGAGAACACACATACTTATTAATGCTTGGAGAATATGTGACTCACTGCCCCTATTTCGAAGGGAAGTTAATCAGTGTCTATAAGATTTTTAAAAACATATATTCTTTTACTCAGGATTTCAAATTTTAGGGATTTATTCCATAGAAATACTGGCATGGGTATATAAAGTTATACACAAAATTATTTACTTTGATAAACATGTGTTTAACAAAAAAAAGGGAAATCTTGCGTACTCATCAACAGATAAATCAACAAATGAATTCAATTAATAAATTATGATATATCCACAAAATATTAATATTTTAAATCTGAATGCAGAGTTCCAAAAAATAGCAAGAAGAGATAAGAAAGCTTTCTTCAGCAATCAATGCAAAGAAATAGAGGAAAACAACAGAATGGGAAAGACTAGAGATCTCTTCAAGAAAATCAGAGATACCAAGGGAACATTTCATGCAAAGATGGGCTCGATAAAGGACAGAAATGGTACGGACCTAACAGAAGCAGAAGATATTAAGAAGAGATGGCAAGAATACACAGAAGAACTGTACAAAAAAGATCTTCACGACCCAGATAATCATGATGGTGTGATCACTCACCTAGAGCCAGACATCCTGGAATGTGAAGTCAAGTGGGCCTTAGAAAGCATCACTATGAACAAAGCTAGTGGAGGTGATGGAATTCCAGTTGAGCTATTCCAAATCCTGAAAGATGATGCTGTGAAAGTGCTGCACTCAATACGCCAGCAAATTTGGAAAACTCAGCAGTGGCCACAGGACTGGAAAAGGTCAGTTTTCATTCCGATCCCAAAGAAAGGCAATGTCAAAGAATGTTCAAACTACTGCACAATTGCACTCATCTCACATGCTAGTAAAGTAATGCTCAAAATTCTCCAAGACAGGCTTTAGCAATATGTGAACCATTAACTTCCTGATGTTCAAGCTGGTTATAGAAAAGGCAGAGGAAACCAGAGATCAAATTGCCAACATCCGCTGGATCGTGGAAAAAGCAAGAGAGTTCCAGAAAAACATCTATTTCTGCTTTATTGACTATTCCAAAGCCTTTGACTGTGTGGATCACAATAAACTGTGGAAAATTCTGAAAGAGATGGGAATACCAGACCACCTGACCTGTCTCTTGAGAAATGTGTATGCAGGTCAGGAAGCAACAGTTAGAACTGGACATGGAACAACAGACTGGTTCCAAATAGGAAAAGGAGTACGTCAAGGCTGTATATTGTCACCCTGCTTATTTAACTTATATACAGAGCACATCATGAGGAACGCTGGACTGGAAGAAGCACAAGCTGGAATCAAGATTGCCGGGAGAAACATCAATAACCTCAGATATGCAGATGACACCACCCTTATGGCAGAAAGTGAAGAGGAACTAAAAAGCCTCTTGATGAAAGTGAAAGAGGAGAGTGAAAAAGTTGGCTTAAAGCTCAACATTCAGAAGGTCATGGCATCTGGTCCCATCACTTCATGGGGAATAGATGGGGAAACAGTGGAAACAGTGTCAGACTTTATTTTTCTGGGCTCCAAAATCACTGCAGATGGTGACTGCAGCCATGAAATTAAAAGACGCTTACTCCTTGGAAGGAAAGTTATGACCAACCTAGATAGCATATTCAAAAGCAGAGACATTACTTTGCCAACAAAGGTTC
>NW_011495032.1:34318677-34319247 GCF_000754665.1 Bison bison bison
GATGTGAGAGTTGGACTGTGAAGAAGGCTGAGCACTGAAGAATTGATGCTTTTGAACTGTGGTGTTGGAGAAGACTCTTGAGAGTCCCTTGGACTGCAAGGAGATCCAACCAGTCCATGCTGAAGGAGATCAGCCCTTGGATTTCTTTGGAAGGAATGATGCTGAAGCTGAAACTCCAGTACTTTGGCCACCTCATGTGAAGAGTTGACTCATTGGAAAAGACTTCGATGCTGGGAGTGATTGAGGGCAGGAGGAGAAAGGGACGACAAAGGATGAGATGGCTGGATGGTATCACTGACTCAATGGACGTGAGTCTGGGTGACCTCTAGGAGTTGGTGATGGACAGGGAGGCCTGGTGTGCTGCGATTCATGGGGTTGCAAAGAGTCGGACATGACTGAGCAACTGAACTGAACTGAAAGATAGTTCTATAATTAGTAATACACAAGGTCACAGTATATTATTATACAGAAAATGTCAGTTGTTGAATTTGATGTGTAGTATGGATCCAGTTGTCTAAAACTTAAAACAAAAACTCATCCTTACCTCTCTAGATATATATGTATAAATAT
>NW_011495032.1:34319347-34324142 GCF_000754665.1 Bison bison bison
ATATATGCATAGATATATATATTCATTTCCTTAAAAATATGTAAGCTCTTATTATATGCCAGACATGGTTCTATATGTTAGAGAAACTACAGAAATAAAACAGACCAGTCCTTGTATTCATACAATTTCTATTGTAGACAAGAAAGCAAATACATCAGATAAATACAATTTTGAATCAGTCATGATGACAGAAACTAAGAGAGGAAGAAAATGAGTATTATCTTAAGTATGGTATACAGATGGGTTATTCTGAAAAAGTAACATGTAACAGAGACTAGAATGAAGTAAACCAGGAGCTATGAGAGTATCTTTGGGTAGACGACCCCCATACTGAACAATCAGCATTGGCAAAGTCTCTGAGTCACTATCCAAGAACAAAGAAAAGGTCAATATGAAGGGACTGAAAACCAAGGTAAAGGGGGTAGAGAAGCACAGACCATAGTTTACAAAAATGTATGCTGCTGCTGTTGCTAGGTCGCTTCAGTCATGTCCAACTCTGTGCAACCCCACAGACAGCAGCCCACCAGGCTCCACCATCCCTGGGATTCTCCTGGCAAGAACACTGGAGTGGGTTGCCATTTCCTTCTCAAATGAAAGAAAGTGAAAAGTGAAAGTGAAGTCTCTCAGTCATGTCCAACTCTTCACAACCCCATGGACTGCAGCCTACCAGGCCCCTCCATCCATGGGATTTTCCACGCAAGAGTACTGGAGTGGGTTGCCATTGCCTAAAACTGTAGAAAATATCAGCTATGTAATAATGGCTACTATGTAACAGAGACTTCCATTGAATGCACCTACACAAAACTATCTTGCTTTAAAGTCATGGAATGAACCTATAAACCACTTGAACTCTAGTAGTGTTAAATCTTTTTTTTTTTTTTTCTGACAGACATGAAGGCAAATCATAAGAAGGGTCTCAGAGTTTCTCTGATCTGGCAGAAAGGAAGTGGGAGGGAGCTGAGGGAGAAAATAATGCCTATATGATGCCTATATATGCCTATATATGCCTATATGCCTATATATCTCTTCCAGATAGCCAAAGAGATTTAAAAAAAAAAAAAGGACTACAAAGTATCAAGCCAGTACAGTGAAGGTTAAATATGAGCTCCTACTGCCATGATTTATCCACTGAAACAGCTGGGAAACTTCCTGAAGTAGTTCATATATCACAGGAGTAGAGGCAGTGAGTCTGACTGTATAAACACACCTCAGGGCTGCTACTGTTCCCATTAACTGTCTGTCTCAGTTAAAGGTCTACCATTAGACAGATTCCTGCTGTAGCTTAACTAACAGAAAACTGCAGGTACAGATAAAAATTTGAGGGAGACATGTATGTTAAGGACATTCTTGGGAAATTTTTCAGAGGAAAGGAGGAAGAGGAGTTCTATGACTTGACTACTTTAAAATTTTATATTTTTGGATTTTCATGTCTACTAAATATTTTGCTATTTAATGTGGTAGCCATGGCTTTAGTCAGTTATGAAAGATGTTTGTTTTTGTGGACAGTCTCTAGTTTTTATATCTGATCAGTCTTTTAAGAATTTTCCTCAAATTCCTCTTATAAACAATAGTCATGAGGACTCATGGACTTCCCTGGTGGCTCAGATGGTAAAGCGTCTGTCTACAATGCGGGAGACCCGGGTTCGATCCCTGGGTTGGGAAGATCCCCTGGAGAAGGAAATGGCAATCCACTCCAGGACTATTGCCTGGGAAATCGCATGGACAGAGGAGCCTGGTAGGCTACAGTCCATGTGGTCGCAAAGAGTCAGACACGACTGAGCGACTTCACTACTATTCACTATTCATGAGGACTGACATATACAAGTTTAGACAGATACACCAACAGATAGAACTATTTTAGAAAAGGGTCAAATTTCCAAGGACCAACTGTATATGAAACAACATCACTCAATAAACATTCACTTACATTTACTTTCAGTAAAAAAAAAAAAAAAAAAGCATGACACTCTGGAAAGCATGATAAACATGATACTTAGGAAATTCTTATCTGTTATATGTGATTCCTCTTGGAAGACCTATGCTAGCCATTCTACTCGATGAATATAGGATACAAAGACCACATGTGTGGGCACATTACTGTTTGAACAGGGGCACATTTCTGCTAGTTGATCTTTGCAGAGGGACTGTTTTATCTTCTAAAGCCACGTTTCCCTTGGGCATGCATGTCTATGTTCTCAGTCACTTCAGTTATGTCTGACTCTGCAACCCCATGGACTGTACCCCATCAGGCTTCTCTGTCCATGGGATTTCCTGGCAAGAATACTGGAGTGGGTTGCCATTTCCTCCTCTAGGGGATCTTACCAATCCAGGAATCAAACCCACAACTAACTCCTGTGTCTCTTGAATTGCAGGTGGATTTTTTACCCAGTGAGCCACCTGGGAAGCCCCCATGTTTCCCCCAGTCCTTTCCAAATACTCCCCTGAATATACTTTTGGTCACAGCAGCAACAGTTGGGAAGGGTGAATTGCTCAGGGATTATGCATCACATTCCCAGGAGAAAAAAGGGAAAGATTCTGTGTGTCATAAGAGTAAGAATATTTATATACATATAATTTCTGCTTAATTAAATGTTGCTACTTATTCAATAGCTTTAAATCAAAGTTATTCAGTAAGATCATTTTTTAATTTTATACTTTACCTTTTTAGCATTCACATACTACAGTTATTCCACAAAGAACAGTTTCTTTCTCTTTCAAGAACATACAAATTTATATACAATAATGTAAAATACATGTGCTCATATAACTCAAATATATGCATATGTTAAAAAAAAACTTATTTCAAGAGGATTACAATAATTTTCTTTTAATTCTAAATTGACAAAAATATCACAGTAAAATCACTTTAAAAACAAAAAGGATGACTTGAATAAACTTTTTCATCACACTTTTAGGCAAATACCATTTTTTTTTCAAATACAGATTTTTGCTTTCCTAAGAAGTTTAGCCTATGAATAGGAACATACTGTTTGATACTTGCAATAGCTATCTCAGTAAACTTATATCATCATCTACCTATTTATCTTCCTGGATAGAAAGCAATACCTGTGTGTGCATTTTGTTTTTCTTTAATACTTAAGTTATTCTCATGGATAAGTTTAACTGACATCCCAGATGTTTTACAGAATTCAGTCTCTCTTCACTTTTTGAAACAAAATACTGTTGATCACCAATTTCTCCCTGAAAATACACTTTTTTCCCACAGGAAATATGCTCTCCTGATTCGTATTATACTTCTCTATTTTTTCTCTCTCTCTCAATCTTGTTTCCTGAATGATTTCCCTTGCCCCTTAAATGTCACTATTCTTCAGATTTGTCCTAAATTATCTTTTCTTTTCCTCCCCTCCGTGAACTTATCAAATTCCAGGTCAAAATCTGCATTCCAGTGATTCTCAAATTTGCAGTCCTGGGCCTCAAGTCTAAGTTCAGAAATATTTTCTTATTCGAAACGCAATTTTTCTGTCCTCTCTGCTTCAGTCTGCTCTTTTGCCTATATTTTATAGCTTGGTCAACAAACTTCACATCTCTTTGGAGGGCCAGTGTGCACACTGAGTGATCATCTTTATCTTCTTCCACACTAATGTGCACTTTTCACATTTCTCCCCTCTGCCTTCCAACCTGCCACTGCTGCTGCTGCTGCTAAGTCGCTTCAGTCGTGTCCGACTCTGTGCAACCCCAGAGACAGCAGCCCACCAGGTTCCCCTGTCCCTGGGATTCTCCAGGCAAGAACACTGGAGTGGGTTGCCATTTCCTTCTCCAATGCATGAAAGTGAAAAGTGAAAGTGAAGTCGTTCAGTCGTGTCTGACTCTTAGCGACCCCCATGGACTGCAGCCTACCAGGCCCCTCCATCCATGGGATTTTCCAGGCAAGAGTACTGGAGTGGGGTGCCATTGCCTTCTCCAACCTGCCACTAAGCACTTTCAATTCTGCTACACCAAGGTCTTTTATATGCACTCTTCCTCTCTGTCCTGACAGCTTGCTGCTTCAGGATTTTTTTTTTTAATGTATTGTGTTGGTTTCACCATTATCCATTCTGTATTTGTTAGGAGAGGGCATCTAATTCTCTGGCCTTATGTTTCCACATTGACACCTCCCAGCAAAAGTTAAAGTGTCGTCCCCTTCCCAGCAAGGGTGGAATAATTTATTGATGAGGAGTTTGGATGGAATAAAGTAAGAAAACTCAGCTTTTTCTTCTGTCTTTCACAAATGGGCCTTTCTTCAGTATTGGGGATTTCTCCATGCAGTATTTGAAATTTCTTTCTGAAAGAAGAGGCCTGATCGTTTTTTGTGGAGGAATAAGACTAATTCTGGGGTAAAGTTTTAGGAAGTCATTTTGTCCATACATTAAATCTCATAATAATTTTGATCTTTATCCTGAGTACATGCTTCAGTGGGTTCAAATTCTGGTGGGAAAAAGGAATAAACAGAACCTCCAAATGTTCACCCTCTCTTATTTAAAAATGTTTACATTGCTCCTGCTGACTAAGGACAAATTATAGAATCCTTAGCACAGAGTGGTACAAATACGTCTTTCTCTAGGTTCATCTCTTACCATCCCAATCAAATATTCAGAATTGCAGTTAAATCTTACTTGCCTAAAACTTCTAAAAAACAAATTCTTTTTTTTTTCTTTATGTGTATGGCTTTGCATTTGCTATTTGTCTGCCAGGAATGTTAGTCCCTTTTTCTCTGGATGATTCTTACTATTTCTTCAAGATCCAGTGTAAATGTTACCATATTGTGCATAGAAGTTTACCCTAATGTAACAGACAG
>NW_011495032.1:34324242-34336655 GCF_000754665.1 Bison bison bison
GACAGAAGTATTCACTTTCTCACTTTCAATGCTAAAAACAATGTTCTTTCACGTTTATGTTAACTTATCACCAGCAGATAGGATCGTGACTGGCAGATAATAGATAGGCAATAAAAGTCAAATGAATGAAGCTCATTTTATTCCACTGGTGAGATGCAACACTGCAAATTTAATGATGATAGTCATAAGTATTATGGTTAATATGACATATTTCATTTGTAAAAATCATAACATGTTCATTTTCATATTTGTATATCCTCAGTCTACTTGCAACCACCATGTAAGAACTACAGGCTTTTTTGGTAAGATTAAAAATTTTTAATAGGAAACTCTGATAAAATATTAATTACATTATTCTCAAGAAATCCCTATAATAAAAAATATAGTATCTTTTTTCCAAGCTTTCTTCAAAATTTCTCAGTCTTCTGCCTATTATACCACAACCCTGCTAAGAACTATGAATCAAACCATAATAATTAAATCAAAACTTATAATGATGAATCAAGATTCACTTAGCAGATTTAATACAATGATAATGATTTTGAAATAACCTGAGATTTCATAGTGTAGGGCAGGTTTCTTTTTATTTACCCAATGCTATGTCAAATTTGGGTACTGCATCACATTAAAAAACACCAGCCATTCTCTACTCCCATTTCCCTTAACATAAGCTTATGCCAGACTTTTACTCTGAGTTTTAAAAACTGTTTATGAAGTTTATCAATTATTTGGACTTTACAATACACCAGCCACTTGTTTATTTACTCTTTCATCCATTCACAAGTGTGCCAGACACTGTGCTAGATACTGGGGATAGAGAGTACTAAGCAGATCAAATAATCTCAGACCTAAAATCTAGAAGAATGGATATATATTAATCACCCTAAGAATGTTTATGTCATAAGAAAAACTAAGCATTGAAGGTGGTTAAAAAAAAACAAAGCAAAAGAATAAAGAGTAGGCCATAGTTCTTATGTTTAGGAACATTATATTGTAAAATTGTGTTTGAGTGTGCTCCGGCATGGCCAACTCTGAGACCCCATGGACTGTAGCCCACCAGCCTCCTCTGTCCGTGGGATTTCCCGGGCAAGAATACTGGAGTTACTATTTCTTCCTCCAGAGGGGATCTTCCCAACCCAGGGATCAAACCCGCATCTCCTGCATTTGGCTGGCAGATTCTTTACCACTGAGCCACCTGGGAAGTCTATTCTAAAGTTAGAGAGAAAAAGATGTACAAACAAACAAACAAAAAGAACAGTCTAAAAGGACAGAGAGGACAAATTCTAGGAGAAAGGTGTAACAAAGAAGTATATTAACATAAAAGTGGAAAAGATTTACCATGGGCTGAAATTAAAAGACACTTACTCCTTGGAAGAAAAGTTATGACTAACCAAGATAGCATATTCAAAAGCAGAGATATTACTTTGCCAACAAAGGTCCATCTAGTCAAGGCTATGGTTTTTCCAGTGGTCATGTATGGATGCGAGAGTTGGACTGTGAAGAAAGCTGAGCGCGGAAGAATTTATGCTCTTGAACTGTGGTGTTGGAGAAGACTCTTGAGAGTCCCTTGGACTGCAAGGAGATCCAACCAGTCCATTCTGAAGGAGACCAGTCCTGGGTGTTCATTGGAAGGACTGATGCTGAGGATGACACTCCAATACTTTGGCCACCTCATGCGAAGAGTTGACTCATTGGAAAAGACTCTGATGCTGGGAGGGATTGGGGGCAGAAGGAGAAGGGGAGGACAGAGGATGAGATGGCTGGATGGCATCACCGACTCAATGCACATGAGTCTGTGTGAACTCCGGGAGTTGGTGGTGGACAGGGAAGCCTGGTGTGCTGCAATTCATGGGGTCGCAAAGAGTAGGACATGACTGAGTGACTGAACTGAACTGAAAACTTAACTGATGGCATTGGGAATTAGAGATCAAGTTGATGGTCCTGGGGCTTCATTTGTGCCTAGATTCATTTCCTCAAAAATAAATGATGACTTATGTTAATCTGTGAGTTGCCGTTTACAAGTGCTAATATGGATGTAAGTGTGAATTATTTCAAGTCAAGTTTCCATAAATCAAAGATGATAGATATTTGAGCTAGAAAGCTCCTCTCTATGGAAAAAGGACAAATTATAAACAAACATTCTGATGAAATATTCCATTATGTTGATCCAGTTGCATTACAGAGAATAGTATCCATTACCCACACACATTTCTCAAAATATTTATTTTTCTTAAGATTGAGAAAACTCTTCACAGAGTGATGCTAATGTTATAAATGTGACATATAAATGTAATACAAGTAATAAGAAATAAATCTTGTGAATGGCACCTAGAAAAGTAGACCACTGAGATAAAATTATTTTATGTATATTTGTGCTCGGTCACTTTAGTCAAGTCTGACTCTTTGCGACCCTATGGACTGTAGCCTGTCAGGCTCCTCTGTCCATGAGATTCTCCAGGCAAGAATACTAGGTGGGTTTCCATGCCCTTCTCCAGGGGATATTCCTGACCCAGGGGTCAAAGCCAAATCTCCTGCACCTCCTGCACTGCTGGCAGATTCTTTATCACTGAGCTACCAGGGAAGCCCATTTCATGTTAACATATATATTAATATAAAATGTTATACCTGAAAAATGGAAGCATAAAGCCATGTAGTTCCCTTTGAGAGGAAATGGTGGTGATGACAGTGTACCCCAAAGGAATTGCTTTTGCTGATCAAAAAGTTTCCTGTTAGGTATCAAAAGGTAACATCTGCCTGTGATATAATGGACCAAATATTGAGGCACATAATATATTCTCACAGGAGCTACACTGCTGTTTTATTTATTCTGGACCAACTATGAAGATAAACTTCACTAAATACATGTGATATCCTGTCAATTCGAGATAAGCATATTTTTTCTTGGACAGATGGCTGGTGAGTGAAACACCTGGATCATCTCAGGGCTTTAAAATTATAACCATAGTGGATACATGATCTCAGAAACAAGTCCACTTAGACTGCGAACATTCTTCTCAAGACTTTGCATAGGCAATAGTTTCCCCTCCTTTTCTGCCCAGATGTAATCTCCCATCTCATTTGCTTTTAAAATCATTGTATTCCACATGACAGTTTTATATTCGTTGATCATCCCATCACAAATTTCCTACTCTCTGCTAAAGCCCTATTAGCCAGTAACAAAATATTATGCCATTTATATTTCCAGTGGGAAATTCCTAAAACACAGGATGAAATATCCTCTAGAACATATTTTTATTGTCACCAATTCTTTATCTCACAGTTGGCACACTGCAGATTTATTATTTGCCCGTGTATGTTTTTAATTACAACATTTTCTGCTTCATTTCAAGATGTTTTGTACATACTCCTAGGAACATTTACTGTATGTTCGCTGAGGAGCCTTCTAATAATCAGCAGAATAATCACACCTTTTTATTGTTCAGCTCCTTCTAATAACTTCATTATGCATGCGTGCTAAATCCTTTCAGTCATGTCCAACGCTTTGTAACTCTATGGAAGGTAGCCTGCCATGCTCCTCTGTCCATGGGACTCTCCAGGCAAGAAAGCTGGAGAGGGTTGCCATGCCCTCCTCCAGGGGATCTTCCCAACCCAGAGATAGAACCCTGAGTTTCTTAGGTCTCCTGCACTTGCAGGCAGATTTATTACCACTAATGCCACCTGGGAAGCCCCAACTTCATTATAAAAACTAATATGTATTCGGTTCAGTTCAGTCACTCAGTCTTGTCCAGCTCTTTGTGACCCCATGGACTGCAGCACACCAGGCTTACTTGTATGTGTTACTTTTATGATAATAAATTGTCTCTCATGCTTCACATGAAATAAATAATTTAATTTTCACAATAACCCTATGAAAGAAGCACAGTTGCCTCAATTTTACAGATGATTACTCTGAGAACTAGAGTGGTTAACAAACTTGCCTGAAGTTATATAGGTACCAGAGTCAGAACTGGAATCCAGGGAATCTTTCTCTAGACCATCTGTGTTTTTGACCACATATCTAGACTGCTCCCATATGACATGACATGATTTATGATAAAGCTTAAAACTTGGTTTTCTATGACTTGCCTTTCTGCTTTTCAAATATTCACCACTGTCCACATAAAATAGCTACCAGAAATGTATTCTTTTCTGTCAGGTTGGTGATAGATATTAAATACGACATATACCATATATACATATAAACATATGTATGCATTTTTGAAAGGTTAATACATGAAACACAAAATTAAATAACATAGAGCATTATGCAAAATGCAAACATGTTTATCAGTTACTCTTGAAAGCCTGTAAATAATTTTGCTAAAATCATACTGACTCTGAAAAATAACATATTGTTATCACTAATAATATACATAAGGTTATCACCCAGAATTTCAACTTACACTACACAGTTCTACCTTCATTCAGCAGAAATACACTTTTGTTCCAGTGTGCAGCATTTATGTTTCACGACTGACAGTTACCTCATAATGAAAAACAAGTCACAATTAATAAAAATCAAAACTAATACCTGGTAGATTCATTTAATGATTTAATGAACTAGGAGAGAGTTTTATGAAAAGACCTATAAAAGAAAGAGACTCAATATCCAGTTAGAATCAACATTCATGAGGCTTCAGGCTCCTCAGGGGTAAGGAGAGATCTATTCAGTTCTTCACATTTCCCTCTTTCTGTAAAGGGAATTTACTTTCAAAGAATATCACGGTTAATGCATCTGTTCCCTCTACACAGGCTAGAAATATTTTTGTGAGAAAACTAATATGTTGTGAAAAACACTAGCAGAACAAGATCAGCAATTATTCATGTTGTATCCTTACCATATTTTAATGTCTGGCCTATAATTATAGACTGATGCCAAATAAAACAAACCTTAAATGGATATACCATAATATTGATAATGGTTAACATACCCAAATACTCATGACATGATAGGAATATTTTAAATCCATAACACCTATTATCTCATTCAGTTCATACAACAGCACCATGAAATCAGCACTAGAATTGTTCCCATGTTAATTGTGAGGAAGGAAGCACAGAAAAGTCAAATAACTTGAACAAAGTCATACATTAATTACTGGGACTGTAAACACAAGTGATATCACTCCAAAGCATTCATCTCTGACCACTTTTATATACTGCTTCTTCATTAATTCTATTTATAAAGGCTTGATCTAAAGGAGACCAAACCAATCTCAAAGGAAATCAACCCTGAATACTCACTGGAAGGATTGTTGTCAAAGCTGAAACTGAAGCTCCCATATTTTGGCCACCTGATGCAAAGAGTTAACTCATTGGAAAATGATGCTGGGAAAGACTGAAGGCAAAAAGAGAAGGGGCAGCAGAGGATGAGATGGTTAGATAATATCATTGACTCAATGTACATGAATTTGAGCAAACTCTGGGAGATAATGGAGGACAGAGGAAACTGGTGTGCTACAGTTCACGGGATCGCCAAGAGTCAAAAACAACTTAGCGACTGAACAACAACAGCAATTTATAAAAATTTATATCCAATTCTGCACTATTATGAATAATGCTATAATGAGCGTGCTAGTATTCACACTTTTTTAATTTGTCCTATTATTTTCTTTGGACAAAACTTATAGAGTTTTAAATGCTGCAACAAAGAGCATGTATACTCATCTTTGTCAGGATTATAGGTGAAAAATGCTTCTTTCTACTCCTGTTTTAATTTGTATTTTGTATTAGAGAGGTTGAGCATATTTCTTATGTGGTTTGCAAGAATGCATTTGCACAGCTTTTGAGTTTCTCTTCCTAACTCCACCTTAAATGACATTAGGGTGGTAGCTTAAAATGGATCTTGGATAAAAGTGTTTACACGTTGGAAAGCAGTATGTGATAGAAACCAGGTTTGTTGGCTGTGGTTTGATTTTGGAGAACCTCTTATAAGCCCACCTCTGTGTACACCTCTGTGTAAAATGGCCATTTTTGTTCTAATTTTGAATAGACTATACATAATCTTTGTCGAGGGAAAAGTTGTGCTGTGTTTGTTTATTTCTTATTGACTTCAAAAATAAATGTTCCTACCTAGTAAATTATTAAGAGGGGAAAGCTTTTGTTAACACTGGTGATCATTATTTGAAACCTTGACCACACAACTTAGACATTTGTTCAAAATGATATAGACAAAATCTAAATGAAAAACAATTCAATTAGAATTTCTTCAGTTCACTGGAGCACTGCAGTACACCAAGCTTCCCTGTCCAGCACCAACTCCCAGAGATTACTCAAACTCATAACCATCGAGTTGGTGATGCCCTCCAACCATCTCATCCTCTGTCATCCCCTAGAGGTCAAATAACTTATTAGACATTTGTTAAGATGATATTTTAGGTTTGATATAAAGTTTTATAATAAAAATTTTATAATAATTTAAAGTTTTATAATAAAAGCCTTTTAGAAATGTTATAGTATAGGTTATGTAGTATAGTATAAGATAGGATACAATATAGTATAGTCAAAGCCTTTGACTGTGTGGATCATAACAAACTGTGGAAAATTCTTAAAGAGATGGGAATACCAGACAACCTATCATGCCTCCTGAGAAATCTGTACGCAGGTCAAGAAGCAACAGTTAGAATAGGACATGGAACAACAGACTGGTTCCAAGTCAGGAAAGGAGTATGTCAAGGCTGTATATTGTCACCATGCCTATTTAACTTATATGCAGAATACATCATGCTGGATGAAGCATAAGCTGGAACCAATATTGCCAGGAGAAATATCAATAACCTCAGATCTGCAGATGACACCACCCTTATGGCAGAAAGCAAAGAAGAACTAAGGAGCCTCTTGATGATGTGAAAGAGGAGAGTGAAAAAGCTGGCTTAAAACTCAACATTCAGAAAACTAAGATCATGGCATCCAGCTCAATCGCTTCATAGCAAATAGATGGGGAAACAATGGAAACAGTGAGAGGCTATTTTTCTGGGCTCCAAAATCACTAGAGATGGTAACTGCAGCCATGAAACTAAAATACGTTTGCTCCTTAGATGAAAAGCTATGATCAATCTAGACAGCATATTAAAAAACAGAGACATTACTTTGCCAACAAAGATCTATCTAGTCAAAGCTATGGTTTTTCCAATAGTCATGTATGGATGTGAGAGTTGGACTATAAATAAAGCTGAGCACTGAAATATTGATGCATCTGAACTGTGGTATTGAAGAAGACTCTTGAGAGTCCCTTGGACTGAAAGGAGATCCAACCAATCCATCCAAAAGGAAATCAGCCCTGATATTCATTGGAACAACTGATGCTGAAGCTGAAACTCCAATACTTTAGCCACTCAATGCGAAGAACTGACTCAGTGAAAAAGACCCTGATGCTGGGCAAGACTGAAGGCGGGAGGAGAAGGGGACAACAGAGGATTAGATATTTGGATGGCATCTATCTGATGTGATGTGATGGAGATGATTTCTAGTAGGCTCTGGGAGTTGGTGATGGACAGGGAAGCTTGGCATGCTTCATTGCATGGGGTTGCAAAGAGTCGGGCATGACTGAGTGCCTGAACTGAACTGACTGATAGTATGCTGCTAAGTCACTTCAGTCGTTTCCGACTCTGTGGGACCCCACAGACGGCAGCCCACCAGGCTCCCCCATCCCTGGGATTCTCAAGGCAAGCACACTGGAGCGGGTTGCAATTTCCTTCTCCAATGCATGAAAGTGAAAAGTGAAGTGAAAAGTGAAGTCGCTCAGTCGTTTCCGACTCTTTGCGACCCCATGGATTGCAGTCTACCAGGCTCCTCCATCCATGGGATTTTCCAGGCAAGAGTACTGGAGTGGGGTGCCATTGTCTTCTCCGACTGATAGTATAGGAGGTCGTAAAAAAACCCTCTGCAATAGCATAGACACCTCAGGTTGTAATAAGAACAAATAAGCAAAATATTTGTTTTTAACATTTTTGTTTTATTTCTTCCTGTAAGTACATAACATATGCAAGATATGAAAGGTAAAGGATTACAATTTCATTGTCATACAGTTTAAACTGCAGTAGGATTATGACTTAATGCAAATATTGCATATTAGAAAGAGTGGACTGAATTACTAACAGTCTGGATAACTTGCTATGTAACTCTAAATTAGTAGGTAACATCACAGTTATTGGCTCAACAATATTATTGAAGATGTGTGTATATATATATACAGCAAAAACTAGTTTGGTTATGAAATTTAAGATGAGATATAACTAAATTAGATAACAGAAAACAAACTGGATTTGAACTTCACTTTACAAACAAAGATTATCTTGGGTTTTTAAAGGAATTTGATTGCTATCATCATGTTTCCTATACCCTTAAATTTCAATGCAAATGCATTGAAATACTGTAAAATGGAGAGCAAGTTTTGCTAGATTTTTAGTTTATAAAAGTAGACTATACAAGATTTCAAATTTTCATTATATAAGAATAAAAGAGCATTCTTTCAGGACAAAGAAATTGAAATTATTTCAACAGGAGAATCTCCAAAGCCAAGTGACCATAAAATTCACTTATGCATAATTTTACTATTACTAGTCAAGAACGATCAGAAAATAAGCTACTCCTGTATTTTTCCAAAGATATTTTTACAGATTAACCATCAGAGAAAAGTCCACTCTATTTCATTTTGGATTTATGATTTAAGAACCTGACATGTTTGAAAAGTGCCTTATTACTGCTTTCAGCATGCTGTTTCTATTCTGTCTGTTTTCAAAATCATTAAATCATATTTATGAAGTGACCATACACATCACTAGCAATTTTGATAACTGCTTTTCTCCTGCCTTAGGTCATTAGTGGACCGAACATTTTAAAATTAAATAAAACATTTTATGCGTCATGGAGTAAGAAATGGACTGAATCAAGGAGCATGGTTCTTGGTGTACTCTGCTATTGCCTGGGGCTAATTCTCATTTCCAGAACTTTGTTTAACTCTGATCCTTTCCTGCAATGACCTGGTCCTCTTTTCCCTATCATATTTTAACTTCACCACTTTCAAAGGCCCAGTTGAAGATCTTATTTTCTTGACTATTTCAACCATCATTAATTACCACTTTTGCACCCCTAACTCCAGACACTGAGAACTGTATCACACATTATAATAGTTATGTATATAAGGTTTTGAATTCATTAGATTTTGTTTAGTTATATTAGTGTCATTTCACTAACAAAGTGTGAATTCCAGTAGGCAAGTGTTATGCCTTATATATCTTCCTAAATTCATTATTCCTGACACCTCCCTGTCACTGTCAAGCACAAACAATGTCTATCCTATCACAGTTTGGAGCACCTGGCAAATGCTCACTAACAGTTTAAGAGATTGAGGACAAATGAATCAGGTGGTTTTGTTTGTTTGTTTTTATCTGTTTTAGCAATCATCCAATCCTATTGCAGCTTTTTTTTTTTCTTTTCTTGGCCATCCCACGTGGCTTGTGGGATCTTAGTTCCCAACCAGGGAATGAACCAAGGCCCCCACAGTGAAACTCATGAGTCCTAACCACTGGGCCTTCAGGGAATTTCCCATGCAATGAATTTTACCTTATAATTTCAGATAGTTTTGAAACTAGCATTGTAATTTTAAAAGTGATATTGAAAATCCATAATATTTTCATAAATGTCTCCAAATTAATTCTGCTTTATTCATTATCAGGCTCACTAATCAATTTCATTTGCCTTTCTTAAGATTAATTTCACAGCAAAGTTTTTACCATTTAGTCTCCTGGATTCACACGTGAGGATTTACAAGGACCAATCCAGTACAACCTTCACCCATGGTACAGTCTGTTCACACACATACATGTACATATATGAATGCCCACATGCATCAGATCTCAGTTACTTGTTCTCTGAGAAAGTGTTCCATAGGACTCAGACAAAAGAGAGCCTTACCCACTTGAAGTCATTTGAAGGCTACAATTTTAACTGAGGTTTTCACTTTTTTGGCTATTTGGAAATCATGTTTCTTTAAAATATAAATACCTTCTAAAAATATTTTTTTTAATCTTTTAAAACATAAGTACTTCAGATCTCTCCCAGAGCAACAACCAGCTCAGAATAACTCACAGTGGTCACTGTCATAAAGGTGGAATATTTGGGGAGACCTTAAACAGGATTCAGTTTAAATTGCTGGGAAAATAGGACTAATCTTACTTCTGAGTGGATGGAGGAAAACCAAGCAGTAACAGAACCGAAGAGAAATTTGGCTACAAGGGGATATAAGTGAAATGAAAATCAGGTAAACCTTTTTTCTCAGCCTTAGACTAGGTACTGAGGACAGAGAGGGGAAGAAAGAAGTTTAGCTTACAAATTATAGGCATATTTTGGGAGAGTTTTATTTCTCTTTGTGCATATAAAGTACATATTTCAATATTTTATAAATATGTTTCATTGTTCTAAAAGTGCAAATAAATACATAAAACCTTCTTAGGCAGTTGTCTAATGAATATTTTAAACAGTAAATTTAATTACCCTACAACTTAAAGTAATTGGTGTTGATCAAAACAGCTATGTTAGCACTGAATTCAAGTGTTTGCTTGCAAGAAATTCTCTCCTTTTAATTGTCTGTCACCTAAACAAAACCCAAGGCATTTTGAAATAAAATGTGTTCGTATCCTTCATATAGATTTAAAAATTAAAATTAGATTAAATGAGAAAAATAGGACTGGAAAAGTGCCTCCAGAGGTCATTTAGTCCATTTCTGCTTCTGGCAATCTTCACTTAAATCATTTCAAACATATGGCTAACTACCTTGTGCCATCTTTGTTAAGCAATCGTAGTTCTTGGCTGCTCTCATTAATGATGTGTATGCCTACAAACTGGTTTAACCATTCTGTCTGATTTAGTTAGTCAATAGTGTTAGCTACTCCATCTAATCCTTCAGTCAAACTGCATATGTATTTATCTGACTTAGCTCATTTATTTTTATTTATTTCACTGGTAAAGACAGTTAAAACAAACAAGTGCAGGTATGAAGAGACAACCTATAAATCAGGTTCTTCCTTAAGCTCACTAAATAGTTCCTGACCTGATTTTAATCAAATTTTACTCAACCTTCTCACCCTGGAGCAAGAGACTAACTATATTCCTTTTCCTAATGGTCTTCAGTGAGTCTCCTTTCCCTCTGCTCTTTCTTTAAGCAAAGTAAACTGAAAATTCAAAGAATAATAAGCCAACAAAAATGTAGGAGTAAATCCAAGGAGCTATTTGGTGCATTTTTTTCTAAATCAACACATATTCAAAAGAACAATACTGAATGATAGAGATATGCAACTAAAGAACACATGTCAAAATGTTTGTTACTTCTTTACATGTTAGTGGTTCTTTTAAGAAATAAGAATTTCCCAGACTTGTCTTTGCCTTTGTTCCTTTTCATATCTTGTGAAAACAATGAAAAAGAGTTTTAGATTTGTCTATCTTTTTTAAAATAACATTTCTCCCTTAAAAATTTAAACATGTAATTTTAAGACTTGAATTATTCTTTCTAAGATCAGATTTTAGATATTACTCAGAGCCTGAACCCTTAAGACCATAAAATACTTGGAGTGCACTTGACCCAAATGTTTACAAGGGAAACAGAGGAACATCGTTTAAAATTACACCATCTAGACCAGGCATTCCCAAACTCCAAGTTGCAGAATCATGATTGTTCTATGCTTTAAAACTATATGAAACATTTGATCATTATTGATCATATAGAAACCATTATTTAAACTACTGAAACACAATTACCAGCAGGGGGATGGCAGTTTCTCAAATTAAAGATTTCAACCAGAAAAAAATATTATTTTTTTGTCTTGTTAACAAATAATCCCACAATATGGAATCACTGAAGTACCTCATGTTCAAAAATACCAAAATAAATCTGAAAACCTGAATAACAGTCTTAAGCTGTTAAATATTTTTAAAAAAAACACAATTTTAAAATTGTGTTCTCAATCTGCAATTGTAATTCTCAATCTGTTACTATTTTGTTGAATTAATAGCATGCAATTCCAGAGAAGAGGCTTTTAAGTGAGTCCAACTTGCGATAATATCATGAGTTTCTTTCAGGGCCGTAAGCCAGTGTTGTAGAACAAATAATAATGCAAAGGCAGATACAGATTATTCTCAGAGGCATGAGTGATCTTCATGGTGAAATATTAGAAGTGACATTATGAAATACAAATAATGTGACTGAGAGCTCCTAATTTTCTGATACATGGCAATATGTTCCCACTCATTAAAGTCTAATTTTAGCATATTGACAGTCAACAACTTTCTGAAATAAGACATCTAATTTCAATCTTATAACATTCTTTAGTGATATACCCTTGCGATATCTCACAGATGCTAGAAAGAAAAACTTTCAAGTCTGAACTGACGATCCCCCAGCACCCTCCCCCCCCGCG
>NW_011495032.1:34336755-34349059 GCF_000754665.1 Bison bison bison
AGAAATTCCTATCTTGGTGAACAGAGCCACAGGCAACACAGTTTATCAGGTCAGAGATGCACAGCCATGCATCATGTCAAATCACAATCCTGGCAATTCTTGCTTGCAAATATCTCTTAGTTCTCCTTGTCTCTGTCTCTCTTTCTCCCTCTCCTCCCCTCATCACTATTTCAACTGTAACTATTGCATTAGCTTGCACTATACAGACTCCTAAATGAATATTTTGCCCTACACCATTTTTCCTCCAGTTTGATCTCTTTGCAGCCAAAATGCTTTCTGTAACTTGAAAAGCTAGCTGTCACTCTCCTACATAAACTTCTCCAAATATCTCTCATTGTTTAGTGAACATGACCTTTATTACAAAGACAATTTGCTTTCTGCCCGCCTCTTTAGTTTAATGCCACTTTTTCCCTTGTTGAAAAGGTTTGAATCCCATTTCATCTAGCTGTTTCTTTTCACCTAGAACAAGAGTTTTGTTTTGTTCTGTTTTGTTTTTCTTAAGCTCAAGTATGGTTCTTCTGGATAATCATCCTTCCTGGCTGCTCTAACTAGGTGAATGTTATTTGATATAGTCTTCCATACTTTCATATTTGCAATGTATCCATTGTCTTTGCTGTTAAAACATAAGCTAGATGAGGAGATTCAATACCTATCACTATTCTTGACATATGGGTGGGTGCCTATTAAATGTGTGTCAAGTATTAAGTGAGAGCTGAAGGTACATAAACAGATTATTTTCCATATATGTTATGTAATTCATGATACTGTGGGGCTATTCTATTTTCCCTCCCCCCTTAATATGATTATTTTATTATTTGAAATTATTAGTGGCTTCTAAATTCATCATTCCTAGAGTCAGTTGAGTAAATTATTGTTCTCTTTTATTCCCCAATATCCAGATCCCTACTCCTGTCATGTCTTCTGCTTATCCTTCCCACCCTTAACTATCACTAGTCTCATTTTATTTCAAGGGCCCTGTCAACCTCTTTTTTCCATTATTGCAAATAAAAACTATAAAAGTCTCCAAATCCCCTGCATATTTCAAGTTATTATCATTATTTTTTCCATTCTTGATATATACTTGCAAGTTTATTTATCAAGAGTGGCATATCAGACTCAGTAATAAGAATCTTCAATATCCCAATTTATAAACAAGTTTATATTTCATTAAGTCCCTAGCACAGTACACTAAATACATTACAGGCACATGATATACACTACAAAATATTAAGAAAAAATAAGTGTTCCTACGGTAATTTAGTTTGAGGAAAGCAGTTTCTTCTCTCATTGTAAGTCTTTTACCCTGAATATCCAAGTATTTTCTATTAAAATGCAAATGTTCAAATCAATTTGTTTACTGTATCCTTAAAGGATTAGATCAAATGCAATTCCTAACCCTCATACTATACCTGCTAACACTTTAAAATTTGACATTGACAAGTTAAAAACATCTTGATAAAAACCAAAAGATGTAAACCAGTTATGTTGTCAGATCATTTTTATTGCTAGTAAAACTATTTTAGCTATAATATTCATCATGTTGGAATATATCTTTGAAAGCATTCTTTTTTGGTGGTAGTCTATATAGACACAACCTAACAAAATATTTGTAGGAATAACTACTTTCTAAGTGGAAATTCTTGTACGCTATTCTTTTTCAGCCATTGATAACTATGTATTCTAAAAAGTCTTATTTATTGAACTAGAAACATTTTAAAATTTCAAATATGTGATTATTATCCAGAGCCACAAATTTCACTGGATATTCATTTAAATGCTGTAACTTTCTTGGATAGGTTATACCTTTTAAAAACCTGGGGCCTATGGTTAACAGTCAAGTTAGTCAAGCCTATGGTTAAGTCAAGTTAGATTTTGAAGATTATTTACACAACCATCTGTTCCTTTGCAGTGTACACTGGAGCCCATAAAGTCAATGTTAACCAAGTAAAACTTAGACACTGAAACCTGTGAAAAGAAACTCACTTAACCAATTTCATATCCTAACACTACAAACTTATATCTTAAATAAAAAAATATTTTGGATAAGTATATCATATTTTTATCAAATATAATCTATTTCACAGTAAAACAAAGTTTTAGAAATTAAGAAAGCAAACCTGGTTTCATTCATTCTACACACATTTTCAAAATTACATTAAAAATTTTATGTAGGCTCAGTAATGTATAAAATATACAAACACATCTGAATTAGGTTTATTTGGCAAGTTTCATTAAATTACACTACCCTTCCTTAAGGATCAGAATACCAATCCATACAGGACTAAGAACATTTTTAAAAATTAAATTAAAACATATCCCTGTAAAGCTAACAATTTACTAGTAAGTATACAATTTCACTTGTGAATATAGCTTCAGTGGGGAAAAAGGGGGCTAATGAAGTGATTCTCAAACTTTAGAATACATAAGACTCATGTAGAAAACATTACAATACAGATTGCTGAATCTTATCCCCCATTTTATGATTCTGTAGGTCAGCTCAATAACTTGTATTTTCAACTATTTCCCTAGATGATGCTTATCCACTGGTTAAGGAATCACCTTATTTTTCTGCATTGCAAATGAGTCTCTTTAAATATTATTAAACACACACACACACACACATATATATATATAAAGCACATTGAGAAACAGAAAATTTTACAACCTTTTTTTATAGGTATTTGTATTCTTTTTTTATTTCCCTCATCATAATTCTAAGTCTAATATTCAGTCTTTAAAATCAAGATAGACTAGTTGTGTGAGGCATTATTCTTAATTGCAATAGAACTTTGTTCATCCTTTGTATCAATTTGTGCATTGAGGGCAAAAATTTCTTGATTTCACAACTATTTAGTTTTTCAATTTTCTTTCCTCTAAATATTGTAATCTCACTACCATCACATTTATGTGGAGATTATATTCCAGTCTGTATTTATTTTATATGGCTTTCCACATAAGATTTTTGCATTTTAATATTACATTTTCTCAGAATCACCTAAAAAACGTCATTGGACAAATGGTGAGAAATATAGGAAAAGAGAATAAATAGGAAAAAGAAAACAGAACAATAACACCTCTGGTTTTAAGCCTTTTCTTATCTTTCATAGTCTTATGATAGACAGAGGCCACATCTTTTAGAGAAGGATTCACAGTGGGATACTGAGGAGGTCTCTCAGGAACCACACAGTACCATTCTTGGTAGAGTGGCTTTATTTGTATTCCCAGCTAGTCCACCTGAATCTGAACATTTTTCACAGTTACATTGTAGACCGATCAATACCATTATTTGATATCCATGGGGAGCAGGGGGACACCCTCTGATACTTTCTATTTTTAAACAACTAAAGTTGTTTTATATTCCCTAAATCATATTGATCCATGAAACTAATGATAGTTTTACTAAAGCTCCCTTTTGTAAACTCTGTCACAGAGGAAACCTTGAAAAATTACAATTAACGACAGGGAAAACGTTGGAAATCTATTTTACGTGTAACTTTACTGCCAGCTCCTGCTATGTACAAAATAAAGCAAGACCCACATGTTTTTCTCCCAGGGTCTGGATATGGCTGGACTGGTGCAGTGGCAATGAAGAGGGCTTATATTTATACCTCAGGGTGCTTTAACTCCCTCCCAACTAATTTGCCATCTTGTCCATTATGAGAATGAGCTATAACGGCTGAATTGGCATTGTCCCCATTTTTCCCTCTCAGCAGAAATTTTAAAAGGTGGTTGTCACGATATAGACTCAAGTGATGCCATCTGCTTTCCCATTTGGGGAAATGCAAATAAAAATGGTGGGGGAGATGTTCAGTATTTAATTAGAAGTGGACAGTTTCCCCAGTCTTCTCTAACTTGACATCTGCTAGTTCATACACTGGAATCTAATAAAAAGGCAGAAAATGATTCATGTGCTCTGTTTTGGAGAAATACTAAAATCAGGTTGGCCTTTGAGTATAATAAATACACATTTCCTTATTACATTAGACTAAATACAAAAGTTATCATTCATGTGAAATATATTAGAACTCTTAGATCATGACTGTAGTTCTTAAGGAAGTAGGGCTATTACATAATATAAATCTAGATTTCTAGGCACATGTATTTCTGAAACTATACAATAAAATCCATATTTAAAACAGAGTTTAAGAATTTTAATAATAACTGTCTTACTTTTAACTATCTTACCTAGGTATACATATATGAGTAATTCTTGATCTATAATACCAAATAAAAGCTATGCAATTACTGTTACAACTTTAAGGAATCCATAATGTTTATATAGTAGACTTTCACAACTGTTGAGTGTGTAGTTTATCCAACTAGTAGAGATAGTATTTTCCTTATAATTTGAGACCCATACCATTGTTTTGACTACGGCACTAATGCACAATTCAATAAAACAGTGTGGCTGGGAATTAACAGGCTAATAAAAAGGACTTTAAAGGTGCATTAAATTAGAATTTAAGATGTCTCCTGCATTGGCAGCATAAATGCTAATAAAATATAAATCTTATTAACATTTTATAGTCATGAAAAGTAACAAAAACTAAAAAAAAATGTTGAAGATTTATCAGCACAAATCTACAAGATGAACAGAAAAGAACAAAGTTAAATTGTGAAACATAGGTGTTAGGAAGGAGAAATAATTTTTTGAGAGAGGTGAAGAGAAATAACTTATATATACACATTTTGTTTCCTTTCAAAAAGATTCTGTTTTATTTTGGCCCACAGGCAGCCCAGGATTTATCTTTAATGAATACAAAAGCCAAAAAAAACAATTTTCTGTCCTTTAAATGACTGGAGCATTAAACTAGGCTACTCTGTCCAGAGATAATACTGTGTCACACATCACTGTTCCCCTAATGTAACAATATACCATTTGTGTTAAATATGTGCTGACAGTACAACCAGGCTTGATCATTAGGATCATACAACCTGTTAGCTGTTGCTTAATAATACATTATCCTATTCAGAATGTTCACTGTTTAAGTCATAATTGTACAGATCTAATTGTTACATGCGACTGGGAAATTAAAATGATGATCTTCTGAGACAGCTCTTTTCAAAATTAATATAATAATTAAAGAACAATAATCTAAATTATATTCTTGCTGGCATATCTGAAGGCTTTTAAGCCTTCATAGTCAGATTTTAAAAGTGACGCTTCTCAAAAAGAATATCAAAATGGTATACTTTCATTTATTTAGCTATATGGAAAAGAAAATGTTTAGGATTTCAGGGGATAAAGACTCAATTATTAATATTAAAAAACTTTGTATTTCACATACAGGAACCATATTTATTGTGATGTACTAAAATGAAAGTGTATTAAAAATTTAGTACAGGAAGTCGAGAGTTTGCCCACACACTATTTTGAAAAGCTAAAATAATGCAGCATGTTACATTGCAGTACAATTCGAATAAAAATTTTAAGCTTTTATATAGTATGTAAAAATTATGGCATAAAATTTACCATTAACTGTAACAAATATTATTTAATTGTAGGTATTACTAGAGTGGTCACTTGCCAGAATAAATAACCAATTTGGTAGTATAACTTTGTTTTTGACCTTCCTTTAAAATATCAGCTTGCCAGTGCTTTAAAGTATTTTTGAATAGCAAGAGTTATCATTTGTAAGTTGTCTTGGACAGCTGACAGTTCCAAAGGTGCCACATTCTAAGAAAACCAAATAAAGAAATATCTTCAGATTCAGAAAAAAAAAGGCTTGAAAAATATTACTTATTATCCTGATATTAATAGTGTTAGTCACTCAGCTGTGTCTGACTCTTTGAGATCCCATGGACTATAGCCCACCAGGACCCGCTATCTATGGAATTCTCCAGGCAAGAATACTGGAGTGGGTAGCCACTCCCTTCTCCAAGGGATCATTCTGATCCAGGGATTGAACCCAGGTCTCCTGCACTGCAGTCAGATTCTTTACCATCTGAGCCACCAGGGAAGCCCATTAATATTTAACCATATAATAAGTCAGATAGTCAAAGTTCCACTTTTTTTTTTTTACAGATTTTTAAATAAGGATATTATCAATATTAAATTAACTAAATATTAACACACAGAGCTTTCAAAAGATACTTGTGGTTTTCATTAAATATGCAAATAATTTTGGGCTTCCTAATTTAGCAAAAAACAGAAGCAGTTATAGTAGATAACAAATTCTCTAAAGCATAGTTTTTATACAATACAAGCATAATCCATAAGCTCCTAATTGTTTTCATGAAAATTTATATATAAAATAAAAATAAAAAACAAATGCATACTTAACATTATACATATCTCACTCATAAAAACCATATCTTAAAAGTGAGAAAATAGAAAGTTGATGGATAAGCTATTTAATTTTTATTTTCACCTATTTAAGATAGGTGCCTTCTGGATTCAAAGTATAACATTGCTTAATGGTTAAGACATTTGATAAGTGAAGTCCTGTGAATAGTTGAGCAAATAGATTCAGATCATAGTAATATATCATAATTTATAGAAGGAATGATCATATAAGAATGCTTAATTCATTGAAAAAATTCCTTACTAAATGGAAAAATTCTCATTACACTACTGAGCTTGATTGAAGGTAGTTAACTATTACCTTTTGGAAAACGGTCTGCTTCTTTTAATAGTTAAGATATTTTACTGTGGCAAAACATAACATAAAATTGATCATTTTAACTCTTTTTTTTGGTGTACAGTTCAGGGGAATTAAGTACATTTTCATTGTTCTGAAATCATCACCACCATCCATCTCCAGAAGTTCTTCACCTTCCTAAGCTGACATTTCATGTCCGTTGCTCAGTCCTGTCTGACTCTGCAAATCCATGGACTGTAGCCTGCCAGGCTCTTCTGTCCATGGAATTCTCCAGGCAAGAATATTGCAGTGGGTATTCATTCCTTTATCCAGGGAATCTTCCTTACCCACAGACTGAACCTGAATCTCCTGCACTGCAGGCAGTTTCTTTACCATCTGAGCCACCAGGGAAGCCCCAAACTGACAGTATATACCCATTAAACAACAACTCCATTTTCCCTGCCTCAGTCTCTGGCAATTACCATACTATTGGGTTAGCCAAAAAGTTCACTTGGGTTTTCCATAAGATATGGAAAATCTCAAGCAAACATTTTTTTTGGCCAATTCAATATTTCTGTCTCTATGAATTTGACTGTTCTAGGTATCTCATATTAGTGAATCATACAATATTTGTCATTTTGTGACTGGCTTATTTCACCTAGCATAATGTCTTCAAGATGCATCTGTTTGAAGCATGTGTCAGAATGTGATTCCTTTTCAAGACTGAATAATAGTACATTGTATCCATATATCACATTTTGTGAAATAAGATATTATTGACATTAGGACAGACTCAAACAGAAATTCATGCAGTTAAACTATGTGCAATCATGTTAAAGTAGTAGATTACTGAAACTGAAGAATTTTTAACAAAACAATGAATTTACTGGATATGCTCAATTATCTGGACTTTCCTTTTTTAAAATGCTTCTAAAGGCCATGGCAGCTAATGATGATAAAACATTAATTTCACCTCAGAACTGGTGATGGTCTCAGTTTAACAAAGTGGAAGAAGGGCTTCCACTTTACATATAATCAAAAAGATCTATTTAATTTTACTGGGTAGATTCACCTGTACAGATACACTCTGTGGCAGATTAACAAATCACATTAACGCACATAAGGGAAACGGAATATGTAGAAAAATAGGAAAAGTCATATATTTAAACTGCTAAAGTCTCCTCTAGTATTTGATTCTACATATATCTTTAGAAAAATGTTTAATCTTATCCATCTGAAAGTCTTTAAATGAAAGTTTCTGTGAAATTTTTTTCAGAAAGTTAAATGGAAAAACTATTAAAACTATTTGGTTATTTTTGTTTAGAGTATGAATGTTTCAGTGCTACTTAATATGAAAGTTGCATTCAAGTTTGTACTAGTACATACACTGTAAAATTACTGTGAGGTTTAAACTAAAGAGTTTGGAACACTGTCTGGCTTAAATGTGTTTTGTCTAATACATATAATAACAGTGCTAATCAGACCACTGACTAGCAACTTTGCAATACTTGTTGGTCAAAAGGAGTTTGGTGAAGTTAGAAGCAACTCAAATTCAAAATTAATTTTGAATTACTGATTAATTTTAAAAATTAATTTTGGAATGCTCCTCCAAAAAGGGAATAGTGCATTTCCTCTGTAGAAAGGTCCAAAAAGAAATATTTTCACTTGAGCAATTGAGGGGTACTAACTACTGGTATCAAATGACTAATTAATTAGCATTCAACAAACCTATAATTAGAAAGTGTTAAATATGGTCTGTTCCAGAGTGATTTTATAAACTTAGCCCAAGGAATCAATCAGTCAAGAGGGTAGTATCTGTTTTTAGTTGGAAAGTAGCACTTGTCAATGTTTCCAGGAAGAATTTGCAAAAATGTCAACTCCTTTGAAATCAGGCCAGAAGGAAAACTAACAATAGATCAGATGCAAACACATTTCATTTCTCTTTTCTCAGAATTCATCAATTGGATATTGAGGAAGTTCATTTAAAATTTAATTATCCAAGTTTTCCTTCTTTTATAACTTCCCCTGATGTTTAATTACCCCATATTTGTTGATTATTTTCCTTCTTTCCTATGAACATATTAGCATGCAACCATAACTATGTTAAATTACTTTTAAAAACACATAAAAATCAGTGGAGCATGCTGTTTTCCTCTTCACATGAAGTCTGCTCTAAATATATTAGAATATTTTAACATATTTGGGAAGTGTTTATTTTAGCCCCAATTCTAACACAGCTTGGGCTGAATTAACCTGTTAAGTGGAGCCTGTGCTTCTCTACATAGCATTCTGGATTGTAATAAGGTATATCCAGGTTGGATTTTGTTGACCATTGATTTACTTGATAAATATTTTCAGAAATGATGAGAAACATACAGGACTTTTAATTGCCTAAAATTAGATTTTTTATTTCTAATCTTTTTACAGCAATATTGCTTCATTCAGAAGATAACCATGCCAAAGTATTTCCTTCAAAAAAATGTAAATCAGAGTTTTCAAAGCACATTCTATTATTTTAAAATTCATCTAAAGGGAATTCATCTAAATTCCCTTTAGATGAATTCATTTAAATTCATCTAAAAGGAATAGTTTTTATTACACATTAATCATTTTATCTCTAACACTATGCCAGACCAGCCTACATTATCTCCTGATATTTTGACTTGCTGTCCAGAAAGGAATGGTCTGAGGGTTTGACTCTTTTGTGAAACTGTCATATGTACCATATGCTAAAGATCATACATCCTTATTATCTTTCTGTTTTGTTGGCATTTATGTGTAGATATGTTTGCATATGTGTCCTTCTGTGTGTGAATCAGAGAGAAAGCAAGTGGAAGATTGAGAAGAGAAAGAACATAAAGGAAAGACAACCTTATTCATTCTATATTCTAGACAGTGATAAAAGCATTCAAAAAATATTTGTCAAATGAATACTAATTTGGCTACAAAGCTAGAATTGGACTATAAATTGCATTTTAAATTTGATAAACTCACCTAAATAAATACTTTACTTAATTCTACCTCTCTTCATTTAAATGAGCACTTAATTTTACTGAAAAAATGGTAGTGCTTTTATCAGTGATATTAATTTTCTTTGGTTTATCAAAAATAATTATTTATTAAGTCTACATTCATTCATTCAATAAATACATAGAGGACTTTCTACATACCACACATATGCTATGCATTGAGGATATGTTTTGATGCTGAAATATTTAAATAAATGTATTAAATTCATCTTAACACTATCATACAAATAAATGTAATAAGATAATATTAATAAGGCTGACATCACTGTAGGCTAGATCTATATCAGAAATCTGATTCTGAAACATAAAATAGGCATTTTTAAAACAAGATAACCAGTTGAGTATCAGTTAAAATTATTGGTTTTCTATAGACTAATTCTTGGTAAACTTTTTTGTTAATGTATCAGCTAATCATACTAATGGTATTATATTAATAACAACAGAAGACTAATAACACTGTAATTGTATATACATTATTTCACAGAAAGTTATTTTATTTCACTGTATAAATTATTTATATAAATAATTTCATATAAGTAATTAACTGAGCATCTCTACAATGTGCCAGGCAGAGAATATACAAAAGTGAACAAATAACTCCCCTATTCTTGCCAGAAGAAGCTTACCTCTGGGAGACAGACAAAAATAGAGATATATACACACATTATATAGTATGATATAGTGATGTATAATATATTTAATATACTAAGGAGAAAAAATGAGAGAAGAGGAATATGGGGTTGAAATTTTAAATAGGGTGGTATACGGAAGACCTCACTGGGAAAGTAGCTTTCGTGTAAAAATCTAAAGCAAGAGGCAAATTAACCTTAGTGGTGTGAGACAGAAGCACAATCCATACCAAAGGACGAGCAAGCAAGACCTCAGGCAGAAACAAGGCTGGCTCATTCAAAAGCCAGTGATGAGGCTGTCACAGATGGAGCTGAGTGAAGGAAGAGGAGAGGTAATAAGAGATGAACTCAGACACAATGGAGACTGGGTGTCATAGGAACTTGGAGACCTTTGCAAAGAATTTGACTTTGTGTACGAAACAGAAAGCACTGGTAAAGTGTTGAAAAAGTATGAAAACACTGTGTGTATTTTGATATCACAGACCATGTTGGCATCCATGAAAATAATACACTAGTAATTAAAACCCTTCCTGAAATCTCAGAACCTAAACACATCTTATTAAGTCAATCTAATCTCTGTCCACTTCATATCTGTTTGGAAGAAGGTAATAAATCACCAAACACCTGGATATATCCAAACTTTACATGTCACTCAGGTCACAAAAGGATATCACTATCTTCATCTCCAATCCTGCCTCTATCAGGAAATGGCAAAGTGAGTTTGCAGAAAGTAAGAAATTCTTTCTAAATAAATGACCAGTGACATTTACAAGGCAAGTCACATTATTGGAAGATTATTTGCTTTTATTCATTCTTTTGGATATTTGAACATGATCTAATTTATCAAAGGTTAGTCAAACATAAATCTCTAAAATGATAATGATTATCAATATAAAACATCAAAGTATTTTTAATATTTCATCAAGTAAGCAAACTATAAAATCTATTTAGATCTTTTCTCTATTTTTACAAAATAAGATAGTAATCAATTATATAAACAATATCTCATTGTTGGAGTATTTTGCCCTTGAATTACTAAGGATCCTAATACTGCTAAAGTAAATTATCTTTCACATTATTAGAAACTGTCCTCCTAATGAAGGAAAAGACTCTATCTAATTTTTTTTTTCATTTTTCTTTTTGCAATTGTTGTTTTGTTTCTAAACCAAATATATAATTTTCCCATTGTGCATGTCTGTGCTTGGAAAAAAAAATGTGAACCAAAAACTCCCTTGATATGAGCATCTATGATTGACTTCTAGAGATAACATCAACAACCAATGAGAACACAATTCTAAACCTTTCTGACTTTCCTAGTATATCATCCATTTGTAAAATTTTACATAAATCAGGTTTCACACTCTCCATGTTTATATTCCTATCTTTATTTCTAGACAAAGGAGAAGAAAACTATAGGTTTTGAAATTTTTATCTTTTTCAGCCAACAACATAAAATCACTTTCTAATACAAATATAAATTATTTTAAGCAAGTTATAATTTTAAATTTTCATTTTTATCTTGTTAGTGAAAATTGTGCCAATTACCTTCTGAGTTAAAAAAAAAAAAGGTATCAAATGTGACGTTTAAAACAATGCCTGCAAAGTAACTCCATTTGCAAACTAACTCCATTCAATTACCAAATACCATATTATAATATTCAGTTCAGTTCAGTTCAGTTCAATCGCTCAGTCAAGTCCGACTCTTTGCGACCCCATGAATCACAGCACATCAGGTCTCCCTGTCCATCACCAACTCCCAGAGTTCACTCAAACTCATGTCCATCTTGTCGGTGATGCCATCCAGCCATCTCATACTCTGCTGTCCCCTTCTCCTCCTGCCCCCGATCCCTCCCAGCATCAGGGGCTTTTCCAATGAGTCAACTCTTCGCATGAGGTGGCCAAAGTATTGGAGTTTCAGCTTCAGCATCAGTCCTTCCAATGAACACCCAGAACTGATCTCCTTTAGAATGGACTGGTTGGATCTCCTTGCAGTCCAAGAGACTCTCAAGAGTCTTCTCCAACACCACAGTTCAAAAGCATCAATTCTTCGGCTATCAGCTTTCTT
>NW_011495032.1:34349159-34358007 GCF_000754665.1 Bison bison bison
CTCTGCTTTTGAATATGCTATCTAGGTTGGTCATAGCTTTCCTTCCAAGGAGTAAGTGTCTTTTTATTTCATGGATGCAATCACCATTTGCAGTGACTTTGGAGCCCAAAAAAGTAAAGTCTGACACTGTTTCCTCATCTATTTCCCATGAAGTGATGGGACAAGATGCCATGATCTTTGTTTTCTGAATGTTGAGCTTTAAGCCAACTTTTTTACTCTCCTCTATCACTTTCATCAAGAGGCTTTTCAGTTCCTCTTCACTTTCTGCCATAAGGGTGGTGTCATCTGCATATCTGAGGTTATGGATATTTCTCCCAGCAATCTTGATTCCAGCCTGTGCTTCTTCCAGCCCAAAGTTTCTCATGATGTACTCTGCATATAAGTTAAATAAGCAGGGTGACAATATATAGCCTTGACGTACTCCTTTTCCTATTTGGAACCAGTCTGTTGTTCCATGTCCAGTTCGAACCTATATGCTTCCTGCATATAGGTTTCTCAAGAGGCAGGTCAGGTGGTCTGGTATTCCCATCTCTTTCAAAATTATCCACAGTTTATTGTGATCCACACAGTCAAAGGCATATTACCATACTATAATAGAATACAATTGAGATTTAGAGCAAGAGAAAAAGAAAAGTGATGATAAGGAAGAAACTTCACTAGTATTGAAATGCAACATAAGAAACAAGGATTTATTATGGAGATCTTGAGAGTGTTACTGTATGGTTGGAGGCAAACGAGAATTCAAAACACTAAGATGAGTTTTATGTGCTTACTGAATGTATCAGGGAAGGAGACAGACATCTTAAAAGAGAAACTGCCAAAATATGCCAGTAACAATTGCATCACTTGTAAAGAACACTGTAATACTTTTGGTTTTAAGTTCTGTTAACTGCTTACCAAAAGGGAAAAATCAATACAGATGAGTGTGTGTGTGTGCACTCCATCATGTCCGACTCTTTGTGACCCATAAACTTTAGACCACAAGACTCCTCTGTCCATGGGATTTTTCAGGCAAGAATACTGGAGTGGGTTGCCATTTCCTACTCCAAGGAATGTCATAAAGCAGGGATGGAACCCGTCTCCACATGTCCTCCATTGCAGGTGAATTCTTGACCACCAGGCACCACACAGAAAGTCCCAGATACAGAGGTGACTCAGATGGTGAAGATTCTGCCTGCTGTGTATGAGACCTAGGTGTATTCCCTTGGTCAGGAAAAACCCCTGGATAGGGGAATAGCTACCTATGCCAGTATTTTTGGAGAAGTCCATGGACAGAGGAGTCTGGACAGCTATAGTCCATGGAGTCACAAAGAGTCTGACATGACAGAGAGATTGACACTTTCACTTTCATGGGTATACAGATATATATTTTTTTAATCATAATTCCTAAATTATGTAAAACAAGAGCAACTAAATACATATCAACTAAATATATATCTTGAGAAACTTTATTCACTTTAATTCATTTATATTTTAAGGAAACTATGGAAATAGTGTTTCAAAATAATTTTTAATTCAGTAAAATATTCCACTGATGCAACAGCTGTGTATTTTATTGGGTTAAATTTAAATCCACATGTATATCAGAACACACAAACAATGTTCTAGATATTTCTATTTTCTCAACCTTAATAGTATCTGTGTTATATTAGAGAATTTCTGACCCTGTAATTTATTTTCATAAAGATTCATAATCCTTTCTATGAAAATAAAACTGTTGTCACAGACTCTGTAAATGTAAACTTAGATGATTTCTCTATTTTCAGCATATGAAAATTCCCCTTATTTAATAATACAGATTACATGTTGAGATATTAATAATAATCATTACAGTATTTTTAATCTCAGTGTGTATATTTTCTTTGATACCAAAGAAACTGTTACAAAAAACATTATTAAAGTGCCTAATCTAAATATATTTTCCCAAAATTTATTATGATTTTTATTTTTTCTGCTACCTTAGAGAAAACAATAATTTAGATATTTTCCCAATATTCTATAGTAAATAGTTTTTGTGCAGTTACTTTGAGGGACTGCAAAGTAGTGGTTCAGAGAGTACAAACTGGTATTATAAGCACTTGTTAAACCTCTGACTTTCTTACTTATTAGTGATGCTATGGACAAAATTGGGTATCCTCCTCACCAGTAATCAGATGTTGAAGCCCTAACTCCCAATGCGATTGCATTTGAAGACAGACCTAAGGAGTATAAGGAAGTAACAAATTAAATGAGGTTATTAGGGTGGGGCCCTGATCCCTTAGAATTAAATTGCTTAAGATAGCATTTTTATAAAAAGTAACACCAGAAACGGAGGCCCCCGCCTCACTGTGCATGTGTGCATGCTCAGTAGTTTCCAGAACTCTGTGTGACCCCATGGACTGCAGCCCCCCCATGCCCCTCTGTCCATGGGATTTCCCAGACAAGAATGCGGGAGTGGGCTGCAGGTTCTGTTTCCTTCTCCAGGGGATCTCCCTGACCCACAGATTGAACCTGCATCTCCTGCATTGGCAGGCAGATTCTTTCCCACTGAGTCACCTGGGAAGCCCTCCTTACGGTGAGGGCTTAACAATGAGAAAGACTGCAAGAGGTCAGGAAGATAACTCTCACCAAAAAACAAACATACTCGCCTAATGATCTTGGACCTCTAGCTTCCAGAACCATGCAAAAATAAATGTCTCTTATTTAAGCCACCAAGCCTGTGTTATTTTGTTATGACACTCTGAGTAGACTAATCCAAGTAGCATAATTTTCAACAAGTTGCTGCAACATTTCTATACTTCTGTTTTCACAACTAGTTCTTACATATTGTTTGTCACTATGATGTCAAAAAAGCAAGAGAGTTCCAGAAAAACATCTATTTCTTATTGACTCTGCCAAAGCCTTTGTGTGGATCACAATAAACTGTGGATAATTCTGAAAGAGATGGGAATACCAGACCACGTGACCTGCCTCTTGAGAAACCTATATGCAGGAAGCATATAGGTTCGAACTGGACATGGAACAACAGACTGGTTCCAAATAGGAAAAGGAGTACTTCAAGGCTATATATTGTCACCCTGCTTATTTAACTTATATGCAGAGTACATCATAAGAAACGCTGGGCTGGATGAAGTACAAGCTGGAATCAAGATTGCTGGGAGAAATATCCATAACCTCAGATATGCAGATGACACCACCCTTATGGCAGAAAGTGAAGAGGAACTGAAAAGCCTCTTGATGAAAGTGATAGAGGAGAGTAAAAAAGTTGGCTTAAAGCTCAACATTCAGAAAACAAAGATCATGGCATCTTGTCCCATCACTTCATGGGAAATAGATGAGGAAACAGTGGAAACAGTGTCAGACTTTATTTTGGGGGGCTCCAAAATCACTGCAGATGGTGACTGCATCCATGAAATTAAAAGACGCTTACTCCTTGGAAGAAAAGTTATGACCAACCTAGATAGCATATTCAAAAGCAGAGATATTACTTTGCCAACAAAGGTCCGTCTAGTCAAGGCTATAGTTTTTCCAGTAGTCCTGCATGGATGTGAGAGTTGGATTGTGAAGAAAGCTGAGCACCAAAGAATTGATGCTTTTGAACTGTGGTGTTGGAGAAGACTCTTGAGAGTACCTTGGACTGCAAGATCCAACCAGTCCTTTCTAAAGGAGATCAGCCCTGGGATTTCTTTGGAAGGAATGATGCTAAAGCTGAAACTCCAGTACTTGGGCCACCTCATGCAAAGAGTTGACTCATTGGAAAAGACTCTGATGCTGGGAGGGATAAGGGGCAGGATGAGAAGGGGACAACAGAGGATGAGATGGCTGGATGGCATCACCGACTCTATGGACGTGAGTTTGAGGGAACTCCGGAGTTGGTGATGGACAGGGAAGCCTGGCATGCTGCAATTTATGGGGTCGCAAAGAGTCAGACATGACTGAGGAACTGAACTGAAGTGAACTGATGATGTTTATTTGGAATAATACATTTACAAGGTCTGGCACAGCATATATTCCCAATGAATATTAGTTTGTTTACAATTGTGTTATAAATATACATGTAAAATACATATTAAAATGTAATAGAAAGTTGTTACTCATGTAAAGTCCATTATCAAAGTATTTTAAATATGCCCCACACAAAACATATATATTATGCATATATATTAATTATATATGCATATAAAATCATTACATAAAATATGCATTTTATATTTTGAAAATATATAATCATAAGAGGTGATAAATTTCAACAATACTAAATGCAGTTAAAGAATCATGAAAATTTAAATAATTGCCACTTCTCAATATATTTATCATTCTGCATTGGACATCTTCTTTTGTAGTGGATAATGATATATTGAATATGATTTTAAATAAAATCAATATAGCCCTTATTGTGTTGATGTGTGTCAGGGGCCACCACAGCACTGTGGTGCTGTGAAGTGACTGTCCTCCAGTTAAAGTAAATAAATAAATAAATAAATAATAAATTTTCAGTATTTCTTTTTGACATAATTTTTTAAGTAATAATCGTTTGCCCTACTACGTGCAGTGGTTTTTTCGGAGATACTACAGGGCAGTAAGGGAGTTTGATGGGGCAATATGTTTATAATTTCTCATCCAATACTCCTGAGTAGAGAATAGATATTTCTCCCCCATCAAACCAATTAGTCTGTTTGCCATGACTCTTGCCTGAATGCCCCAAACTGTTTTCCTCATCAGATTGTGAGTACAGAGATAGAATAGGAAGGAAGGTAAGCATGGGAAAGTAATTTTCTCAGAAAGTTCAATAAGGACATAACTGACATTCTTTGAAAAAGTGAATTCTCATTCACTTTTATTCCACCTTCATTATGGCACTAGGCCACCATCAGCTACTGCTTGTACTGCTACAACTTCCACAAATATCTCTTTCTCCCATATTTACCTAACTCCATTCATCCCTCAAATATCCATTAATTTTTATTTCCAGCAAAAACTTTCCCTGTAGACGATAGCACGCACACGCGCACACACACCCCCACATGCACAAGTACACATAACATACACGTGCATATTCAAAGGCAGATGCTCCTGACAATTGCTTACCTAGCACTCTGTGTTGCAAGATACTTAACATTTGCAATTGAAATTAACATCAGACTTCTCTGAAAGACCATGACTGTATCTTCACAGCCACTCTGTCCTCAGTGATTAGCTGAGAGCCAGGCAAATAACTGATACTTATAATACAATATTCATGATTTACTTATTAAATGAATTAACAAAACATACTTGAGGAGAATGGATGGGTACAAATGGTAGTAGCTCTGTCTTCTATGCAAGAGGGCTTAGTGGTGAACTGTTGCGTCAGAAATGAGTAAAAGTTCAACAGGATATTGTCTTAGTTATTTGCTTGTAATTGAGAGCAGTTTTAAAACAGAAGCAGCTAAAACACACTAAAATAGTGGCTATTATCCAAAATCACTGACATAAGACCTATATAATTTGAAAATGCTTATATTTTTCTAGTAACTGATACAAGGAAAAGCCTAGAGTAATTGTGTGAAATATATAATATAAATGCATCCATTCAATTTCTCAAGTAAATAAAATTTGGCTGAGAAAATGCCAAGACTTCCTTAAAGCAGATGATAAGGATAATTGCTAGGCTCCAACTTGTTTGTCGGAGAAGGCAATGGCACCCCACTCCAGTACTCCTGACTAGAAAATCCCATGGACGGAGGAGCCTGGTAGGCTGCAGTCCATGGGGTCGCTGAGGGTCGGACATGACTGAGCGAATTCACTTTCACTTTTCACTTTCATGCATTGGAGAAGGCAATGGCAACCCACTCCAGCGTTCTTGACTGGAGAATCCCAAGGACAGGGGAGCCTGGTGGGCTGCCATCTATGGGGTCACACAGAGTCGGACACGACTGAAGTGACTTAGCAGCAGCAGCAACTTGTTTGTAATTGTATCTCCATAACCACATTTAGTAAAACCTATATGCTATTAAGTTGCTTTCCATTTTAGTATTATCTGTATTCCTCTGAACTTCAAATAAGATCTTGAGGCCAAAGGTCATGGAAGTGAGCTATCAACAAGGAATTCAGTTTGTTGAGAGTTTTTGAATGTTTAATTCTTTCAAATGCTTTTCCTGCATCTATTGAGATCATATACTTTTTATCCTTTATTGTATTAATGAGGCATATCGTATCGATTGATTTGTAGATGGTGAACCATCCTTTATCCCTGGAATAAATTATATTTGGTCATGGTGAATGATCAGTTTAACATATTGTTGTATTTAGTTTAGCCATATTTTGTTGAGGATTTTGGCCTCTGCTCACCATGGATATTAGCCTGTAATTTTCATGTGGTGTCCTTGTCTGATTCTGGTATCAGGGAAATGTTAAGTTTGGAAATGTCCCCTCCTCTTTTGTTTCTGAAAGAGTCTGAAAATAATAAGGATTGATGTGGATAGAAACTAATGTAAAGTTTCTACATTATCGTCAAGAAGTAGATGTCTTCTTATTTTATGCTGAGGTACATTTCCTGTATATCCTGTTTGGCACTGCCCTCCATCAGATATGCCACTAGTGTGATACCCAGCTCTGCAACAAAATTGTGCACTTTGGGAAGAAGGGGGTATTGAGGAAGCCTGCAATCTGGGAGGTGACATCAAAACTGCAGCAAGGCAGACATAATCCTGTGTTTAGGTTCCAGCTTAAAGATTCTAAAAATATATCCTTGCCTTTGGTACATGACTAAGCCTCCTAGCTGGAGGCTGATACTCTATATTGTGAATTTTCAGTGGACCCTGAAGGATGGCGGGGCTCTCCTAAAACTCCATGGTAAGTATGATGACATAATGCAGTTCTCTTGAACAAGCTGAGCCTGGAGATCTCCCTTGTTAGAAGGTGGTAAAACTCCATCTTCTGCTCAGTGGCTCCCCTGTATGTGGGTGAAGAAGTTGCTTTACAAAAGCAGAGAGGGACCTAGGGACCAAGGCACCCCATCTGGCTCAGCCTCCATTCTAGAGAGCTAGTTTGGCATGGTCTGCACCAAATGCATGAAAAGGAAGAAAGTAAAAAGCCTCATGTTTAATGAAGAATAACTGGCAATTTCTAGATGGCCAGAACTCTCATTCACAGACAACTATTACCTTGAAGGTCAGACCATCTTCATGGGGGTCTACTAAGAATTCTTCAGGGATGTCATACCACTGTGACATTATTAGTCATTTGTCTGTGCTTATAGAGAGTACACTTGCATTGCTGTGCTTGTCTCTGATATGGGTTTGACTGCTGAGGACACCCCCTACGTATCTAGCCTCTACAAAGCAAGGTAGCAGTGACATCTTTCTGTGAGAAGAGAAGACAAGAGTTTATTTCAGACCTGCCTGACCAAGGGGAAGCACACAACTGCCTAACCTAATTCACAAATTGTTGATTTATAGAAACTTCTGAATTTGATTTGCAGCAAAGGGTCACTTCTGAGTCTTGGTTCTGAGAGCTTTATACTCTTTTTAAACATTTCTGCACTGCCAGGAAAGTACAGAACATACCTCTTTATAGCAAACTGGAAATAGAGGGAATACTTCAACATACTAAAGGCTGTATGACAATCCTGAAATTAACATCAACTTCAATGATGAAAAGCTGAAAGTCTTTCCTCTAAGGTAAGTGGGGAAAAGGGATGTATATTCTCATCAGTTTTATTCAACATAGTATTGGAATTCTGATTAAGAGCAACTAGACAAGACAAAGAAACAGAAGAAATTCAAATTAGAAAGAAAGACGTAAAACTATCTAATTACAGATGACAAATAGTATAGGCATTTTTCCAAGAAAGACTTATGAATGGCCAACAGCTACATGAAAAGGTCCTTAACATTACTAAGCACCAGGAGAACGCATATTAAAACCACAATAAAGTATCACCTCACTGAAACACGTAATAAGTGTTGGTGAAGGTGAGAAAAGGGAATCTCTGTACAGCGCAAGTGAGAATGCAAATTAGCTCAACCTGTCCAGAAAACAATATGGAGATACCTCAAAATAGTAAAAACAGATTTATCATATGATCCAGCAATGCCACTTCTGGCTATATATCCAAAGAAGATGAAAACAAATTATCCACACTAAGATGTTCACCACAGTATTATTCACCACACCCAAATTACAAAAACAACCTATGTGTCCATCAATGGGTGAATAGATCAAGAGGATGTGACACACATATAGACATACACATATATACATACAAATGGACCTGAAAGATACAATACTAGGTGAAATCAGGCAGACAGAGAAAATCAAATACAATTCAGTTAAGTTCAGTTCAGTGACTCAGTGTCCGACTTGTTGCGACCCCATGACCTTCGCACACCAGGCCTCCCTGTCCATCACCAACTCCCAGAGTTTATTCAAACTCATGTCCATTAAGTTGGCGATGCAATCAAACCATTTCATCCTCTGCCGTCCCCTTCTCCTCTTGCCTTCAATCTTTCCCAGCATCAGGGTCTTTTCAAATGAGTCAGCTCTTCGCATCAGGTGGCCAAAGTACTGGAGTTTCAGCTTCAATATCAGTCCCTCCAGTGAACATTCAGGACTGATTTCCTTTAGTATGGACTGGTTGGATCTCCTTGCAGTCCAAGGGACTCTCCAGAGTCTTCAACACCACAGTTCAAAAGCATCAATTCTTCAGCGCTCAGCCTTCTTCACAGTCCAACTCTCACATGCATACATGACTACTGGAAAAACCATAGCCTTGACTAGACAGACCTTTGTTGGCAAAGTAATGTCTCTGCTTTTGAATATGCTGTTTAGGTTGGTCATAACTTTTCTTCCAAGGAGTAAGCATCTTTTAATTTCATGGCTGCAGTTA
>NW_011495032.1:34358107-34392285 GCF_000754665.1 Bison bison bison
GGTTGGTCATAACTTTTCTTCCAAGGAGTAAGCATCTTTTAATTTCATGGCTGCAGTTATCATCTGCAGTGATTTTGGAGCCCCCCCAAAAATAAAGTCTGCCACTGTTTCCACTGTTTCTCCATCTATTTGCCATGAAGTGATGGGACCAGATGCCATGATCTTTGTTTTCTGAACGTTGCCCTTTAAGCCAACTTTTTCACTCTCCTCTTTCACTTTCATCAAGAGGCTCTTTAGTTCTTCTTCACTTTCTGCCATAAGGGTGGTGTCATCTGCATATCTGAGGTTATTGATATTTCTCCCAGCAATCCTGATTCCAGCTTGTGCTTCATCCAGCCCAGCGTTTCTCATGATGTACTCTGCATATAAGTTAAATAAGCAGGGTGACAATATATAGCCTTGAAGTACTCCTTTTCCTATTTGGAACCAGTCTGTTGTTCCATGTTCAGTTCTAACTGTTGCTTCCTAACTTTCATAGAGATTTTTCAAGAGGCAGGTCAGGTGGTCTGTTATTCCCATCTCTTTCAATGAAATCAGGCAAACAGAGAAAATGAAATACAATATGTTATCAACTATGTGTGGAATTTTTAAAAGTCAAAATCTTAGAAATAAAGAATAGAAGAGTAATTGCTCATGTATTGGGAGTTGGATTAGGAGAAACAGGTTGGTAAAAGGGTCCAAACTTTCAATAGGGAGGTGGATAAGTTATGGGGACCACTTTATGTAATACATTTTGAGGACTACCTTATGTAAAATATAGTGAGTGCAGTTGATATGGCACGTGTAACAGAATTGCTAAATACCAACAGAGTAGAACTTTAATGTTCTTATACACACACACAGATACACGAACAATAAATATGTGAAGTGATGGATGTGTTAACTAGATGGGAGAAATCTTTTTATAATATATATAAACATCAAATCACAAGATGTACACTTTGTTTTATGCTTTTATATGTAAATTAAACCTTAATAACCACAATTTTTAAAAAGATGTCTTAAACACTGGACATATGGAATAATCTAGGGCTTCCCAGGTGCCACAGTGGTAGAAGACTCTGCCTGCAAATTCCAGGAAAGGCAAGAGATACAGGTTCAATTCCTGGATCAGGAAAATCCCCTGGAGTAGGAAATGTCAACCAACTCTTTTTGTCTGGAAAATCTCATGGACAGAGGAGCCTTATGGGCTATAGTCCACAGGGTCACAAAGAGTCAGACATGACTGAGAATATGTGTGTGTGTGTGTGTATGATTATAATATAGACTAATAATTTAACCATTTTTATATAATAATCTGAATTCATTAGTCAAGGCTTTTGTTTCCATATTATTTGGTGCAATATTGTCAGTAAACTAGCAAAATGAAAATTTACATCATTGAAAAGGCTCAGTTCAATTAATATCTGAGATAAACCAAAAACATTTGCATCATTTTTAATCTCATAAGTAATATCTTGAAAATGAATATAATTGAATTGTAGAAAAAATACCTTTGTTGAAATACGCAAAATTGAGGTCACCTTAAGTTTAAAGTATGAAATTATGCTTAAACAAAAATTATATGCTCTTGATATCTTCACAGGCATTTTTAAATGGATAAAAAAAATATCTGAAAGAAACAACTGATAATATTTCAATGCTGTTGCTTTAATTTGAAAAGGAAAGCCTTTCATTTAGGGAAAATTCTCAGTGTCGATCAACTTTCATCTTACCTTTTTTATAACAAATAGTTAACCTATAAACTCCAACAACAACATTTTTAAACCTTTAGAATAGATGTATCAATAGATCTCCCTGAAGTAATGGAAACATTTTATATATATGCTTTCCCATATAGTAATCAAAGTCCAGCTGTAGCTATTGACTTTGTGAACTACTTCTAGTGTAACTAAGAAACCTAATTTTTAAATGTATTTTAAGTACATCAAACAAATAATTACATATAGCTAATGTATACTGTAGCAGTATACATTTTAGAACATTTTATACAATATTTTTATATATACAATATATCTACTGTATATACCTATATATATTATATATATCTATTGTATATATCTATATACAGATATATACAATATACCTATTGTATATATCTCTATATATGTATATATCTATATATACATATATTTATTATATATTAATGTATATTAATATTATTATCATATTAATATCAATATATTAATTTATATTGATATATACAAGAGATATGTGTATATATAGATATATACAATAGATATATACTATATATATATATTGTATATAGAACAAAAATAATATATGGAACAAAATCCATGGAACAAAATTTTCCTAAGATTGGTGCAAGGGAAAGCCATGAAATAAATAATTAATGTATATCACTTTTTTTTTTTTTCTGACCACCAGGCAGTTTAATCCAAATGTAAGTAGGCACTAGTAACAAATTTCTAGATAATATATTTACCACTGACTTTGAACTGAGTTATCCTGTTTTTATTTTCACCTGTCTTAGCTTTATTTATTTCTCTTTTTACAAATCTTGCTATACTTCATAAAAGAAAATATATTAAATAGCCGGAGTACATAGGAATTTCATTGATAATGAGGAAAATATATTTTAAAATCACAATGAGATATCACTGCACATGTATAAGAATGCTGATTATTAAATAATCCTACAAAAAGAAAAGGGAAGAAAGAAAGGAAGGCCTGGCAATATAAAGTCAGCTAGAATGTAAAAACAAGAGCAGAAATTTCCATTCACCCTGGGAGAAGTGTAAATTTGTAAAGTTGAACATATGCATACATGTGACTCCAGAATTGTACCCGGATACATAATGGCAATGGAAACACTATCTGTGTGCACCAAAAGGCATGTACCAAATGTTCCCTGCTCTACTTTTTTATAACAGCCACCATGTTGAACATGAACTACTCCTTGTTCAGCAATAGCATTGATAAATCATTCAGTGTATATTCAAACAAATGATGCTACAAAGCAAGGAAAAGTATTGAAATGCTTCTCTCACAAGCATACTGTGAGTGAGGGAAGCCGGAAGCCAAAGAATATGCACTTACGAATCCATTTATGTAAGTTCACATAAGGCAAAATTAACTGTTAATGTTAAAATCAGATTATGGTTACTTTTGGGGGAAGAGAGGAGTAGTGACTGAGAGACTTTTTGGAGTGTTTGCATGTCTTGTTATCTTATTTGGGAGATGGTTAAATTGTGTACCTATTTAAGGAAATTTCTGTATATGACAAAAAATAAAGATTTACCTTAAAATTCTATTATTTAACACATAACTGTGTCTCAGTTGACATACTCCTAGAAGAAAGTTGATAAATAAATATATACCTTGAAATAATTAGTGATAAAGACCGAAAAGTCTAAGGAAATTATTTTATCAAAGACTAAAATTGCCACTTTTTCTCATATAAATTCATGGTGTGTATGGCACACACTTTAGATATCTTATTATTTAAAGTGAGTTTTTATGATTTCTTAATATTTCTAACACAAGTATGATATATACTAGTATGGACTAGAAACAATAACATGAAAAGTAATCATTTCAGAAATTCAGTTCATGAAGTGTAAGTTTTTGTGTTTTTATAGTCATATTATACCTTGAAGGTTGAAAGAGAAAATGTCTTTGAAATATTACTTATCTTCATGCTGTGAAGTCACGAACAAGGACAAATTTTTGTTAGTTAAAAAAAATCCTCTGACAGAAATTCTCATTAGCAATTTGATATGGGTAGAGTTTGCATATATTATAATTACCTAATATTTATAACCTCTATACTAATTTTTACTTTTCTTTTGGCTATATGCCTACTTTTCTTAAATTGATTTATTAATGCCCAAGGTTGCTTTGCAGTTTTATCCTTTTAGCAATAATAGATGCAATATATCACAAAAACAAATTTTTAAGAGAACATCATTAGAGTGATGTAGCACTAGTAATAAACCCCTTCACACTTGGATGAACTTAAATCAGTTTCTCTTTATTGATTTTTGGTCATAACATAATTTTAAAGTTCAACTCAGTTAATAAAAAAAGATTTGCTCTGGTGTTATGGGCAAAATACTTGTGTTGTAAGTTCCCATTTCATTTGTGGAAGACCAGTAGAGTTGTATCATATATAGATCTTGGCTAGATATAGCAATGAGGAGATTATTTTATGATAATCTTTATGTATCATATCTTATCCTTATACTTTTATTGATGTAAATCTTTCAGTTCATCCTTATCATAGGTCTAATGATTACACAAGTGAACATTTATTTCCTATTGCCTTTGATTTGTGTATATTTGTAAGGATGTGGGTGTACGTGTGAAAGATGTAAAAAATCAATATTTATCAAATGTAAAAATAGTGAATCTGCTTAAAAGATTCATTTTATCATGAGAATAGTTTAAGTATTTTTTACTAATAATCTGCTACTTTCCTACAGAATGCTATATGTTATTTCTTTATGTATGATTGCCAGTCCCATATAGAGAGTGGACTGTTTTTTTATCTTATCATTCATTCACTAAACTAGTTTCAAAAATCAGTTAATCCAATCAACTTTTAACATTTTGAATCACAGACTCTATGAAAGGTATATTCCATCAGAGAATTAGTATATTCATCCAGAATTAAGTAATTAGTTGTATGTAAAAAGGTTAAAAAAATGATTGTATATGAACTGAAATAAGGATGTTAAACTTCTATTTATTGTCATTCTTCTTGTAAACTGTATCTACCATCATGGTTCTCATTTCTCCCCAGTTACACATAACAGATTATATATGTTACTTGATTACCTGGGTTCATTCAGTTATGGTCCACAGCATTTATAAAATTCTCATTATCAACAAGTAACTCTTCACCTTTAGTTTTTTGCACAAGGAAACCAATCAGAATTCAGGAGAACACAAGTTTGCACTATTATCACCTTATATCCACTCTATATTTTAAAAAGTAAATTGTTAACGAATTTCTCTGCTTTAGGTTTAACATGTCATATAATATTTTTCACATGTATGTGGTAAGACTGTAGATCAAAGAAGATAGTCCATAACACACTGAGCATACGCTTAAGAAAAAAGTAGCATGAGACAATTAGTAATCACTGGCTTAAAGAAAATTAAAGGATAATGTTATTAGCTTGAACGACAGAATATGTTTCATTGAATTTTGATTAAGACAGCAGAAAGGCAATAACTACTTGCTCTATTCTCTAGCAGCCTAAAAAATTAATGTCTATATTTTAGTGTATCTAGAGATAAAGGAGTCCTCTATGGAGCTGACCAGAACCAAGATCCAAAACACATACACATCTTCAACATCTTTCTGTCACCACGCATCAAAGCCCCTGATATCTTTGCAAATTCAAATGTTATCTAACTTTAAAAGTCAGTTTAAATGTGATCATTCATTCAACAAATATTTATTGAGCTAGGCATCTGGTATTAGGAAAATAAAGGAAAAATAAGACACAAAACTCCTTCAGTTAAAAGCACAGAGAATCTAAAGTGAAGCAGACATGGGAATAATTTGTTAGTACAGTAAAACATGTCTATAGAGGGTGGGCAAGGTAAGGTTAAGCAGGCAACAGACATCTGACTATGAATTTCCAGAGGAAGAAGAAAGGAGCTATCCCATTTCCCCCAGGAACAGCCATGTGTCACCAGAACACATCACAGACTTCTACAGGTAGTTTAACAGAGCCATTAAAACGTAAGCTTCCAGATCACAAAGAACTAGGTTCAGATTCAATTGAAGACATTTGCCATATTGCTGAGGTTGGATAATTTTCTTAATATACTTAAGCTTCCATAACTTAATCTACAAAATGGCACTATCAGGGTTTTTGTAAAGATGGAATGAGATAATATATATACAAAGCATCCAGGTTCTAGGACATAATAAATGGTCAATAAAGCACAGATTCATCTAATGCACTTGCACCCAAAAACAGAATGTTGAATCAGTGTTCAGCAAAAAAAAAAGACTGATGTAAACGAACTAAGAAAAATTTTTAAAACTACTTACTGAATGCCTAAGACTGTCAGTTTGTCTCTATGACATCATGAAGCATGATTATTTAAAAAATAATATAAGAGGAATGAAAAAGTTGTTTGCTGCAATCTCAAAGAGATGCATTGCTGATGAGACCTTCTTTAGAAACACCACCATAAAACTTTTATTTTTTAATGCACATAAACACAAGACCTACTTTTGAGTTTCATTTGGTAAGAATTTCAGTTCTGTGTGGCTTTAAGTAATAACATTTGAAGTACAAATGATTTCCCCCCCACCCCCCAAAGGGGAGGCTTGTCCAGAAAATCACAGGTAATTTAAACCTTCCATACTATATGATAAAGATAAACTTTTTATTACTTCCCAATAACTTTATTCTTTTAACAATAAAGCATTATCCTGGCTACAGCATTGTCCCTTTGTCTGTTTGTTTGCCTGTTCATTTTTAAGGACACCAAGATAGTAAGCCAATAAGAAAATAGAGGGCAAAGTCAGACCATATTCTCATAAGATTTAAGCCTGTACAAGAACATCTAGAATTAATCATGTGTGAACCTGGAGCTAGTCAACCAGCTAATTGCCTTCAACAAGGTTCATCATTAATCCAGATACTGCCATTCTATTTCAGTTAAAAATGGAATTTCACATGGGCAGGAGAGCTGCTATAGTACTACCCATAACTCACTAAAGGTTGAATGCCTTCTTCCACTTTGCCAATGGTTCATGGTGACATATGTTGCTATTGTGCCATAAATGCCTATATAATTTAGGCTCATGTGCCTAAAAGAGATGAAAGATCTACACAAATTTACACTTAATGTGTAGAATGAGATGTTCAAATTTCTGAAATGTTCACTATTTTCAAATCGCAAAACTTTTTTTAAGCTCATCATATTTCCTAGAATTTTCATTCTGCAATATTGTATGCCACTTTTTTAGCCACTCAAATGTAATCTTCTAAAATAAACACATACTCATATACTCCTTGTGGAGTGCAGGAAAAGTGCCACTCTTACTAGAATCCATTCCTCTTTGTGATATTGAAAATATTACAAAATAGTATTATTTTTTGTTGTTAAAGAAGGGATACTTTTAGAATCACAAAATCATGAAGCCTCAGTGTTTAGAGGTTATTCAGCTCAACCCCTTAATGTTAAAAACAAACAAAATGAGACTCAAATAATTTATCAGTTCACTTCAGACACTCAGACATGTCTGGCTCTTTGCAACCCCATGGACTATAGCACACCAGGCTTCCCTGTCTATCACCAATTCCCAGAGCTTGCTCAAACTATGTCTATAGAGTCAGTGATGCCATCCACCCATCTCATTCTCTGTTATCCCTTTCTCCTCCTGCCTTCAATCTTTCCCAGCATCAGGGTCTTTTCCAATGAGCCCGTTCTTCCCATCAGGTGGCCAAAAATTGGAGTTTCAGCTTCAGCATTAGTCCTTCCAATGAATATTCAGGACTGATTTCCTTTAGGATGGGCTGGTTGGAACTCCTTGCAGTCCAAGGGACTCTCAAGAGTCCTCTCCAACACAACAATGCAAAAGCATCAACTCTGCAGCACTCAGCTTTCTTTATAGTTCAACTCTCACATCCATACATGACTACTGGAAAAACCATAGCTTTGACTAGACAGAACTTTGTTGGCAAAGTAATGTCTCTGCTAATCTCTCATAGCTTTTCTTTCAAGGAGCAAGCATCTTTTAATTTCATGGCTGCAATCAACATCTGTAGTGATTTTGGAGCCGAAAATAATAAAGTCTGTCTCAGTTTCCATTGTTTCCATATATATTTCTCATGAAGTGAAGGGACTTGATGCCATAATCATAGTTTTTTGAATGTTGAGTTTTAAGCCAGCTTTTTCACTCTCACTTTCATCAAAAGGCTCTTGAGTTCCTCTTTGCGTTCTGCCACAAGGGTGGTGTCATTGTGTATCTGAGATTATTGATATTTCTCCTGGCAATCTTGATTCCAATTGTACTTCATCTAACCCAGCATTTTGCATGAAGTACTCTGCATAGAGGGCTTCCCTCATAGCTCAGTTGGTAAAGAATCTGCCTGCAATTCAGGAGACCCTGGTTCAATTCCTGGGTTGGGAAGATCTGCTTGAGAAGGGATAGGCAACCTACTCCTATATTTTTGGTTTTCCCTTGTGGCTCAGCTGGTAAAGAATCCACCTGCAATGTGGGGAACTTGGGTTCAATCCATGGGTTGGGAAGATCCCCTGGAGAAGGGAAAGGACAGCACTCTGGTTCTGGCCTGTAGAATTCCATGGACTATAGTCCAAGAGATTGCAAAGAGTCGGACACGAGTGAGTGACTTTCACTTTCACTCTGCATAGAAGTTAAATAAGGTTCCATATCCTATTCTAACTGTTGCTTCTTGACCTGCATACAGATTTCTCAGGAAGCAAGTAAGGTGGTCTGTTATTCCAATCTCTTTAAGAATTTTCCACAGTTTGTTGTGATCCACACAGTCAAAGGCCTTGGCATAGTCAATAAACTAAAAAATAAAGTAGATGTTTTTCTATGAACAAAGCTAGTGGAGGTGATGGAATTCCAGTTGATCAATTTCAAATCCTAAAAGATGATGCTGTGAAAGTGCTGCACTCAATATGCCAGCAAATTTGGAAAACTCAGCAGTGGCCACAGGACTGGAAAAGCCCAGTTTTCATTCCAATCCCAAGGAAAGGCAATGACAAAGAATGTTCAAACTACCTCACAATTGCATTCATCTCACACATTAGCAAAGTAATGCTCAAAATTCTCCAAGCCAGGCTTCAACAGTACATGAACCGAGAACTTCCAGATGTTCAAATTGGATTTAGAAAAGGCAGAGGAACCAGAGATCAAATTGCCAACATCCATAAGATCATCAAAAAAGCAAGAGAGTTCCAGAAAAACATCTACTTCTGCCCTATTGACTACACCAAAGTAGTCATGACTTAAACAATTAGTCAGTGGTGCTGCTGCTGCTGCTACTGCTGATAAGTCGCTTCAGTCGTGTCCGACTGTGTGCATCCCCACAGACAGCCTCCTACCAGGCTCCTCTGTCTCTAGGATTCTCCAGGCAAGAACATTGGAGTGGGTTGCCATTTCCTTCTCCAGTGCATGAAAGTGAAAAGTGAAAGTGAAGTTGCTCAGTCGTGTCCGACTCTTAGTGACCTATTGGACTGCAGCCTACCAGGCTCCTCCATCCATGGGATTTTCCAGGCAAGAGTACTGGAGTGGGGTGCCATTGCCTTCTCAGTGGTACAGCTGAGACCAATTTATTTTGTCCATCATTATACTTTCAAAAAGTATAAACATATAAACTACAAATGGGAGTCTTTCCCAATGAGTAAAATGGTGACACAATCACCTTTATATCATAATTCTGATATACAAACACACATATATAACACTTTAAAACAGCTAAACAAACATGGCAAAAAGATCTAAATTCAAACATTCTTCATAATTCCTCAATAGATACTCTTCAGTAAATTAAAGATTATATGTTTAGCAGTTCCCTCAGTTTGAGATTGACAAGATACGTTGCAAATCCAGAGAGTCCACTTTTTTATCACATTTTTTTTTCCCATTTGTGTTACTTTGATTCAGAATAGCTTTGCTTGAAGGAAAGAGTAAGAATTGAAGTATTCATACTAGCCTTGCCTGCAGCATTCTTCCAACACTTACTGACCCTCCCTAGAAGCTATTAATACCAAATGTGCAACCATATAATATATCACCTTTGTTCTGATTGTTCATCCATGAAATTATTCATTCTTCATTCCTTCACCTTCTAGAGAGTGGTGTATAGCCAAACTAACCATATGACATAGTCTTAGGAACAAAATACAAGTCTGTAAAAAACCTTCTGTTTTGTCAATAAAAACAGCCTTTTATTATAAAGTTTTTTAACTTCAAAAATGGATTTTCCTTTTATAATCTATTTAATTCAGGAATAAAAATATATATTTTTATCAACTTGCAAAAAGACAAAATGATAATTTTTCATCATCATTGCCAGAGGTAAAGGAACCTTCCATGATGAAAGAAGCAGAAAATCTATTTCAACTATCACAGTACCTTAAGGATGAAGAAAATAGTTTTAATTTTGGGCAATAAATCACTTTTACAGCATTTCAGAGATCAAGAAACTTGCCTATCAAAACAATGTGGTCATCAAAATGTAAAGTCCTTAGGCAATGAGCACTGCAGTAAAATATTTTTCTCCTTTTATAACTGGATCAATATTCTTGAGTATATATATACATATATATATACATATATGTATGTATGCCTATTAAGTCCCTTTCACCTTCTCTTTTTCATATTTGCTACAAGTTTTTCAATGTCAGGGGAGACTGAAAATCTTAAATTAAATCTAAACACATAAACACAACTATCTAGAAGATGCAAACATACACACAGAAAAAAAGCTTTCTATTCACCATTCTGCATAACAGCATTAATTTGCCTAGAAAACCAGAGATTTACCTTTGTTTCCTAGCCTGAGTTAAAGATTTTTTGAAATTGTATTTATTTTTAATTAGAGGATATCTGGTTTAAAATATTGTGTTAGTTTCTGCCATATGTCAATATAAATCAAACATAAATATACGCATGCCCTCTCCCTCTTGAGCCTCGCTCCCACTTCCTACCCATCCTACCCTTCTAGGTTTTCACAGCGCACCAGTTTTGAGCTCCCTGTGTCATATAGCAAATTCCACCTGGCTATCTATTTTACATATGGGAATGTATATGTTTCAATGCTGCTCTCTCAATTCATCCCACCCTGTCCTTCACCCACTGTGTCCACAAGTTTGTTCTCTATGTCTGTGTCCCCACTACTGCCCTGCAAGTTTAGAGATATTTTAACAGAAGATAACAAATAGGGATATATTCTTTCCTAGACTCCTTGTTTCTAAAATAATACATACTAAGTGCCATCTGAGTTTCCTATTATATCTCTAGCTCCTGTCTTGTTGATGACAACAAAGAATGTGTTGACAACAATCAACTCCTTTTGCTAATAGGTCTTTGCATGTATTTTTCCCTTTGGCTGGAAGGTGCATCCCTCCTCTTCAAATCTAATATTTTCTTATTCTTTAGCTTTCAGTCAATAGCTTCTCTCCTCTTTTGGGGAGAAGCATTCCTGACCCCCTTTATCAGATTAGATCCCCCGGTAAAATACTGTAAGTACTTATACACTTATCCTATCATGGTTTTGATCAATTGCTATCTCAAATCCCCAACAATGCTGCCTAAAAAGGTCTGTATAGTCAAGACTATGGTTTTTCCAGTAATCATGTACAGATGTGAGAGTTGGACCAGAAAGAAGACTGGGTGCTGAAGAATTGGTGCTTTCAAACTGTGGTGCTGGAGAAGACTCTTGGGAGTCCCTTGGACTGCAAAGAGATCAAACCAGTCAACCCTCAAGGAAATCAACCCTGAATATTCACCAGAAGGACTGATGTTGAAGTTGAAGCTCCAATACTTTGGCCACCTGATGCAAAGAGCTGACTCATTAGGAAAGACTCTGATGCTGGGAAAGGTTGAAGGTAAAAGGAGAAGCGGACAGTAGAGGATGGGATGGTTAGATAGCATCACCAGCTCAATGGACATGAACTTGGGCAAACTCTGGGAGATAGTGAGGGACAGGAAAGCTTGGCATGCTGCAGTCCATGGGGTCACAAAGAGTCGGACATGACTTAGCGACTGAACGACAACAACTATGCTGTAAACCGCATGGACACAAAAATCATACTTATTTTTGCCAATTCCATATCTCTGGTTTCTAGCAAAGGATTGATACTACAAAGTGTTTCATATATTCTTCTGAAAAATATGAAGGATTCAATTCCAGACTTTCTCATATCTGAACCAATTTGTAGTATATTTCAACACTATGACTCTGCTAAAGGAGTAATCATATTTCATACTCTAACTGAACCATGAATCAGAAAACAGGAGCCATATTTGAGTGGCAGTCTCTAGTTTGCAAATATATACAATTGAGAACTGCTTAGATATGATAAGGTCAGGGGTCATAGATCTGTAACAGCAATTCAGATGTGTCAGCTGCTGGAATCAATACAAAAGCACATAAGTTCCTGAGATTCAGGTAATTACTAAGCATTAAATGAACATAAAATTTCAGTTGATATGCAAGGCATTCCTTTTGTAGCAAGGATATTTTTGGTTAAAATTTACTGAGAAAAAGAGAGAGAGAGGAAATTAGTCACTTAATGTGGCCACAGTCATTTTTATGGTTACAGACATCTCAACGAACTTCAGAAAAATGCAAATATTTTCCTCCAAAAGCTTCATTTATGCCAGATACAGAGATGCAGATACAGTACCATTTAACATCCATATTTAAAGGTGCTTTCCCACCTTTCATGAATATTTGTTAAACAAAGAGGGAAAAACAGTCCATTAGCTGTCAGAACACAAAGAACCTGTTAAAATATTCCTGTAAAAATAATAATTAATTTGAAAAATCTTATTATTAAGTTTTATCATAAAATTCATTGCTTTCTTAGGTCTCTTCTTGTGCAAGATAAGACTTCTGCCACTACTGTTTGACATCCGTGACCCTCTTCCAGCATCACCGTTTTATTATACCCCGTCTAAGCTCCATGTGTTCCCAGGGGCTCAGCGGTAAAGAAACTGCCTGCAATGCAGGACCCACATGAGATGCGGGATTGATCCCTGGGTCCGGAAGATCCCCTGGAGGAGGACATGGCAACGCACTCCAGTATTCTGGCCTGGAGAATCCCATGCACAGAGGAGACTGGTGGGTTAGAGTTCATGGGGTCACAGAGAGTCAGACAGGACTGAAATGATTTACACGCATGCACATGCTTGATGTGTTACCCCTAATTCTTCTAAAATATGTTTATATTTTAGAAGAGCAATTCCTGTGTAAAGGAAATGTATGTTTAGTGCTTAAGTGGATTTTTTATGGGATTATCCTGTGTGCAGTGGTTTCACTATTTTTATATTCCAGTACTTATGAATGGCTGTACTATGACATTTAGTTGCTACTAACATTAGTTCTTTATATTCAGAGACATTTAAAATGAAGAATGGGAGGTACGAGTTAGTGGTCAAAAACACCAGGAAACACTTTCAGCATTTCTTAATAAAACTGTCTATGTATTCCATTTCTATAAATTTCTCACTCACATTTTAAAAACTTACACAGTATGCACATATCAATTAAAATCAGTTACTTAACATGAAATATATTTAAAAAAGAAAATCGACTCATTTCTGTCTGGTTTCAGTGCTAACACTCCTCTTTCTCAAGTCATCAATGATTTCCTTATTGTGAATCTAGTGGATACTTTTCAACACTTATCATACCTAACCTTTTTTAGCAGAATTTATCAAAAACACTCTCCTTCTTGATACTTCAGAGTGTCCTGGCTTTCATGACACCAAATATTCTCTTGGATTTCTTCTTATTCTCATATTTCCACTTTTCCCGCTTCAGGTCACAAGTTAAATGTCTTTTCTGCCTTGCCTGATCCTCCTAATCTCATTTGCATTTTTCCTTTGAGTAAATCCCTGCAGTTTACCTTCACAGTTGTTACTAATATTTTCTAACAGAGCATATTTTCTTGAGTGGTTTGTTTGATGTCCTCTAAGATGGTGATTGCAGCCATGAAATTAAAAGACACTTGCTCCTTGGAAGGAAAGTTATGACCAACCTAGACAGCATATTCAAAAGCAGAGACATTACTTTGCCCACAAAGGTCCATCTAGTCAAGGCTATGGTTTTTCCAGTAGTCATGTATGGATGTGAGAGTTGGACTATAAAAAGCTGACCACTAAAAAATTGGTGCTTTTGAACTGTGGTGTTGGAGAAGATACTTGAGAGTCCTCTAGACTGCAAGGAAATCAAACCAATCAATCCTAAAGGAACTCAGTCCTGAATATTCACTGGAAGGACTGATGCTGCAGCTGAAAATTTAATACTTTGGCCACCTGGTGGAAAAAACAGGTTCATTGGAAAAGACCCTGATTCTGGGAAAGATTGAAGGCAGGAGGAGAAGGGGACGACAAGAGGATGAGATGATTGGATGGCATCACCGACTCAATGGACATAATTTGAGCAAGCTCTGGGAGTTGGTGATGGACAGGGAAGCCTGGTGTGCCAAGAGCAGGACATGCCTGAGCAACTAAACTGAACTGATAGTTCTATGTTTGTAATGCCATCTTCACCTCAAGTTTGGGTCTATTTGATATTTTCTCTATGTTATATATAAACAAGGGAACTTATTGTTTAAAGATGTGTAAAGCTGAAGTTAAATGCTTCAAGTCAAGTAAAATCACTATATACTATTATTTCATATTTGCTATCCTGTACTTATCAGATATGGAGAAGGAAATGACAACCCACTCCAGTATTCTTGCCTGGAAAATCCTATGGATGGAGGAACCTGGTAGGATACAGTCCACTGGGTTGCAAAGAGTCAGGATTTTCATTTGGATCATGAGTTTGACACCTAAAAATAACTTGGGTGGAATCACCATAACTATGTTATTCAAGTGGGAGGTGCAGATAATAAAAAAATTTGCTATATAAATAAATATGAAACCTAATTAATCTCTGCTGCCAGCTCAGCAAAAATGTGAAAAGAAAAGGACAGACATGTTATTCTTCTGCTTGCTTGTGTACTGTCATATCTGACTCTTGAGACCCCAGAGACTATAGCCACCAGGCTCCTCTGTTCATGGGATTTTCCAGGCAAGAATACTGGAGTGGCTTGCCATGCCCTCCTCCAGGAGATCTTCCCAACCCAGGGATCAAACATGTATCTCCTGCATCTCCTGTGTTGTTAAGAGAATTATTTACCACTGTGTCACTTTATCCATTTACTAAGAAAAAGTGTTGGGGCTATTAAATATCTGTCTATCAATAGCCTGCAACAGTTCTAAGAGTTACCCCACCATCTCCCAAGCCCTGATGAATGGAAGAAGGAGTCAACTAGGAGGCAGACTTGTAGCTTACAAGGTATAAAGGGAACGGGAATGGATATACTGTTACCACACAATTTTAGTGAAAATTTGAATAAGATGCAAAAAATAACAATGATGTAACTCAAAGTTTCCTGGAAGAGCCTTTCAATACTTGAAATGATGTTTTGAATTTGCATTTTAAATTTTAGCATTTCAGTTATTGTGCCTTTGTTCTTTGTCATGTTGAAAAGAATTTAAACTAGCACACCACTGAATGTCAATCAAAATTCAAAATTTTTCTGAATCACTTTTATAAAATTAAATTCTAAATTTATTATATGCCACTCCATTTAAATTTTAGGTTTCTTTAAGAAGTCGTGCGAAACTTTTTGTGTCCCCTTTCTCCTTATAGCATTTTAACATATTTTACTATGGAAATAAGTTCATCTTCAAACAATTTGTACAGCTTTTATATTTGGACAAATTGTAATAGTTCCATTGTATTATTGTTTAGTTGCTACGTTGTGTCCAACTCTTTTGCGACCCCATAGACTGTAGTGTACCAGGCTCCTTGTCCATGGGATTTCCCAGGCAAAAGTACTGGAGTGGGTTGCCATTTCCTTCTCCAGGGGATCTTCCTGACCCAGGAATCAAACTCATGTCTCCTATACTGGCAGGTAGATTCTTTACCACTGAGACACCTGGGAAGCTCAAATACTAACTTCAACTAACATATCAAGTGACAAATTTAAATAACAGAAATAATTTTTGCTACTAGATAATTTAACTCTTTGAATCTATAAAACTAGGTATGTGATAAGTTTAAAAAATAAAAGAATACTCTCTCAACATTTGGAGAGGTAGTTTCCTCATTTTAACATTTATATGAGATTAAAATAAATCATTTGGGTAGAACCTGAAAAGATTCTTTCTATCATCACTATGCACAATCTGATGAAATATGGTATACTGCATTGTCAGCCAAAAGTATGTTTGAATAATCTCATTGCGATAAGAAGGCACTGTAATATTTTATCACATGGCATGGAAAATACCTTCTTATACAATTAACTGGACTTATATAAAACAATGTATTTATATATAGCTCTGGTAAAGCTTTTTTATTTATTGTAAGGCATTAATTAATTGAGTTGGCAAAAATGCACAGAAGAACTATACAAGAATGATCTTCATGACCCAGGTAACTATGATGGTGTGATCATGCACCTAGAACCAGACATCGTGGAATGCAAAGTCAAGTGGGCCATAGGAAGCATCACTATGAACAAAGCTAGTGGAGGTAATGGAATGTCTGTTGAGCTATTTCAATTCCTAAAAGATGATGCTGTAAAAGTGCTGCACTCAATATGCCAGCAAATTTGTAAAACTCAGCAGTGGCCACAGGACTTGAAAAGTTTTCATTCCAATCCCAAAGGAAGGCAATGACAAAGATTGTTCAAACTAACGCACAATTGCACACCTCTCACACACTAGAAATGTAATGCTCAAAATTCTCCAAGCCAGGCTTCAACAGTACATGAACCAGAAACTTTCAGATGTTCAAGCTGGATTTAGAAAAAGCAGAGGAACTAGAGATCAAATTGCCAACATCTGTTGGATCATTAAAACAGCAAGAGAGTTCGGGAAAAACATCTACTTCTGCTTTATTGACTATGGCAAAGCCTTTGACCATGTGGATCACAACAAACTGTGGAAAATTCTTAAAGAGATGGGAATACAAGACCACCTGACCTGCCTCCTGATAAATCTGTATGCAGGTCAACAAGCAACAGTTAGAACTGGACATGGAATAACAGACTGGTTCTAAATTGGGAAAGAAGTATGTCAAGGCTGTATATTGTCACCATGCTTATTTAACTTATATGCAGAGTACATCATGTGAAATGCCAAACTGGATGAAGCACAAGCTGGTTCAAGATTGCTAGGAGAAATATCAATAACCTCAGGTATTCAGAGGACCTGACCTGCATTCTGAGAAATCTGTATGCAGGTCAGGAAGCAACACTTAGAACTGGACATGGAACAACAGACTGGTTCCAAATAGGGAAAGGATTACGTCAAGACTGTATATTGTTACCCTGTTTATTTAACTTATATGAGGAGTACATCATGAGAAATGCTGGGCTGGAAGAAGCACAAGCTGGAATCAAGATTGCCAGGAGAAATATCAGTAACCTCAGATATGCAGATGACACCACCCTTATGGCAGAAAGTGAAGAAGAACTAATGAGCCTCTCGATGAAAGTGAGAGGAGAGTGAAAAAGTTGGCTTAAAACTCAACATTCAGAAAACTAAGATCATGGCATCCATTCCCAGCACTTCATGACAAATAGATGGGGGAACAGTGGAAACAGTGATAGACTTTATCTTTTTGGGCTCCAAAATCACTGTAGATGGTGACTGCAGCCATGAAATTAAAAGACACCTGCTCTTTGGAAGAAAAGTTATGACCAAACTAGACAGCATATTAAAAAGCAGAGACATTACTTTGTCAACAAAGGTCCATCTAGTCAAAGCTATGGTGTTTCCAATAGTCATGTATGGATGTGAAAGTTGGACTACAAAGAAAGGTGAGTGCCAAAGAATTGGTACTTTTGAACTGTGGTGTTGAAGAAGACTCTTGAGAGTCCCTCGGACTGCAAGGAGATCCAACCAGTCTATCCTAAAGGAAATCAGTCTTGAAAATTCATTGGAAGGACTGATGCTAAAGCTGAAACTCCAATATTTTGGCTACCTGATGTGACGAGCTGAGTCGCTGGAAAGACACTGATGCTGGGAAAGATTGAAGGAAGGAGGAAAAACAGACGACAGAGGATGAGATGGTTGGATGGCATCGTCGACTCAATGCACATGAGTTTGAGTAAGCTCCGGGAGTTGGTGATGGACAAGGGAAGCCTGGTGTGTTGCAGTCCATGGGGTCACAGAGTTGGACATGACTGAGTGACTATACTGAATTATTAATTAATTCACACCCAATTCTCAGTAATGGGAACTTTACATTCAGCTTAAAGGATACTTTCTCTCTCTATTCCTGTTTCTCAATGTCTTCTAATGTTTCTTTTTATCCTCAAACTAATATTCCCATAGTTATGTGGTCCTATTTTAGGCAGAATCTAATATGGCTCCCAAGAAATCTGCTTCATGGTGTAATCCTTTGAAGTGCATGACTCACTTGAATATAATATGTTTTCTCTCTCCTAATTATATTATTTTGTTTCTTGTATTCAGCTGAATTTGAGTTCACAAAAAAGGAGATTATTCTGGGTGGTACAGAGCTAATTAGGCAAGCCCTTTAAAGTCAGAGTAATTCAAAGCAACAAATATGCTCTTCTGCTGACCCAGAACAAAGCAAATGACCATGCTGTGAACTACAGATGGAAGAAGCTGCACAGCAAAGACCTGAGTGTCACATGGCAAAGGCCTGTAGGTTCTGAGAACATAGCTGGGCTGACAGCTATAAGTGAATGAGGACCCTTTTTCTGTAGCTTCAAGCACTTGAAATTTTTCCAACAACCTGACTTGGAAAAGGACTTCTATCTCTAAGTAAGAAGTCAGCACTGGCTGATATCATGATTTCACCCTAGTGAGGCTCTGAGCAGAGTCTAGCCATGTGTACCTGTACCTCTAACTCACAGGATTTTACATAATACATGTATGCTGCTTCAAGCCATTAAGTTGGTGGTAATTTGTTATCCAGCAATAGAAAACTAACAGTCCCAATGCTTTACCCAAGTTGTAGGAAATTTTGTTCTCTATCCAAAAAAAATTATAATAATAAGTAAATACGGAGTTTTAGAAAAATTTACTAATTTTAACGTATTCTATCTAATGAAATCACTGATAAACTTACTGTTTAAAATTGAAGAAACATAGACAATTATCTAAAAACTGACAATTTTGGAAGAGAACAACAAAATAGTGTACATTTGGAAATCCTATGGAGGATTTCCAAACACTGAGCCTGCACTTAGATGATTTGAGCATTGTAAAGCAGTGAGGCCTTCTTAGAAAACTCATTTGTATATGCACATTTAGTTACGATGAATGGTAGAGTGCAATATAATAGAGGAGAGCAGATAATTTATAATTAAAATCACATATTTCCGATAGACTAATGAGCCTTCAAGATCTTCAATGGATACTTTATTTCACACATTCATTCAGCAAGAACATTTTTATGGGGTTATTGTATTCATGGTGCCGACCAGAATTTTAACACTGGAGGGAGAAAGAAGCAGAAAACAGAATTCTCATTCTCCAGAGTCTATCACATATGTGAGACATAAGGTCGGCCAAAAATTTCTTCATTTTTTAAGTAAAAATAAGAGACATATTTTTCATTTTCACCAGGAACATCATTGACCAACATATTCACCCATTTTGTTCCACTACCTTCTGCCATTTTTCAGGGAACTTCATAATTTCATCTCCCCAAAACCTTTTATCCTTTTGCGCAAAGAACAGTTCCAGGTTCCTTTTACAGTCTTCCAGGGAATTGAATTTTTTTTTTTTCCATTAAGAGAATTTTGTAAAGACTAAAATAAATGGAAATCTGAAGGTGCAATGTCTGGTGAATATGGCAGATGAATCAGAACTTCCCAGCTAAGCTGAAACAGGTTTTGCTGGTCATCAGAAAAACATGTGATCTTATGGTACCCTAATGGAAGATTATGTATTTTCTGTTGACTAATTCTGTATGTTTTTTAAGTACTGCTTTCAGTTGGTCTAATTGGGAGCAGTACTTTCTGGAATTAATTGTTTGATGTTTCAGAAAGAGCTCATAATAGAGGACTCCCTTCCAATCCCAATATATACATACCATAACCTTCTTTGGATGAAGACCGGCCTTTGCAGTGATTGGTGGTGGTTCATTACACTTGCCCCACGATTTTTTTCATTCCACATTATTGTACAGTACCCACTTTTCATCCCCTGCCTCAGTGTATTTTAAAAATGGAATGTTTTTGCTATGTTTCAGCAGAGAAATGCATGTAGAAATACATTCAAGAAGGGTTTTTCACTTGCGTGGAGCCCAAACATAAAAGCAATTAACATAACCAAATGGTGCAAATGATTTTCAACACTTGATTTGGATATTTTGAGTATGTCAGGTATCTTCTATGTGGTATAATGTTAATTGTTCTCAATGAATGCCTTGATTTGATTGCTATCAGTTTCAACAGGTCTTCCTGAATGCGGAGCATTGTCCAGTGAGAAATTACCTGCTCGAATCTTCAAAAACCACTTATTTGACATGTTTGATCAGTTACAGCACATTCTCGATACACTGCACAAATCTCTTTGAATTTCAGTTTAATTTTATCTTTCTTGAAATAATAAAGTATGACGTGCCAAAAACGTTGCTTTTTTCCTTCCATCTTCAATATTAAAATAACACTAAGAATCAAGAAAAAAATTCAGACATTCAAAACAGACAAAATCTTAGGGTGTCCCACAAGAAAAAAAGAGTAAGCTTTAAAATATTTTCTCTTTGCTTTTTAACCAATTCTAAATTATATGTCTGGGTTCCTGATGCGTTATACCTTGAAAGTCCAGGCATTTAAAAAGAGGAGGATCTTCTCTGTCCATCTTTCATTATTTCAGATTGAAATGGCAAAGTGCCTAGATGCCATACGTAAATGCCAGAAACAGCATTAAAAATCTGGCTCTTGTTAAATGCCTTCGAAGAAACTGTTTTCATCAGGAAATAGCAATTACATGGGTAATATGGCCTGCCAAGGTTTATTCTAGACATGGGAAATGTTTCACAGTGTGTATATTTTCTTTACATATCTTTACACTTCATACATACCAGTTTGCACAGAAACATGATAAAAAATATGTGGATAAAATCCAGTACAATGTATGTTGTTATTTATTTATTTGGACACATTCTTGTAGTCAAATAGGATAAAAAATAACTTTTCTTTTTCTATTTATTTTCTTAAAAAATTTAGCTCATTCTTCAGTTTCCTTTTTCAGAGAATTTTAAGCAAGGATCAAATGGTAAAGAATCTGCCTGTAACTCAGGAGATCTGGATTGGATCTCTGGGTCGGAAAGATCCCCTAGAGAAGGGAATGGCAACCCACTCCAGAATTCTTGCCTGGAGAATTCCATGGACAGAGGAGCCTGGTGGACTACAGTCCATGAGGTCACAAAGAATCAGACATGACTGAGTGACTAACTTTAAGAATTTTACTGGTAAATCATACATCTATGACCAAGATTGTTACTTTGGGAGTAGTTATTTGATTTGGTTTTCTAGCCTTTATCTCATAATTTCTGTGAAATGTAATGGCTTAAAGAACCAAACTATAATATTTCAGTCTTGTGAAGAGTACTAACTACAATTACTCCTAAAAAGTTCCAAAAGAAGAGTAATGGAAAGGAAACTGAATTTGGGGTCTGGATTTCAAGTTTTTGTTTTTTTTTTTTAAGTTCAAGAACTTTTTAAATAATTTGCATGTTGAAATTTCATTACTTCACATGTAAATTGAGTTACTACACAAATGCCCTACATTTCTGACAAAGTTATATGATGGCTACATGCTACAATATATATACCAAAGTGCTTTGTATGAAATAAATCACCATCCAGAATGCTATCAATATTGCAGTGTTATTTCAATCAGGGTCCTGAGGCTACTTCTGAAGGCAGTTTTCATCATCTTCAACTTTGTTTTATTGTTGTTGATCAGTCACTAAGTCATGTCCAACTCTTTAACTCAAGAGAAAACGTAACTGCTTCTCCCTGTCCCTCTATTACTGATTATTTTCAGGTTATCTGTCAGAGCCTTTTAAACCCCATTAAAGTATTTCCTCACTGGGCAAGCTTGTTTTTATTCATAACCTCAGGATTTTCTCTTCACCTACAAACAGAATTCAACTTTATCAGGAACTTTTTATGATGATAATGTGGCACATTCCTTCAAACATAGAGGTATGGAATTGAAAATTATGCTAATATATAAATACAGAAAACAAATGAAAGATGGAATGTTTTTATCTACCAGAACTCTAATCCTAAAGGGATTGAATAATAAGCTTTTCAGAGAAGGAAAATACTGTTAAAGATTAAGAGGCAAAGGAATAACAAAGAAGTGAAATGGGGAAGTGGTAAGATCATTTAACTAGAGGTTCTAAAATCCAAATAGTAAATTAAAATGTCCCTTTCGTTAGCTTTTTGGCGACTGTCAGATACTTCACTCTTTCTAAGTCGCTTATTATGAAATCATGAATTGATGCTTCTGGCAAATTAAAAAAAGTCTAATTTGATCTCCTATGAAGGTGAGGTAAGAATATTTAAGAACAGGCCACAAATGTTTGCTTTAAACTATAAACTAACCATTAAGAAAATTAACAAAGGGGATTTGGATGCTTTCCTGAAATCATATATACAAATGTAATTTTATTTCAGAAAATTATTAGCAATTAAATTTACTTCTAGATAATTAATATACTTACTCAAACACAAGGGGACAGAATTTTTGAGATTTTGTAATGCTATTTTATTGGGCTCCAAAATCACTGCAGATGGTGACTGCAGCCATGAAATTAAAAGACGCTTACTCCTTGCAAGAAAAGTTATGACCAACCTAGATAGCATGTTGAAAAGCAGAGACATTACTTTGCCAACAAAGGTCCATCTAGTCAAAGCTATGGTTTTTCCAGTAGTCATGTATGGATGCGACAGTTGGACTGTGAAGAAGGCTGAGAATCAAAGAATTGATGCTTTTGAACTGTGGTGTTGGAGAAGACTCTTGAGAGTCCCTTGGACTGCAAGGAGAGCCAACCAGTCCATTCTAAAGGAGACCAGTCCTGGGTGTTCTTTGGAAGGAATGATGCTGAAGCTGAAACTCCAGTACTTTGGCCCCCTCATGCGAAGAGTTGACTCATTGGAAAAGACTCTGATGCTGGGAGGGATTGGCGGCAGGAGGAGAAGGGGACGACAGAGGATGAGATGGCTGGGACATCACCAACTCGACGGACATGAGTCTGAGTGAACTCCGGGAGTTGGTGATGACAGGGAGGCCTGGCGTGCTGCGGTTCATGGGGTCACAAAGAGTCGGACATGACTGAGTGACTGAACTGAACTGAACTGAACTGAATGCTATCAAACCAGTAGAATGTATTTGAAGAAAATCTAAAAGTGTATCTGCATTTCACTGTTTCTGACAGATACACAGATTGCTGTAACATTTTTGGAAAAGAAGATTCTGGGTTCAGCAGGGGAAGTCACCTACTTAACCTACAAGTTGCCTAACAAGAGATCATCTTTGCACAGTCATCTTCAATGACAAGGAATTTACCACTTCTCAAGGGAGGCCATCTTTTCTTTTTTTTTTTTTTAAGAGCTTTATTTTGTTTTGTTTTTTAATGTGGACAATTCTTTAAAGTCTTTGTCTTCTGAGACAAAGACAAATATTGAATTCATTACAATATTGTTTCTATTGTTTCTATTGGGATCTTAGCTCACTGACCAGGAAGTAAGCCCACTACTCCTGCACTGGAAAGAGAAATCGCAACCACTAGAATGCCAGGAAAGACCCAAGAGGCCAAACTGTTTCCAGTCAACTGTCACTAATATTAAGTCCTTCTTATTACCAGCAAAAATCTTTTTTTTTTTCTTTGCAACTTCCACCCTGGCTGTCCTTTAAATCTTTAAAGAACTTTCCCTCTCTTCTTGCATATGACAGTCTTTACATATTTGAAGATATCTTCTTCTTCCTGAACTTTTTTCTCACAAGACAAATATGTCACTTTTTACAAATTATCCTTCTTTTGACTTGATAATAGGAGCCTGAACGATCCCAGACACTCTCCCTGAACAAATTCCAGTGTCAAAATGTCAAAAAACAGTAGCCAGAGTTCAGTAGAACACTGTCAAGAACAAAAGATCTAAAACTGTAAAACCCCTAGAAGAAATCAAAGAAAAATCTTCTTAGTTTGGGCCTTGGCAATGAGATTTCTTGGATACGACAACAAAAGGATACTCACCAAAGACAAAAATCAACAACCTGGACTACGTCAAACTAAAAGATTCTTCACAGCAAAGAAAAAACCAACAAAATAAAAGGGCAACATACAGAATGAGAGAAAATATTTGTAAAGCATATATCTGATAAGGGGTTAATATCCAAAACTATAGGGAATTTGTACAATGTATCAACAATGCCAACAATGAAAGAAAACAAAAGATAATTTAAAAAGGAGCTGAGCAGACATTTCTACAAAGAAGACATAGGACAAGAGACATGGTCAACAGATGTATGAAAAAACACTCAATATCACTAATTATCAGGGAAATGCAAATCCAAATCCACAATAAAATATCACTCCCACTTGTTAGGATGGCTGTTATCAAAATAAAACATAAAAAGCATTCTCTACAAAAATGCGGAGAAAAGGGAAGCCTTGTATACTACTGGTGGAAATACAAATTGGTATAGGCACTATGGAAAAGGGTATGGAAGTGCCTCAGTAAAATAAAAATAAAATTACTATTACAACCCAACAATCTACTCTGGGTATATACCCAAGGCATTGAAATCAGGATCTCACAGAAATATCTGCAGCCCCATGTTCACTGCAGATACGGAGGCAAACTAAGTCACTCTTGGTGTATGAATGAATAAAGAAAAGGCTACATATAGACAAAATATTATTCAGCTTTAAAGAAGAAGGCAATCTTGCTAATTTAGACAACACGGATGAACACAGAGGACAATTTTCTAAGTGAAATAAGCCAGACACAGAAGGACAGATAATACACAGTTCACTTACATGAGGAATCTAAAATATTCAAAGTCAAGAAGCAGAGAGTCTAGTGGGAGGGAAACACAAGAAGTTACTATGCAGAAGGTGCAAAATTTCAGTTATACAAGATAAAAATGTCCTAGAGATCTACAGTACAGCACAGCCTCCTAGTTAACAATATTGTATTGCACACTTAAAAATGTGGTAAAGACAGATCTTAATGTATAGTGTTCCTATAACAAAATAATAAAAGTAAGGAAAAATAACAAATACTGAGGAACATTTTGGAGATAATGGATATGTAAATCATTAAAATGTAGGCCATAAACATATCTGTCATCTCCAAAAGTGCATGCTTATCTCAAAGCTCATCAAATTGTATATATTAAACATGTACATCTTTTTGTATATCAATCATATCCAAACACTGACAAAGTGATTTTTTAAAATGAGTTAACCAATCCAGAGCAGATTTGAATGATCTCTTTTTGAAAAACTAAATTTTTCAAATCTTTATAGCACACTGGTGAAATTTCATCATAGTGCACCTTTGTAAAATATCAGCCTTTCATTGTGTATGCCCACCAAATATAAGGCAGGTTTCATACCTGTCTGTATCTTTTCACTCAATAATATTTAAAGAGATAGTAATATCATAAAAATGATCTTAAATCGTATAGTAATAGTTCTGAGATTTTACTAACTTATTTACACTTTGTTAAGAAACACTTAACAGAAGTAATAGCCACGTTATCAAATTTTATCTGGTTATTTATTAGTTATTATCTTAGAAACTGGTATCTTAGAAACTTTCTATTCACAGAAAAATATGGCAAATTCAGTGTAAATTCAATTGTTTTTCCCACCATTTACTTTGGTATGGGATGTTTCCCCTTATTAATTTTCTCACTAGGGTATTTTCTATATTTACAAACATACCTTTTAGGTTTTAGAGATATTGTGTAAAATAAGTCAGTAAAGTAATTGCATTGCATTGGTGAATCTGCCTATTATTTCTATTTCCTATAAACCCATACAAGAAAATGATTATAGGCCCTGGGGCAAATTCATTTTATCATGTTTTAATTTAATATGTTTATGTGTTTGCATGTGCTTTGTGGGAATAGACTAAACATACTAGTAAAAATAAGATAGTCTAAAAATATCATGTAAGCAATAAAGAGTAAAAATCTGATCAACACAAATCAGTCTACTAGAAACAGAAATCATAATTCTGTGAATGGATAGAAAAATTGCTTGAATATAACTATCAAGCTATAAGAAGTTTCATGTACATAAATTGTATATGCTATAGATTAAAATGTAAATTATCATTATATCAACTTTAACTGTCTAAAGCGAACAAACTATGATCTAAATGTAATGATAAGATCAATTAATTGGTTGGATAACTAATGTTTTGGCCCCCAAATTAAAATTGTGACTAATTATTTGGATAAGATTTGAAGTAGACAATTTTTTCCAATTATATTAAATAAAACATTTGTCTTGCTAAAGAACAGAAAGTACAGGTAAATATGGCATCTATAATATTTTATTGATCTGACCAAATAGTTATGGGTTCCATTTGTTATTTTAAATCCATATTTTAGTAACATTTTATAAATTATTATTTAATATATGCACATGAAAATAAGGATAGTATCATTTATTAAAATAAATACAAAATCATTTACTTCCTATAAAAGAAATATTTGAGGCACCAGAAAGATGCTAATAATCGTAATACATGATCTCTTACCTGTCTCAAGAATATAATTTCTCCATAAAGCAACCAAGACAATTACCCCATAAATATGTTCATTAATTAATAGGAATTTCCAGTGGGAAGGATATATTCACTTAAGTAGTATAAAATAAACAAACATATATTTACCTGCAAGTTTTAGAAATTTAAAATAATAGATAATTCCCAAGTCAGTTATACAGTGTTAGTATAGTTTCTTTTTAAAGTGAGTGTTTTATACTTGAACTTTCAAATTCTTATTAAAGGTGGCATAGCAAGTTGTACATTTTAACAGAAGCTGGTATTGCATGTTTTTGTTTTTCTTTTTATCACTTAAATTGTGGCACTACAATTTGGAAGCTTTGCAGCTTGTTACTCCAAGACAAATCTCACCTAAGAGGATATGGCAGTCTTCCACACTGCGGTCTGATTGCATTAGACTGAGTACGGCTAACGAAAGAAATATTTTGACAGGGGAGATTGCACTTGAACACATCAAAGTGTCAGTTCAGATATGTAGCATCTGAAAAGCACCCTCCCCTTTCTCCTGTTGCATGAAATTTGCCACCTCTCATTGTCTCTTCCAGATGGTGTGCTGAGTTGTCTTCAGCTTTATTCCTAGAGAGCTCCAGTTGACATCAATCTGTTATGCCATTTTCTTGTAACACTAATGCGGCTTATTTATCAATGCCAATTAATCAATGGCACAGAACGGGCTCTTCCTTAGAAGCTAATGTAGTTTCTTTTATTTATTTATTTTTTTTAATATTCAAAAAGAAATTTTAAAGAGCAGTGACCAGATTGGCAAGTCATACATCTGGCAGACTGTGGTCACTTAGGAGGCATTCAACTGATGTAAAGGTGAAAGTGTTTATTTCAAAAAAAAAAAAAAAAGATTTTGATTAATAACTATGTATGGATATTATGATTTCTAGCAGAAAAGTGTGGATAATTCTATGAGAAAAGACAAAATGTATTTATTTCTTGTCATAGCAAACTCTTGTCTATTTTAATGGCCTGCAAGGAAGAAAAAAACATCATATAAATAGTTTTATATTAGTTTTAGTGGCATCAACGTCAATATAAAAAAAAGATGTATGAAAGGAACTAAATCGACCACAGTTACACTTTATAACTAGGAAATTATTTTCAAGAAAATATGCTGCCAAACAGGATTTGCATGGTAAAGTAACAAATCTTGATATTGGTAACAAATATCTATAGACTCATAAATAAGTACAACGTTTCAAATTTTATTTTAAAAAATGAAAAGAAACATTAAGTTATGTCTAAATGCAAGTTGAAGTCTGAGATAGATTAAATTGTATGCACCAGAATCAAATTTATAGGATGAACCAGAGGTATTCAGGTCTCTTCAAGTCTCACTACAATTATCATATTTCTAATATTATTGCTTTTCTGTTATAGAGTATTTTAGTTTTCAGGCAATCTGAGATTACTGTAATAGTCAATCTATGAATTTTAGTTCTGGTGAGTTAGTAGTAACCAAACTAAAATCACTTATCTGGGCTCTGAAACTAAGGCAACAATCTTATAGATATCAAATTATGCCACTACATATGAAATAAAATAATAGCTATAGAACTAGGCACCCCAGATATAAGCAAGGAAAAGAAGAACAAAAAGAAAAAAGAGCCCAGACTACTCATTAGTAATTGGAATTCAATAAGCAATTATAAAAATGGACTTAATGATTTCTGCTTCTTTCAAGTAGCTTCTTTATCAACCTCATTACAGTTAGCAAAAGCCAACTATGCATAATGAAAGGTATACTGTGAAAACACGAGAATGGAACGCATAATTCAAGGTAATTTAACGTAAGCACTCTAAAGTCAGTATTTAGCACTATCTACTTAATTTTGTTTACGTATTCAATCATCAGGAGAAGCTAACAATGTAAAAACGCTTATGGTTCAAACAAAATCATAAAAGAAATGTATGTGGGGAAAAGGAGAATGGTAGAATATAATTCATTAATAATCAGTACAATAATATTGCATTATACATCAGAAGTCTGAGGTATGTGGAAGAAAAGAATTAAACCACAAAATACCTGTTGTTGTTTTTTTTTTTATGTATATCAACATCACAAATCCATGCTTTTTTCAATTTTTTGTCACCAAGTTCCAAAGGCAACACAGAGAAGCTTCCAACAGAAGACTGTGGATTTTACTCCAGAATCTGACATAGAATGAAATCCAGAGGTCAAGTCTGAAGCATTCTGACAAGACATACAACTCTGATCTTGCCTTTGAAAACTCCACAAGGCAGAATTTGAGATCAAAATTTACTAAAAGATAAAAAGTAGGGAAGAGGGCCTTGAGAAAATAACTTCTGCTTAATTTCTGCCTCACAGTTACCAGTCATCCTAATCTGTTTTCTTTTTCAAGTGCTGAAAAAGGAGAGACTAGGAGAAAAGGTGTTCCCCTGACAATCTTATATTTCACATTAATTCTTTTATTTAACCCTGGTAATTTCCCTTTTTCAAATTGTATCATTTCCTTCAGGCTTTAGTACTCTTCTCACCTTGAGTCAAAGTCACAGATAATATCTTTTCAAATTTTATCTTTTACAATGTGGTTCAAATTTTAACCATTCCAAAAACCCTCTCTGAGGATCTCAATGACCTCTCTCCAGTCGGTCTCCTACGCTTATATCACTGTTTATTGGTAATGCTTAATCATTTGCCAGCTTGCCTTCTTACATGAGTTCTTCAAGTATCTGTGCTCTCTCTTCTTATAATATCATAATTAATATGGTCTAACATTAATTACTAAATATGCATCATATACTCACTTTTACAAGTGGTTTACATACTTTTTCTCATTTAATCCTTGCAACAGCTTATTATGCCACTTTTATAGATATTAAAGGACTTTCCCAAGGTTTGTATTGAACACTAGAGTCAGGAATTGAACTCAAGTCATTTGACTCCAGAACTATCATGAATTCCATACTATACTGCAAAAAAATCCCACCAAAAATGCTGTCTTTTGCATGTTTAACATGGCCTAAACAGTACAATCTAGGAGCTCAGTTAAGTTCTCTGCAATTCAGTTCCAAATCTTTGTCAAGAAACTACAGAGTTTTTTAAACTGGAATAGCTTACTCTTTCTACCAGACACATAGAGTTGATAATTAAAGGGTTTAAACTCCATTAATCTTTATTAGGGAATGTTCATAACATAGCAAAAATGGAAATTCTTGACTTCATTATGCTCAACTTGTACTTTTGTACCTGTGACAGGTAACACCCCTTACCACTTTCATATTCCAAAATTATACTTCCTTTGGTTAGCTGGCAAGTGAACATTTGGGAACTCTCACATGAAGTTGCTGCCTGCCTGTCAACCATTCTGTCTGCGGAGTTAAGAAATATTTTTCTACACGTCAATAGAAATGATTCAGTTATTTGAAGATTATCATTTCCTATTCCGGGCTTCCAAGATAGCACTAGTGGTAAAGAATCTGCCTGCCAATGCGGGAGACACAAGAGACGCATGTTCGAGCCCTGGGTTGGGAAGATCCCCTGAAGTAGGAAATGGCATCCCACTCCAGTATTCTTGCCTGGAAAATATCCGTGGGCAGAGAAGCCTGGCGGGCTACACAGCCCATGGGGCTGCAAGGAGATGGACATGACTGAGCACAGTAGCACATTTCCTATTTTGTCAAAATAGAAAACCTGATACAAGTGATAAGACTGATAAATCTAAAGTTTACACAGTGAAAAAAGATGGAAATTATTAGAGTAGCTAAAAGCAGCACTTACAGCCTCAGTCAAATAATCACTATACTTAAGCTCCAGACAGAAGGGACAAAAGGAAATTGAAAGAAAATGAATAAATTCTTGAAAACATCAAAGTATTATCTAAAACTAAGTGTAATCAGGAATTTTAAAGTATTCATTAGATTTCGAGGAGTCAAGTAAAATTCTTATGCAACTACTAAGTTCAGGTTTTGTAACCTGGTACAAGAAACAGCATTGCTGTGCAGTAAAGACAGTAATGAGACTGACTTGTGTTGCTCTGTCATTTACTGTTGCTATAGAATTAGTCAAAGTGACTTAATTTCTCTGAAACTCAGTTTCTTCTTATTTTATTTCCCTTTTTTACTGACTGATTAGTCATGTGACGATGAAACTTTTAAAAAGTATATAAATTATTAAGCATTCTGTATATGCATAGCTGTGTGTGGTATTATTAAAGGCATTATCATGGCTTTTAATGCTCATTGAATGCTCATTTCAGTGCTCATTGAGCACTGCCACATAACATATGTAAAACATCTGAAATCTATGTTATTTCAGTAAAAGTGTGATTTTAAAAAGAGTTACCGTACCATCTTTTAGAAGAACATTTTCTTATTATTAAACAGATATGTACTTATTGCAGAAAATTTGAAAAACTCTGCAAAAAGATTTTAAAAGTAAATGTAATTTATAAATCCTCACACTAGTACTATGCCAGTATATTACTTTTTAGGTGTGTTTCTGTGTGAATACGTATATGCCAAAAACTTTAAAATGTTGATTGCATTGACAATATAAATTGGTATCTTGTATTTTCTCTTATCATAACATTAATATTTCCTTTATGCTTTTCAGTAGTTTTGAAAAATATCTTAATAGTCAATTTAATAATAAAACATTTAATTAGTTAATACTATTTAATATTTATTAAAATATTTTATATTTTGTAACATTTAATAAATTTAGTGATAGTTTAAAATATTAATTTTAATAATTAAAATATTGTAATAATCTAATCATAATAAGCAAACAATCAAATCATGTCTTTTTTCTCAACAGTTTAATCCAAGTATTACTGAAATAAGCTTTGGAATAGTTCACTGACATTATAAATAATAATAAATCCATATCTGGAATAATTTCTTATAATTTACTATATATGATTACAGCAACAATTAAAAAAAAAATCATGCCTGAGCCTTAAAAATCTCTTGCAGGTAACCATACCTGGTAGTATTATTTCTGGTTCTTCACTTGTGATTTTTACATTAGATTTAATTCCACTGAAAAAGGAAAAATTACATTGTAAAGACACAAGAAAGGTCGTTATTATGCAGAAACATCCTTAGGACGGCATGAAGCCTGACAGCGATTGCTGCTTTCAAGAACTTAAGGAAACAACCGCTACTCTGGAAAGATAAACCCATATGGCGATGTGAATCTTACAGTCAGGCCCTTACCTCTTATCCTCATCTCAACCTTATAATACCAGCTGATCAAGAAAAAAGAAACAGCTCAGAAGGCCTTCTCTTCTTGTACTCTCTGAAATACTTTTGCTCCCTCCTGACTATTTACAAAAGGGAACTATGAGAAAAATTCAAAGGCAAATAATATAGTAAATGTTTTCCATGACTGAACAAACATTGTTTGGCTGTGACTTTCATAGTCTATAGGAATCCTGAGTCAACAGTTTTGCATCTGTCAGTGTTCCTTTGCAAATCTCAAGAGAGCCTTTAAAATGAGATAGAAGACCATCCATTGAGCTGGCTTGAATATACACTGTCTCTGAGAGCTCTATAAATGCAGATTACCTGACCTCTCTGGGTCCTTCTCGGAATCCCATGCTTTGAATATGGAAATGACAGTTGACATGTATCTGTAATACAGCACTCAAAGAAGTTTAACATAAGAGGACTAATTTATGCTAATAAGATCATTTCAGCAAAGAAGAGAAGTGCAAATTGCTTTGTTTTAAAAGCACAAATTAATTGGATTAATATTTCATTTTAAGCAGCTTGAATGTAGCTAGATGACTAATAAATGTGTATGAGGTGAAGTAATATTCATTGAATGTACTCTTCCTGCTTAGGAAAGAAATAGTGAGGATGTTATCTATATTTTAATAACAGGAATCAACATTGCATTCCATTCACTGATTCAACAAATATGTATTGAACACAATGAAATGAAAGACAGAGTTGAGTTTATAGGAGATGAAAAGATGGATGAGATATAATTTACTGTCTTCAAGTAGCTTCAAGTTAATGTGAGATTATAGATATTCTCATAAGACAGAGGTGTCATAAGGGAAGTAGCTAGAAAGTTATAGGTGTGTAGAAGATGAGAAATAATTGACAGTTCTGGAATAAGAAAGGGCCTTTTGAAGAAAGTGATACTTCAGCTAGGATCTCGAATGGAATTAGAAATATGAAGATGAAAGAAAAGAATTCAAGAAGAGAAAATATTCAGAAAGGCAAGGAAATCTTTAGTATAAACATACAAAGCAGCACAGTTTCTTTGCTTTCTATGGGACTAGATTTCTGTAATTGCTCAGTAATTGTCACAAGATTTACCACCTAAACTCCTTAAGCCTCAGTTTCCTCAACCAAAAGAAACCTATAGGATTAGGTGATTTATAAAGTTTCTTCTGGCTCAAAACTTTGAAAATCTGTCATTTAAAACATCAAGGTGGGGAGGGGAGGGATAAACTGGGAGTTTGGGAAAGACATATACACACTACTGTATTTAAATCTATAATCAACAATAACAAATCAACAAGGACCTATTGTACAGCACAAGGAACTCTGCTCAATATTTTGTCATAACCTAAATGGGGAAAGAATTTGAAAAACAACAACTACATGTATATTTATAACTGAATAACAATGCTGTACACCTGAAACTAACAGGATATCATTAATCAACCATATTCCAATATAAATTGACTTTTAAATCACTTTAACTTGTCTAGCAATTACTTATTTAAATAACCTTAGGTATCAATGGATTCCTAGAAATTAAATGATGCACAGTATGTGAAAAGACAAAAGGAAGAGATCATTCTTGTTCTACGACTGTTCATGCAAACTGTGAAGAGCTACAACGCCTTTGCAAGTGCACCTGTATGCCACAGTTGCTACTTCTAATGGGATATTTTTTGTGCTTCCTTTACCAAAAAAAATTTTGTGTTATGAAAAGACTGTTAACATCTAAAAAAAAATTAGCGTTTTTCTTCCATCCTGGGGTTTATGGTTGAAGATTTGTAATCAATGTTGTCATCTTTCTAGAATATTGTCTTTTATTTAAAGAAATAGAAATCATTGTTGCTGTTCAGTTGCACAGTTGTGTCCAAGTCTTTGTGATCCCTTGGACTGCAGCAGGCCAGGCTTTTCTGTCCTTAACAACTTGCTGGAATTTGTTCAAACTCATGTCTATCGAGTCAATGATATCATCCAACCATCTCATCCTCTCTCGTCCCCTTCTACTCCAGCCTGCAATTTTTCCCAGCATCAGGGTTTTTCCTGATTAGTTAGTCGCCTCTTTGTATCACATGGCCAGAGTACTGGAGCTTCAGTTTCAGCATCAGTCCTTCTAATGAATATTCAGGATCGATTTCCTTTAGGATTGACTGGTTTGATCTCCTTGCAGTCCAAGGGACTCAAGAGTCTTCTCCAAACCCACAGTTCAAAAGCATCAATTCTTCAGCACTCAGCTTTCTTTATGGTCCAAATCTCACATCCATACATGACTACTGGAAAAACACAGCTTTGACGATACGGAACTCTGTAGGCAAAGTAATGTCTCTGCTTTTTAATATGCTGTCCAGTTTGGTCATAGCTTTACTTACAAAGTGCTAGTGTCTTTTAATTTCATGGCTGCAACCCCCATCTGCAGTGATTTT
>NW_011495032.1:34392386-34395213 GCF_000754665.1 Bison bison bison
TGAAGTGATGGGACCAGATGTCATGATCTTAGTTTTCTGAATACTGAATTTAAGCCAGCTTTTTCACTCCCCTTCTTTACCTTCATCAAGATGCTCTTTAGTTCCTCTTCACTTTAAGTGTGGTGTCATCTGTGTATCTGAGGTTACTGATACTTCTCCTGGCAATCTTGATTCCAGCTTGTGATTCATCCAGCCTGGCATTTTGCACTTTGCACTCTGTATATAAGTCAAATATGCAAGGTGACAATATACAGCCTTGACATACTCTTTCCCAATTTGGAGGCAGTCCTCTGTTCCATGTCGGGTTCTAAATGCTGTTTCTTGACCTGCTCACAGGTTTTGCAGGAGACTGGTAATGTGGTCTGGTATTCCCATCTCTTTAAGTATTTTCCACAGTTTCTTGTGATCCACACAGTCAAAGGCTTTAGTGTAGTTAATGAAGCAGAAGTAGATGTTTTTCTGGAACTCTCTTGCTTTTTCTATGATCCAATGGATATTGGCAATTTGAGCTCTGGTTCCTCTACCTTTTCTAAATCCAGCTTGAACATCTGAAATTTCTCAGTTCACGGACTGTTGAAGCCTGGCTTGCAGAATTTTGAACATCGTTACTGTGCTAGATGTCAAACAAGTGCAAAATGTGCGGTAGTTTGAACATTCTTTGGCATTGCCTTTCTTTGGGATTGGAATGAAAACTAATCTTTTCCACTCCTGTAGTCACTACTGACTTTTCCATATTTGCTGGCATATTGAGTGCAGCACATTAACAGCATCATTTTTAGGATTTGAAATAGCTTAGCTAGAATTCCATCACCTCTACTAGCTCTGTTTGTAGTGATTCTTCCTAAGGTCCACTTGACTTTGCCCTCCAAGATGTGTGGCTCTAGGTGAGTGACCACACCATCTTGGGTATCTGGGTCATGAAGATCTTTTTTGTATAATTCTTCTGGGTATTCTCACCACCTCTTCTTAATGTCTTCCACTTCTGTTAGGTCCTTACCTTTTCTGTCCTTTATTGTTCTATCTTTGCATGAAATGTTCCCCCTGGTATCTCTAATTTTCTTGAAGAGGTCTCTATTCTTTCCTGTTCCATTGCTCTCCTCTATTCCTTTGCATTATTCATTTAGGAAGGCTTTCTTACAACTCTTTGTTATTCTTTGGATCACTGTATTCAGATGGGTATATCTTTCCTTTTCTCTTTTGCCTTTTGCTTCTCTTCTTTCTCAGTTGTTTGTAAGGCCTCCTCAGACAGCCATTTTGCCTTTTTGCATTTCTTTTTCTTAGAGATGATTTTGATCACCACGTCCTGTATAATGTCACAAACCTCTGTCCATAGTTCTTCCACTACTCTATCAAATCTAATCCTTTGAATCTATTTGTCACTTCAACTGTATAACTGTAAGGGATCTGACTTATGTCATATCTTAAAGGCCTAGTGGTTTTCCCTACTTTCTTTAATTTAAGTCTGAATTTTACAATAAGGAGTTCATGATATGAGCCATAGTCAACTCCCAGTCTTATTTTTGCTGACCGTATAGAGCTTTTCCATCTTCAGCTGCAAAGAATATAATCAACCTGATTTAGGTATTAACCATTGGTGATCTCCATGTGTAGAGTTGTCTCCTGTGTTGCTGAAAGAGGGTGTTTGCTATGACCAGTGCATTCTCATGGCAAAACTGTTAGCCTTTGTCCTGCTTCATTTTGTACTCCAATGCCAAACTTGCCTTTACTCCAGGTATCTCTTGACTTACTACTTTTGCATTCAAATCCTTTATGATGAAAAGGACATCTGTCATTCTTGAGATTGCATCCAAGTACTGCATTTCAGAGTCTTTTGTTGACTAGGAGGGCTACTCCATTTCTTCTAAGGGATTCTTACTCTATTAGTAGATAAAATGGTCATCTGAATTATATTTTCCCATATTGGTCCATTTTAGTTCAGATCAGATCAGTCGCTCAGTCATGTCTGACTCTCTGTGACCCCATGAATCACAGCACACCAGGCCTCCCTGTCCATCACCATCTCCCGGAGTTCATTCAAAGTCACGTCCATGAAGTCGGTGATGCCATCCAGCCATCTCATCCTCTGTCGTCCCCTTCTCCTTCTGCCCCCAATCCCTCCCAGCATCAGGGTCTCTTCCAATGAGTCAACTCTTCGCATAAGGTGCCCAAAGTACTGGAGTTTCAGCTTTAGCATCATTCCTTCCAAAGAAATCCCAGGGCTGATCTCCTTCAGAATGGACTGGTTGGATCTCCTTGCAGTCCAAGGGACTCTCAAGAGTCTTCTTCAACACCACAGTTCAAAAGCATCAATTCTTCAGCACTCAGCTTTCTTCACAGTCCAACTCTCACATCCATACATGACCACTGGAAAAACCATAGCCTTGACTAGACGAACCTTTGTTGGCAAAGTAATGTCTCTGCTTTTGAATATGCTATCTAGGTTGGTCATAACTTTCCTTCCAAGGAGTAAGTGTCTTTGAATTTCATGGCTGCAATCACCATTTGTAGTGATTGTGGAGCCCAGAAAAATAAAGTCTGACACTGTTTCCACTGTTTCTCCATCTATTTCACATGAAGTGGTGGGACCAGATGCCATGATCTTCGTTTTCTGAATGTTGAGCTTTAAGCCAACTTTTTCACTCTTCTCTTTCACTTTCATCAAGAGGCTTTTTAGTTCCTCTTCACTTTCTGCCATAAGGGTTGTGTCATCTGCATATCTGAGGTTATTGATATTTCTCCCGGCAATCTTGATTCCAGCTTGTGTTTCTTCCAGTCCAGCGTTTCTCATGATGTACTCTGCATATAAGTTAAATAAACAGGGTGACAA
>NW_011495032.1:34395313-34413824 GCF_000754665.1 Bison bison bison
CTTTTCTAAAACGAGCTTGAACATCAGGAAGTTCACGGTTCACATATTGCTAAAGCCTGGCTTGGAGAATTTTGAGCATTACTTTACTAGCATGTGAGATGAGTGCAATTGTGCGGTCATTTGAGCACTCTTTGGCATTGCCTTTCTTTGGGATTGGAATGAAAACTGACTTTTCCAGTCCTGTGGCCACTGCTGAGTTTTCCAAATTTGCTGGCATATTGAGTGCAACACTTTCAGAGCATCATCTTTCAGGATTTGGAATAACTCAACTGGAATTCCGTCACCTCGACTAGCTTTGTTCATGTGATGCTTTCTAAGGCCCACTTGACTTCACATTCCAGGATGTCTGGCTCTAGGTCAGTGATCACACCATCGTGATTATCTGGGTCGTGAAGATCTTTTTTGTACAGTTCTTCTGTGTGTTCTTGCCATCTCTTCTTAATATCTTCTGCTTCTGTTAGGTCCATACCATTTCTGTCCTTTATCGAGCTCATCTTTGCATGAAATATTCCTTTGGTATCTCTGATTTTCTTGAAGAGATGCCTAGTCTTTCCCATTCTGTTGTTTTCCTCTATTTCTTTGCATTGATCCCTGAAGAAGGCTTTCTTATCTCTTCTTGCTATTCCTTGGAACTCTGCATTCAGATGTTTATATCTTTCCTTTTCTCCTTTGCTTTTCGCTTCTCTTCTTTTCACAGCTATTTGTAAGGCCTCCCCAGACAGCCATTTTGCTTTTTTGCATTTCTTTTCTATGGGAATGGTCTTGATCCCTGTCTCCTGTACAATGTCACGCACCTCATTCCATAGTTCATCAGGCACTCTGTCAGATCAGTGATTCCTAAATGTCGATGTTCACTATTGCCATCTCCTGTTTGACAACTTCCAATTTACCTTGATTCATGGACAGAACATTCCAGGTTCCTATGCAATACTGTTCTTTACAGCATCAAACTTTACTTTCACCACCAGACACACCCACAACTGGGCATTGTTTCCACTTTTATGTAAAGAAATAGAAATTAAGGTGGTAAAATTATATCCTTTTATTTTCCTTAAATTGATGAAGCTCAAACTGAGTTTCAAAAATGCCATGATGCAAATAGTGAAAGCAGATATACAGAAAACTATATTAATGGTGTTTAATTGCAAGAAATGAAGTCAATTAATAGATGTAATATATCTTTTAAAGCCCTACATATAACTCCAAGAACAATATTTGTATTTCATTATCTGACATACTGCTAATCACCTACTATGAAGGGGATCTTCCGAATCGAGGGATCGGACCCACGTCTCTTACATCTCCCACGCTGGCAGGTGGGTTCTTAACCACTAGTGTCACCTTGAAAGCCCATAACAAATAAAGACAACATTAAAAAACAATCTCAGATAATGATAAATAGGAATTAATTTCTACTGAGGAAGTGACATCTAAGCTGAAACCTAAAGAATAACAAAGATCAGCCTTGGGACGATCAGGAGTAAAAGTGTCCCAGACAGAGAGTATAGCTAGGATTAGTGGTCTGATATAGATGAAATTAGGAGAAGGCAATGGCATCCCACTCCAGTACTCTTGCCTGGAAAATCCCATGGACAGTGGAGCCTGGTAGGCTGCAGTCCATGGGGTTGCTAAGAGTCAGACACGACTGAGTGACTTCCCTTTCACTTTTCACTTTCATGCATTGGAGAAGGAAATGGCAACCCAGTCCAGTGTTCCTGCCTGGAGAACCCCAGGGACGATGGAGCCTGATGGGCTGCCGTCTATGGGGTCGCACAGAGTCGGACACCACTGAAGCGACTTAGCAGCAGCATAGATGAAATCAGAACAACCTAAGGTTTTTCATCCAGAGTACTAAGTGAAGAGTGGTAACATTTGCTGAGATGGGAACAACTCAGGAATGACCAGATTTGTGAAGAATGTTTGTAGTTTTAATTATAATAGCCTTATGTGGAAACAATCCAAATATCCACCAATTGGTCAGTAATAAAAAACAATCTAGTAATATGCAAACCATTACGTGGATAAACCTCAGAAGCAATATCCTAAACTTAAAAAAAAAAAAAGAAAGCCAGACACAAAAAACAAACATGGTTATTATATAAATCCATTTTTGTGAAATTTCCAGAAGAGATACATTTATAGAGACAGAAGGCAGATCAGTGGTTGCGTGGGGCTCAGTGTAGGGTAGACTGATTACAACAGAGAATAAACAAAATTTTCAACAGATCAAAATGTTCCAAGAAAAATTTATGGTGATGGTCATGCAACTCTACAAGTTAACTAAAATTTATTTTATGTACTGTATACTTATAAGGCATATATTTCATCATATGTAAAGTGTAACTCAAGAAAGTTATAAATAACATAGGGTTCCCAACTTAAAGAAAATATAATGTAAAGACTTCTTTAAATAGAAAACTTGCCAAATGTAATTTCATTTATTTTATACTATTAGAACTGGTAAAAAATTTTGGATGTGCCTACTTGCAGGGGCCTTGAATATATGTTCCAAGATCTCTTTGTCTAGAAAGCAATTAAAAATAATATATATAGCAATTAAAAACATATATATTAGTTTGTTTTCTTATTTAACATTTAATCATAGCACTTTATAAATTAAGAGTGTATTAAAGAAAATTCTTTACAGTGGTTATCACTAGAGTTTGAGAATTTAATGTTAAAGACATTAATTTTGAAATTTTTTTCCTTTTGTGTGGCTTGAATTTTGTTTTTATTTTTGTGATTAAAAATAATTAAAATATTTTAAAGTGTAAACCAACAATTCAGTAAAAATATTTTAGTTTTTACTTTATGATAAAAATAAGGAGTTCACTGAATAAACTTTGAATCAATGCCCAGTTTTTGAATAATGTACCATCTGAAAGCCGCTTGTAATAAAGCTTTATAAGCATCCATGGAACTTGTTAATTTACCAAGCACAACTATTTCCATCCTCTACAAAGAGTATATAATTGGTTTGTAACAAGGCTATAATGAAGAGATTTTATATTGTCAAATATAAAATCTGATTTCATCACACTGTTATAGTGGTTATAAGGTAGCTAATCCCTGACTGTGATACAATTAAACACAAGTTATCTACTTATGCCTCAACATTAGAAGCTTTCTCCAAGTCTAGACTTATATTGGGGTTACAGTACAAATGTCTAATTTTTTACCATTTACCCAGGTAACTGCAAACCCAATTGTTGACTTAAGATATAGAAAGGGTGGAGGTACTCAGCACAGCTATTAAACTTAGTTGGACTGGTACTAACAATTCTCAAAATATCAGCTATTCCAGGTTTTGATACACTGGCCTCTCCTTAGAAAGCATCTTTAGGTAACTGAGTTCTTTCTAGTCAATCTGTAGGAGCTGTGATCTCTGCTGCCACCTATTAATTACTTTTATATTTTCTCCAGAATCCTTTACATATAATTATCTTTTTATTAGAAGTTACATGAACTATACATATAATTTGAGGTTAGGCATTTTATTTCACAGTCTAACACTTTATTTCTACAGTGTGATTATACAATAATTTTATGAAGTGCTATTTTTACAGAGACTGAAGCAGAGAAATAACCTTCATTCACTCTGTTAATACTCATTGATATAATTTATTGTTTACAATGAAGCATAGTTATTAAGGAGGCTTCCCAGGTGGCTCAGTGGTAAAGGAATTTTTCTGTCAATTCAGGAGACACAAGTTTGATCCCTGTATCTGAAAGACTCCTGGAGAAGGAAATGGCAACCCACTCCAGTATTCTTGCCTGGAATGTCTCATGGACTGAGGATCCTGGCAGGCTATATTGTCCATGGGGTTGCAAAAGAGTTGGATACAATTTAGCAACAACAACAACAAAAATAGTAATTATGTAAATTTACTACCTTCCTGATAACCATAAGAATATCAGTGGTCTCCTTCCTAGAAAAGTTAAATACGAATCTATCACATGTTAATAAGAAAATTATGTAAAATAAAGTATATGATATTAGGATGGGGAACACATGTATACCTGTGGTGGATTCATTTTGATATATGGCAAAACCAATACAATATTGTAAAGTTAAAAAATAAAATAAAAAAAACAAAAACAAAAAAAATAAAACCAAAAAAAATAAATAAAGTATATATAGATATATGCATACACATACACAAATGTATATATGTATGTATTTTATATAATAATGGAAGCTGGAAGGAACTTAAGCACTAGAAAAACTCCTTAAATTTGAATTTTTATATTTTGGAAGATATTATGACCATCAAAAGGGAAATATTCATGACAGAGAAGAAAGGCTGTTACAAACACTTAGCCAGAGAGGGAAAGCGGGCAGCTTTGGTTTTTTTTTTAAGTTTCCTATTATTTTTAGTTGAGAACAGGAAGTGTTCTCAAAACTGTTGACCTTGTTAAGGACAAAACCTGACTAAAAGCACAACAGAAGGTTAGGTGCAAAAAGAATGTTTTAATCAAAAGTTATCGAGGTACTGAAAGATGCTACCTCCACCTGGGCACCCAACAATGAGAATTTCACCACTAACAGCTTTTTCCATATTTGTAAAATTCAAGGATCTCAGGACCCATTTATGGGCTAACCAGCAAACTAAAGAGAGTGTTTCATTGTGTTTGTCATCAGGTATAGGGCCACTACATATGAAAGTAATCAGTTTGCAGGGATCAATCAATTTCCTGGGTCCCTTACACTCTAGGCAGATTCTTTACAATCTTGATCCACCAGAGAAGCCGAAGATACATTTTCAACTTACAGTACACTGAATTCTGACTTTTACAAATATATATAGCATAAATCTGACAATTTCAAAGAATTTACATGCAATTAACAGGCAATAAAAATCAGTTGCATAACCTGAAGGTCTATGTTATGCATATTCACCTAATATGGTATATATGTAGTTTAAGATAAATATGGGTATTATTCAGTCACTGCATCTAACTTTGGTTCAACAATTATATACAATAATCTATTTAGTTGGTAGGGGATTTAATTCTTTCAATACCATATAATTTTTTTTCCTTCAGAAAAAATATTTGAGTCGCTTTCTGCCTTCTTAGGCCTTCCCAGTGGCACAGTGGTAAAGAATTTGCTGCCAATGCAGGAGACACAAGAGACGTGAGTTCGACCCCTGACGTGAGTTCGACCCCTGGGTTAGGAATATCCCTGGAGGGGAGCATGGCAACCCATACTAGTACTCTTGCCTGGAAAATTCCATAGACAGAGGAGCCTGGTGGTTCACAGTTCATAGGGTCTCAAAAAATCAGACACGACTGAGCATGCACATCATCACATTACTGCCTTCTTAAACACGATGAATTGAACACAACCTAAAATGTGTTAATTGCTCAGTCATGTCCGACTCTTTGTGACCCCATGGACTATACCTACCAGGCTCCTCTGTTCATGGAATTTTCCAGGTAAGAATACTGGAGTGGGTTGCTATTCCCTTCTCCAGGGGATCTTCCTGACCCACGGATCGAACCCAGGTCTCTAGCATTGCAGGCAGGTTCTTTACCATCTGAGCCATAGGGAAGCCCCTAAAAGATTTGACTCTTCCCAATCCAGGAATCGAACTAGAGTCTCCTGCATTGCAGGCAGATTCTTCACCAGCTAGGCTACCAGGGAAGCCCAAACACAACCTAACTTCTTGATAACTGCAGCCAATCATAAGGAACAGAAATAATTATATCTCATAGTAATTCAATAATGTCCTTTGAGCATCTGAGGATATGGAGTCATTTATCCAACACAAATTAGTCTAAAATAGCTTTTTTCAGTTCTTACAAGTATATTTGTTATAGGTATTCTATTCCACCATTTGTTGCCAGTTGAAATTTTTCTCAGCTATCAGTGTTTCTTACCTACAAAAAACAATCTTTATACATGAATACGAATTTTCACTTTCAACTGTGTATAGAGTATTAAACTTTACATAATTGTAAAAAAAATGTGTAAATTAGCTCTAAGGGAACTATTAGAACTATAGAATGTTGGAAAGTTCCCTCAGTGACTTTCTGATATTAATTTTGGACACTCATAAACCTCTTTATTTGCTTACTTATTTATATTATCTTCTGCTGCTGCTGCTGCTGCTAAGTCACTTCAGTCATGTCCGACTCTGTGCGACCTCAGCCCACCAGGCTCCTCTGTCCCTGGTATTCTCCAGGTAAGCATACTTGAGTGGGTTGCCATTTCCTTCTCCAAAGCATGCATGCATGTTAAGTCGCTTCAGTTGTGTCAACTCTGTGTGACCCTATGGACAGCAGGCCACCAGGCTCCTCTGTCCACAGGATTCTCTAGGAAAGATACTGGAATAGGTTGCCATTTCCCTATCTTCTAGGTGGATGAAATTGCCAGATATTTAAATACCAGCCCATTGAGTTGTAAAATTATATATTGAATGTGGGACACCATGATTAGTTTCAGGAAATATTAAACAAAGATAAAATGATACAATCTGAAATGATAACTTTCAAATAACAGTCTAAATTCATGCATTCATTTATTATTCATTATTAGACAAGCAATATCTGAATGAATGAATTAAATCATTTTCTCTTCATGTTCCAGCCAAAACAAACACAAGCAATCCTGTTGTTTTTGTCTGTTTTTATTCAAAATAGAAATAATATTATGATGTTTAAAAAAACTGTCAGTTCATAAAGATATAAAGTAAAAGAGGAAAAGCCATGTCCCCTTGATTTCTCATTTTCTTATCTGAAAATTAAGTATTATTAATACAACTTTTAAAAATTGTGAAGAAATTTTAAAATGCTGACCTACAAACATGAACTTATTATTATTATTATTAAATACAGTCTATGACTAGCAAGAGCTCAGCTTCAAATTGGCAGGTAGAAAGTTCCTGCAAATTTTCTAAGTATTCTGTAGAGGATATGTATAACTCAATTTTCAATTTCTTTACCTTTTGAATTCTAATAAGGAACTCAATTTCTTTCAAGGAAGAATTATACTAATATTTACAGTTTGCTCTTTCATTTTTAAAAGTGTTTTCAGTAGTTTATTGAAGACTAGCATACTAGTCTATGAAACTATTAGTAATAGGCTATGAAGCTGTTAATAAAAGCATTCAGTATTTATCTATTCTTTTGTTTATTCAGTTATTCATTTGATAAATATGTACTGTGTATACTAGGCAGCATTCTAGACACTTAAAAAAATAGAAACAGAAAAAAAAAAAATCCCAACCTTCAAATGTCTTATATCCTAGTGGAAAGAAAAAACAAAGTACGTAAAGTATATAATATGTTTGCAGGACTAATACTAAGGAATAGGAGAAAAATAAAATGCCAAGAGGAGAGATTACAGTTTTTGACTAGATAGTCAAGATCAGGTTTTGTTTGGAGTATGTTCCAAAAACTACAATGAAGAAACTGAGAGCGGGAGCCACACGGGAGCAATCTATGCAGGAGGAAGTAACAGCAAATGCAGAGGTCCTGGGGGAGGGGCATGCCCAGTGTGCTCAGGTCAGCATTGCAGGATAGAAGCAAGCAAGGAGGAAATGATGGAAGATAAGAGCAGAAGAGTGGTGGAAATCAGACCATGTAGTTCTTTGTAGGCCCATTTTTGGCTTTTAGTGTAAGATATATAGGAAGTCATCAAAGTTTTGAGGAGAGGAGTATCATGATCTATTTTAAGACTGATTTTTGTATTAAGAATAGAACAATGTGAGATAAGGGTAGAATAAAGGAGACACTTCCTTCTTTCAGATAAAAGATCATTGCATAATCCAAAGGAGAGAGAAAAATGGCTCTAACAAGAGGAGCGTCTTATTAGAGTGGAGGTGATAACACGTGGTTAGGTTAGACACATTTTGAAGACAGAATCTCAGAAATTTTGACATTTGGATGTGAGCTGTGACAGAAAGATATAAAGGATAACACCCAGATATTAGCTTGAGCAACTGGGAGAATCTAGTGTCTAGTCACTGAGATAAGGTATAAATGTGGGTGATTTCAACACACTGTTGTTGTTGAGTCACTAAGTCATGTCCATCTCTTTGTGACCCCATGGACTGTAGCCAACCAGGCTCCTCTGTCTGTGGGACTTCTCAGGCAAGATTACTGGAGTAAGTAGCCACTGTCATCTCCAGGGGATCTTCCTGAAATAGGGATTGAACCTCCATCTGCTGAATGGGCAAAAGGATTCTTTACCAATAAGCTACCAGGGAAGCCCTGACTTCAAATGTATAGCATTAAATAAATCATGAGGATGGATATGTTTGTATAAAAAAGGTGTCCTAAAACTCAGCCCTATGGGGTACTATAACATTTAGAGATAGAGGAGAGGAAGACAGAAGAATAAACAAATTGAGAAGGGTAGAAAGATAGGAAAAACTGTGGTGTCATGAAAGCCAAGTCAAGGTATTTTAAGAAGAGAATGACTCTGTATGTAAAATGTTGCTGATAAATTAAGATGAAACTAACATTTGAGCATGCCACACAGAACCCGTTTTTGACCCCAATAAGAGCTGTTTTCGTAAGACAGCAAGGTCAAATGTCTAATTGGAGTGGTTTCTGTGAAAAGATGAAGGAGAAAATTTAAATATAAAATTTAACCATATCTAAAAAAAGTTGTTTTCTTTTTCCTCATAAAAAGAAACCAGGGTGATAATCAAAGGGAAAAGTGGAATCTGAAAAAAGATTGTTTTATTTTTTTTAAAGATAGAAGGAATAACTATCCTTGTGTGCTGATGATACAACAAAGAGAGAGAATGGTTAGGACAATGTCTTTGAGACAGTGTGAGTACACTGCATTAGACTCTTAAAGGGGTAGAGCTAAATCAAAAGCATAGAGAGTTCACCAGGAAGGGACCAGAAGACAGCGTGTAGAAGCACAGACAACACTGTAGGTGTGACGGTCAGACCTTATATTCTGATACAGGTATATGCATTGCAAAACCTGAAAAAAATTGTGAAGTGCCACATTGCCTCAGGGCATCCTCTAAATACTACCACTCAGACATGTAATCAAAAAGTACATTAATATGAGTGAGTGTCTTATGAGACAATTTGCATAATATCATTTGCATTTCTTCTAATACCATGACAGTTTGACATCTACATCCTATCCTTTTACTGGAAAAAGTCTTCAGTTATATATTACATGCTTCATTAGCTTACTTTTCTTAAAATCCAAATGTCTACAGATTTACTTTATTTGATGTGAATAAACACCCTGTGATAGGAGTTGCCAAAGTGATACTACATAGTCTCTAACAGTTCCAAGGCCCGTTTATGAATATGTTCAATTAAAACTGGGCATAAACTTTCTACTAATCTATCTTCTTTTTTTGTTCCACATCCAAGAAAACAACAACAAAGTGAGACAAGATAGGAGCTGTAACATCAAAGAAAAATTAAATATTGAGCAATGCTGAAATAAATAAAAATTGAATGAACATCTGCAAATTAGGCTCAGGTAGTTATTTGTGATATAACTGTGAATTCTAGGCATTCATCTCATCAGTTTTTCCATTTATATATCTTAAAAAATCTACAATAAGCATTATTGCTACTCTTCTCCATCAAAACCAAAAATTCATGTACACAGATAGGAATCACCTGAGATCTTGTGCAAATGCAGATTCTGATTCAGTGGGTCTGAAGTGATGTTTAGAATTCCACATTTTTAACAAGGTCTCAAGTTATACCCATGCTGGTGATTAGCAGAGCAAGTCGTAACCACAGTGTCTTTTAGCATTTGCAAAGAAGTTGAGATAATAAGTTAGTTATCCATGCCTAAGTTATTTGGGTTTTCTTTAAAAAACCAGACATAAGTAGAATTTTTAAAATACTTTAGTAGATTATAAGTATGTAGTATGTATATCCCTAGAACAGCACACACATGCACACACACACACACACACACATATATATATATACGTTCGTGCATGCTAAGTTGCTCAGTTGTGTCCAGCTCTGAAACCTTATGGACTATAGCCCACTAGGCTCCTCTGTCCGTGGGACTGAATACAGGAGTGGGCTGTCACGCCCTCCTCCATGAGATCTTTTTGATCCAGGGATCAAACCCATATCTCCTACTGTCTGTTGTGCTGTGCTTAGTTGCTGAGTCATGTGTGACTCTTCACGACCCCATGGTTGAGGCTCCTCGATACTCCTCTGTCCATGGAGATTCTCCAGGCAAGAATACTTGAGTGGGTTCCCATGCCTTTCTCCAGGGGATCTTCCCAACCCCGGAATTGAACCCATGTCTCCTATGGCTCCTGCTCTGCAGGCAAATTCTGTACCAGTGAGCCAACGGGGAAGCTATATAATACATAGAGAGAGTTTAAAAGCTCCTTAAAATGTTAAAACCTCTCATTAAGACAAAATTCACAACAATTCCTCAATGCAAGATGATTTACTCCTTATTTTATTTACCAGAATACTGTCTACAGCACAAAGCCTAATTTCACATCAATCTACTCATTTATTAAATAACAAAATCAAAGGAACAGAGGTTAAGTTAAAATGGAAAAACTATGTTGAATCTGACACACTGATCACACTGCAAAAAGCACAAACAAAACAAATAGCATTATTTAAAATGCAATCCTGTAAGTGGCAATAAACGTTTTGCTATGACTCCGCTGTGCTGTTTTTCCCACACCTGTTCCCATTTGCCAGGCTAGACTGGCTCAGTCTGGTCTGCTGAGGGATCACAAGCATCTGAACAAACCCCCTCAGGGCAGCAATATCCAGGCTCTATGGCTGTCTCAGAAGAGCTCCTAACACAATTCCCCATGAACTGTAATTTTGTTTATGTATATTAGAAGCACGGCATAGGAAAAATATGTGACTGATGAGAAAAGTTTCTACCCTGCTTTCATAAAGCAATAAGCTCTCTCTGAAATACTGCAAAAATCCAGGGCTCACAGTGTTTATGTGTGGTATTAAATGATGATAAGAATGCAGAAAATACTCAGTTTCAGAATTGTCATTCTGAAGGGCTACTTCCTGTAAAGCATTATTCTCCCAGTTTAAGACTTAAATTACAGATTGTACAGTAAATATGTTGTTATGTTTTGTTAGTGGGTGAGTTATTCTCTGAAAAAGGTCTGATTTTATTTGGACATTCAGGCGCTATTTAAGGGCTCAACAAAGAGTAATACATTCTACTTTAGATCATGTAATGCTTATAGGACTGCATCTTAATCTACCTTAACAGAAAAACACAGAGATATACCCACATTTATTCAATAATTTGTATATACACATATATGTATATTTGTCTATAGTATTAAATGAGATAAAATCGAGTCCAACATTTTATTACAATAGTTTATATCAATGGCATCCTTCTCATTGTTTTACATTATAGTGAACTCATGAAAATAACTGTATCACTAATATCACCATTAAGATGAACTGAAATAAATTTTGCACAATGACCAAAAAGTGGCTAATTCATCAAATTTTCACTTTCTACCTAATACAACTCCAGTTCTTTCTTCCCCATAATCCTATGCTACAAAGGACACAGTTTATTTAATCAGACAATTATTTCTATGATATATATAAGAATCCTAGGGCGAATATATAAACCTATTAAGCCAAGATATACTACCAGCTCTTGGTGCAAGAAGTACTTAAGAACATAACAATACTTTCAAATCATTGAATGTGGACATATAGAATATTTATGTCATTTAATATAGTGTTTTTTTTTAAATGTGAGAATGTACTTTTCCACATACTGTCTCATTTGATTCTCACAATAACCTTCATAAAATAATAAATAAAAGTGTGGTTTCTTAGCTAACATTTTCTATTATATAAAGCTTTATTGTTTTTGTTCTACATAGTCAAATAATTTTCCTAATCATCATCATACTTATCAATAACACCATTTTTATTATGTAAGGAAAGATACCAATTGCTTCTTGTTGGGTGGTGGTGAGTTAGGTCAGGAGAAAATATGTTAGTTGGTCAGAAACAAAGGGCTATAGTGAGGGAGTCAACACGGAAATAAGAAAGAGAGAAAAGTATGTGCATTCCTTTAGAAATCTCTTCCAGAGTTGGAAGGGAGCTAAGTTATTATTAAACATTTATTGAGAACCTATATATATTAAGCTCTACACTATAGGCTTTGATCAGATCACCTAATCAAGCCCCGACGTAGCTATTGGTATCCTCACATTGTAGGTGAAAACAGACACAGAGAAGCTATATTACTGATCTTGATCACAGCACCAACTGTCTTGCTGTATCTCACTGTGCTCACTGTTCGCTGAACCCATTGTAGGCAAGGCACAGGCTAAGAGGTTGGAAGAAGATGTGAGGAGCTGTCAAAACTGCAGATATGCTTCTTCTCTCCTGGTTGGCACGGCAGCCATAACACAGTCTCTGTCCAGGCTGTTGCACCAGCAGCAGCAGCAGCCACAACATAACCATAATGCAGCCATAACATAGCCTCATATAACATAATCATGATGGTGCTCCAATGCAGTCCCAGTGCAGCAGCAGCCAGGTCTTTCCTGGTGAAGTTCATGCAGGTGTACTGCACACAGCATTCCAGGATCAAGCACGTAGCGTGCGATGTGCACATCCGGTGCTATGAGATCTCAGCTGTTACAGGATCATTATTTCCAAAACGGGGACAAGAGCGAGAGGCTGTGGTGCAAGAGAGCCTGACCATGTCATCTTGGCTAATTTGCTCTTTCCCTGAAAAGGGTGTATCAGCAGCCTAGCATTTCCTGGGCTAATGAGTGGTAGAACCAGGACTACAACCTGATCCACATTCAAAACGTAAGCATTTTCCACAACATGATGATGAAATGAATGATCCAATAAAGTTAGCAAATTTCCCAGATCAAGCCTTGTCATAGCCTAAATAAATCCAAAAAATATATAATATTTATATGTAGAGTGAAGAGAATCTGTAGCAACTAGTATTCTAACTACACAAATCCAAAATTTTTAGATTCCACAAAGACTAAAACTGAAGAATTTGTTTCCAGTTAAAGACCTGATTGATTTTTATTATCCTTTATATGATATCTTAAGTAATATGAATTTTATATATATCTTAGATAAGATTGGACTCCATGATCACCTTGCTTACAATGTTTCATAGTTCTGAAGTAATTAGTGTTCACTTCTTTCCAGTTGAGGTGAAGATTTATCCACAGTTGATAGAATTCTAATGAACAAACATCAATGAGCCACTCAGATCCTCTATTATATGGCACTTCTATTATGTAGTACTTAGTTTCTATAATTTCAGAAACCAAATTTCAACTCCCATTTTTAGGTTCTTGAAAAGAATATATTTTCATATTTCTAAAACGAGCTTTTATCCAAGAAATAAAACTTACTGAAACTTTAGTACCATAAGCACTAAGACCAAGAAAGTTTAACCACCTTCCTCAAAGTTGTATAAACAATCAAGAAATTGTTAGGAATTCACACTAAATGTAATGTCATGCTTCAAACATAAAATTCAACTCTCTTAATGAATCAAATAAACAAATTTTTTGCACTTTGTAAAATGTATATATTACCCACTCTGGTAATCTAAGAAGAAATATACAGAATCTCTTTAAATGCATGAATGTGTGGAAGAAATGTGAAGAAAGCATGGTCTGTTGGTTAAGGGACTAAGATTCTCAGGCAATAAAAATGGTCTTTGATGTGTCATTAACTCAAGAATTTGTCCGTGGGAAAATATCCTCACTATTTCACAATCCCTCAATTCACCTTATTAAGATACTTAACAAAGAATTCTGGTATTTTGGATGTTTTGAAAATATTCCAAACCTCTAGTGTATGAATTATTGGTTGCATACAAAATTGTTCATAGGGATGTTAGTATCAACACAATTAAAAATTACGTATACAATTATGATTCTTCCCCCCATTCCTAGCAAAAAAATCAACAGATTTCTTTTAAACTTTAAAGGTTTTGAATATCATAAGTCTTGGATAACTTAAGAGACTATTTGCAAAATAATATTTTTCTATTTCACTCCTTTCTTTCTAAACCTTGTTATTAAAGACTCCTCCTCAGATATATTAGCAAAAGTCAAGGAAAAGAATTTGAATCTATGTGCTGCATGCTCAGTTGCTTCAGTCATATCTGGCATTTTATGACCCGATGGACCATGGCCCACCAGGCTCCTATGGATACACGGGATTCTCCAGGCAAGATACTGGAGTGGGTTGCCATGCCTTCCTTCTGGGGAATCTTCCCAACCCAGGTATCAGACCCAAGTTTCCTGCGATTCCTGCATTGCAGGTAGTTAATTTTCCACAGAGTCACAGAGGGAAGCCTGCATTTGAATCTATAAATATCTGTTAAAAATTCAAAAGTTGTTTACTTAAATAAAGCAGTATCATATAGGTTTAACAACAGCAATAAGAAAATTAATGTCCACCATTTCAGAAAGAATGGAATGGCAAGTTATAAACAGCTGAAATTTAAAATGGGTAAAATATAAATCTTAATTTATCATCTGAGATATAATTTCTAAAGATCTTCATATTATACATGTCTGTAGATTATTTGATAACTGAAAAACTATAGTCCTCAACTCCCTAAATATCTTTCATTTTTTTCCCTTGAATCATAGCACTTTTTCCCAAAACGTTGAAATGGATGGATATATATAATAAGAGATAAACTTAAAAAATTCATTACAACAAGCCAGGGAAAATACTCCATTTTCCTTACAAACAAAATTATATTTCAATACAGAACATTGGGTATATCTAATTTAAACTGTCTATACTGAATATCTGTGTTTCCCAGGTGGTGCCAGGGGTTTAAAAAAAAAAAAAAACCTGTTGGCCAATGCAGGAGACATTAAGAGACACAGGTTCCATCCCTGGTTAAGGAAGATCCCCTGGAGTAGGAAATGGCACCCCACTCCAGTATTCTTGCCTGGAGAATTACATGGACAGGGGAGCCTGGTGGGCTATGATCCATAGGGTTGCCGAGAGCCAGAGACGACTGAAGCAACTTAGCACAGCACGTCCTGAATATCTGAAAGTGAAAGTCGCTTAGTCGTGTCTGACTCTTATGCGAGCCCATGGACTATATAGTCCATGGAATTGTCAGGGCCAGAATACTGGAGTGGGTAACCTATCTCTTCTCTAGAGGATCTTCCAAATCCAGGGATCAAACCCAGGTCTCCCACATTGCAGGCAGATTCTCTACCAACTGAGCTATCAGGGAAGCCCAACTGAATATCTAGTAGAATCTAAATCAGGCAATGAAATGTGTTTCTGAAAATTCTGTAGATGGTACACAAATAATGTTACAATTTGCATTTCTAGAATATTTGTTTTTCAATGCTTCTAAAACTCATAAATTAGCATATATAATTTTGATGAATACTAACTGCTTTTATATCTTCCATTTATTACATGTCTTATCTATTTTCAAACAATGAATATCCAAGAAGAAACTCATAAAAGTCTCCAAAAATTCAAGAAACAAAAATGAGACTCAAAATCTACTAATATCATCGCCTTGTCATGAAATGCATTGAGAAAGTAAAGAAAGATGAACTTATAGATGGATAGTGAAATGCCAGTTATGGCATTTAGGATGTGGCTATATAAATATTTACTATAAATCTTTCAACTTGTGTATTTGAGAATTTTAATAAAATGCTGGAAAATAGAACCTAATTAATGCTATTTGTCATGTTATTAAACTTTATGCCATATATGAATTAAGATACTATCTTTAGTGGCTTTCACTTTCTTTGAACATGAGATATGTTTAAAAAAAAAGATTTAAAAGCCTATTAACAAACATTTTCTCTTTCCACCTCATTAATTATACTCAAAATCTAAATTGGGACACTAGGCATCCTACACACACACACCTGAGGTTGAGAAATTCCAGATACAGCATATTAAATGCTTTGACCCATCTCTTAGAAAGCAGCACTTGTTTCAACAATGACTGGTGTTCCTACCGCTGAAAATGAGTCAAGCATGTGAATATATCTATTGGAAAGAATAAATAAGGATACAAACTATATAAATATATATATATATACCATAACTGAACAAAAATTAATTTAAAACACTTTCACTGATTAACAATTATTGATAATTGTAAATATTGAGTTCCAACTTATAGAAATTATTTTAAAAAATTAGAAAGACAGTATTCTAGGATTCTTAATTTAAGTATCTTTTGTTCAATCATACAAAATTAATACTACTATTCCTCTGTTGTTAGGCAGCCCTAGTGGTTTAGACAGTAAAGAACTTGCCTGCAATGCAGGACACTGGGTTTTGTCTCTCAGTCAGGAAGATCCCCTGGAGAAGGAAATGGCTACCCACTCCAATATTCTTTTCTGGAGAATTCCATGGACAGAGGAGCCTGTTGGATTATAGTCCATGGAGTCACAAAGAGTCAGAACCACTGAGCAACTATCACTTTCCTCTGTTGTATTTAGTGTTAAGTACTACAATTTAAATCAACGAGAACAAGAATAGAGTAAGAAATCCACTTCTTATACAGATATATTTAAAAAAAAAAAAAACTGCACCTTATAGAATGTTCATGTTAAAAAATGAGAGAAAATTAAACATTTTACTAATTTTTAAATGAATCTAACAAATGGAGTTTGAGAATATGGTATGCTGGGGAAAAAATAGAAAATTAGAAGACCAAAAGGGTATCTGAAGAGCAGGAATGGAGAAACAAAAGAAACAGAGAATTAGAAGGAATAAAAACTAGGCTTAGTGTGGTCCTGCTATTTGAAATTAGTGAGCTTTTTTTTTTTAATCTGAAGAACTCTATATTATTAAAATTGGGAAAATTCTGATAAAATTTTAAATAAAAGTTATCTAAAAATTCATAGAGGATAAAAATTCAGTCTGTCATGCTAGCTTACTTTAACATGTTCAGAATGCTATCAACAGTTTGTTTGCTAAGGGTGATACAGAGTAAGAAAGTACATTTTTATTTCTGAGTTTATATAATGGCTTTGAGTAGTTATTTGAAGAGATGGACGATAGAGAAAATGGAAAATTATTTTGGAAGAAATGCAAGTTATAAAGTAAGGCCTAAGTCTAAAATTAACTCCAAGTATTGTTGTTTAGTCACTAAGTCCTGTCCAACTCTTTTGTGGCCCCATGGACTATAGCTTGCAGGCTCCTCTGTCCACAGGATTTCCAAAGCAAGGATACTGAAGTGGGCTGCCATTTCCTTCTCCAGGGGATCTTCCCAACCCAGTGATAAAACCTGCATCTCCTGAATCAGCAGGTAGATTCTTTATCATCTGAGCTGCCAGGGAAGCCCAGACTCCAAGTATAGGTAATGAAAAATTAAAGCAGACTCAATATGGATTCAGAATGAGAAAAGTTGAGTTCTAATTTTGACATTGCCTCATAATGAACAATTTATGAAGATTACTCATAGGTAGGATTGAGTAAAGGAAGTTTAAACAGAAAGGAGCAAAAAATGTTAACATCTGTGTCATCTATGTGACCTAAAAAAATGAATCTATAAAAATGATGATCCAAGTAGTAAGTTGGAGAAGGAAATGGCAACCCACTTCAGTGTTCTTGCCTAGAGAATCCCGTGGACAGTGGAGCCTGGTGGGCTGCTGTCCATGGGGTCGCACAAAGTCAGACATGACTGAAGTGACTTAGCAGCAGCAGCAGCAGGCAGTAAGTAGGTACTGACTTTAACAAAAAGAAATCCCCAAATAGAATTCAAATTAATGTTGTTGTTTTCCATAATTTCGTTTTTGGGGGCTCCAAAATCACTGCAGATGGTGATTGCAGCCATGAAATTAAAAGACGTTTTCTCCTTGGAAGGAAAGTTATGACCAACCTAGATAGCATATTGAAAAGCAGAGACATTACTTTGCCAACAAAGGTCTGTCTAGTCAAGGCTATGGTTTTTCCTGTGGTCATGTATGGATGTGAGAGTTGGACTGTGAAGAAAGCTGAGTGCCGAAGAATTGATGCTTTTGAACTGTGGTGTTGGAGAAGACTCTTGAGAGTCCCTTGGGCTGCAAGGAGATCCAACCAGTCCATCCTGAAGGAGATCAGCCCTGGGGTTTCTTTGGAAGGAATGATGCTAAAGCTGAAACTCCAGTACTTTGGCCACCTCATGCGAAGAGTCATTGGAAAAGACTCTGATGCTGGGAGGGATTGGGGGCAGGAGGAGAAGGGGACGACAGAGGATGAGATGGCTGGATGGCATCACTGAGTTGATGGACGTGACTTTGAATGAACTCCGGGAGATGGTGATGGACAGGGAGGCCTGGTGTGCTGTGATTCATGGGGTCACAAAGAGTCAGACATGACTGAGCGACTGATCTGATCTGATCTGATCTTTCCATAAAACAAGCTAAACTACTATCCAATAATACCAGTTAAAGACTATCCAAGGAAAAGGAGAAATAAGAGAGAGGCAAAGACAATTCACATATGATGAATGAATTTGTCAGGGATAAAAAAAAAACAAAAAAACAAAAAACTGTTCAGATGTTTT
>NW_011495032.1:34413924-34515888 GCF_000754665.1 Bison bison bison
TGAGAAGGGTAGTTTTAAAATGACAGCTTCATAAGAACTCTGTGTTGTGATCTTACTTTGCAAGAGCCAAAATTAAAAAAAAAAAAAAAGAATATCTTTCATGTTAGTGGGATTTTATTGTGTGTGTTTAGTTCTATAAGAGAATAAAAAATGAAAGCAGATGGACTCTGTTATTGTGAGATTTGAAGCTTATAAAAACTGGGGGGACTTTAAGAAAAAGAAAATAAGTTGACAAAGTGATGTACCAATGTAAACACTTATTTTTAATGAGAGTGTAAATCATAACAAAAAACTTATTTTTTTATAAGTCTGACAAATAGCAAAAACATATATTCCACAAAATAGTATAACTTCTTTTAGTATTGATTGATACAACTTTCTCTCTCTATATATAATATGCCAAGTACACGAATAACCACTTTATATACAAAAACCTAGCACAGTCATTTTCGACAAAAAATACACAGATAATTCAAATTTTCCTTTCTCATATAGATAACTTTTGCAAGTCTCCTTCAGCTTCGCAACCTGCTAGTAGCAGTAAGACCACATTAAACGTTAGAATTGTTGGCAAACTTGGGAAAATATCCATCAAGGCTTTTCTTTATGATCTGTATGATTCTGGCTAGCTTCTGACTCCACACATTTCAAGCCTTGTTCTTCTCCATAATCCACATACATAGATAGCCAGGACCATCAATAATATGAATAATCACATCAATTTTGGCCCCACACTTCTATATTATAAAGGCAAATTTTAAGGACGAAAAATCAGAATGGAAACTGAAAGCAGTATTAACTAATTGTGGAGTAGCACAAGGAATACAAAGAGTAAAGAACAGTTCAGAGCCATGTGAGGGTAAATGTGAATTTGATCTATAGAACCATATACTGACATTCTATTTTCTCTCTGCAACTCTATGGAACACAGATGACATAAAGGTGTATCTGTTAATCATTACATCTATATAAAAGTATGTCTGAAACTGTATATTCTCAACAAATAGAAATAAATTAATATTCCAGGAATCTCCTGGTTAAGTAATTTACATTTACTATCTCAGTTCAGTTCAGTTCAGTTGCTCAGTCATGTCCAACTCTTTGCGACCCCATGGACTGTAACACGCCAGGCTTCCAGGTCCATCACCAACTCTCAGAGTTTACTCAAACTCATGTCCATCGAGTCAAGGATGGCATCCAACCATGTAACACTTACTATCAATCCTAAATCAAATCCCCATGATTATACAGTGTAAGTGACAAATACATTCAAGAGATTAGCTCTGATAGATAAGAGTGCCTGAAGAACTATGGACAGAGGTTTGTTAACACTGTACAGCAGGCGGTGAGCTAAACCATCCCCAAGAAGAAGAAATGCAAAAAGACAAAGTGGTTGTCTGAGAAGGCCTTTACAAATAGCTAAGAAAACAAGAGAAGTAAAAGAGAAAAGGAAAGATATATACATGTGAATGCAGATTTCCAAAGAATGGCAGGGAGAGATAAGAAAGCCTTCCTCAGTGATCAATGCAAAGAAATAGAGTAACACAACAGAATGGGAAAAACTAGAGATCTCTTCAAGAAAATTAGAGATACCAAGGAACATTTCATGCAAAGACAGGCACAATAAAGGACAGAAATGGTATGGATCTAACAGAAACAGAAGATATTAAGAAGAGGTGACAAGAATACACAGAACTATACAAAAAATGATCTTAATGACCCAGATAACCACAATGGTGTGATCACTCACGTAGAGCCAGACATCCTGGATGTAAAGTCAAGTGGGCCTCAGGAAGCATCACTACGAGCAAAGCTAGTGGAGGTGATTAAATTTCAGCTGAGCTACTTCAAATCCTAAAAGAAAATGCTGTGAAAGTCCTGCACTCAATTCGCCAGCAAATTTGGAAAACTCAGCAGTGGCCACAGGACTGGAAAGGTCAGTTTTTATTCCAATCCCAAAGAAAGGCAATGCAAAAGAATGTTCAAACTACCACACAATTGCACTCATCTCACATGCTGCCAAAATAATGCTCAAAATTCTCCAATCTAGGCTTCAACAATACATGAGTCAAGAACTTCCAGATGTTCAGGCTGGATTTAGAAAAGGCAGAGGAGCCAGAGATCAAATTGCCAACATCTGTCGGATCATCGCAAAAGCAAGAGAGTCCAGAAAAACATCTACTTCTGCTTTACTGACTACACTAAAACCTTTGACTGTGTAGATCACAACAAACTGTGGAAAATTCTTAAAGAAATGGGAATATCAGATCACCTTACCTGCCTCCTGAGAAATCTGTATGCAGATCAAGAAGCAACATTTAGAAAAGGACATGGAACTACGGACTGGTTCCAAATTGGGCATCGAGTACATCAAGGCTATACATTGTCACCTTGTTTATTTAGCTTATATGCAGAGTACATCATGAGAAATGCCTGGCTGGATGAAGCACAAACTAGAATCAAGACTGCCAGGAGAAACATCAATAACCTCAATATGCAGGTGACACTACCTTATGGCAGAAAGTAAAGAACTAAAGGGCCTCTTGATGAAAGTGAAAGAGGATAGTGGAAAAGTTGGCTTATAACTCAACATTCAGAAAACGAAGATCATGGCATCTGGTCCCATCACTTAATGGCAAATAGATGGGGCAACAATGGAAACAGTGACAGTTTATTTTCTTGGGCTACAAAAGCACTTCAGATGGTGACTGCAGCCATGGTATTAAAAGCACTTGCTCCTTGGAAGAAAAGCTATGACCTACCTAGACAACATATTAAAAAGCAGAGATATCATTTTGCCAACAAACATACATGTAGTCAAAGCTACGGTTTTTTCAGTAGTCATGTATAAATGTGAGAGTTGGACCATTAAGAAAGCTGAACACTGAAGAATTGATGCTTTTGAATTGTTGTGTCGGAGAAGACACTTGAGAGTCTCTTGGACAGCAAGGTGATCAAACCAGTGTATCCTAAAAGAAATCAGTCCTGAATATTGATTTGATAGAGTGATACTGAAACTGAAGCCCCAATACTTTAGCCACCTGATGTGAAAAACTGACTCACTGGAAAAGACCCTGATGCTGGGAAATATTGAATATGTGGAGAAGGGGACAGTAGAGGATGAGATGGTTGGATGGCATCACTGACTCAATGGACATGAGTTTGAGCAAGTTCTGGGAGTTGCTAAAGGACAGGGAAACCTGGCAGGGGTACCAAGAGTCAGACAAAACTGAGCTACTGAACTGAACTGATCTATAGTGGATTGAACAGCATCCTTTCTAAATTCATGTGATCTTAATTGGAATAAGGGGTTTGGCAGCTTTTAGTATGGTAAAGATTAAGATCATAATGGATTGAGATAGGTCCTAAATCCAGTGAGAGTACCCTTATCCAAAAGAAAAATGAAGACAAAGACATAAAGAAAAAAGTGGAATGAAGACAGAGGCAGATATTAGAGTGCCTCCATCTTGGTATCAAGTATTACCAAGAACAACCAGCAACTATCAGAAACTAGGAGAAAAACACGGGGTAATATCTACCCTGGAGTTTCCAGAGGATCCAACACTGCTGACCTTTGATTTCAGATTTCAGGTCCAAAACCAAGAAAATAAATTCCTGTTGTTTTAAGCCACCCATGCATGGATGCATGTTCAGTCTCATCTGACTCTTTGCCACCCCATGGACTATAGCCCCCAGGATCCTCTGTCCATGGCAGAGAATCCAGGCAAGAATATTAGAGTGGGTTGCCATTTCCTTCTCCAGGAGATCTTCCTGACCCAGGGATCAAACCTGCTCTCCTGTATCTCCTGCATTGGCAGGAAGATTCTTTACCATTGAGCCCCTAAGAAAGCCTCACTTTAGGCTACCCGGTTTGGGGTAATTTGTTATGGCAGCACTGGGAAACTAACATATCATCTCTACATAGAGACATCTCCAAAGTGACAGCATATTTGGGAACTGTTGTTTATATGCATGGCTAAAGATCCATGGAATAAAGAGGTTCCTCTCAGGACACAGCTAAAACATTTTTACCAACCACAGTCATGCCCTAAATTGTGTTCCTGCAGTTCCCCTAACTAAGAGTGTATTAAATGCTTAAGCAACTCAGTATCAAAAGGAAAATAACTAATGTACTATTTCTGGGAAAAGATAACAATTCTATGAAGCAAGTTCTCTTTCCATGAGCAATAATATAAAAACATTACAATACAATGTTATGCTTGACTTGAAATTATTCTCTAATTTTCAAAATTTTTAATGGCATGTAACAAATAAGTTCCAGGGACCATATTAATTGACTCTTGATGAGAGAAACCAATAAAAATACTACTTGGCTACCAGAATCACCTCACCATCTTTTTTTTTCCCCCAATAATTAAAGTCTCTCATATTCTGTTTTTACTTTGCATTTCAAGACTTTTAACAGTATCCTGACAGTCACTTTGGAGTTGTCACAGTAACTGTTGACTTTTTTAATTGGCTAAAAAGTATCCCACTAAATGCTCAAGGTCCTAGAATGTAGTAGCCACAATGCCCGGCATAAAGCTGAATATTTCTTAGTTATAAGGCAGCTGGTCATTCACTTGAAGTGAATTTTTTTACACTGGTAGTACCATTGATATCTCCACAAAAAGGCACTGTTTCAGAATCCCTTTAACTGTAAGGATCCACAGAGCAATTCATTTGAGAATATTTGCATTCATATTAGATCAAAATTAAATCCAAATGCAATCTGTTTATATAGGGTTCTTTAGTTGTGCTGGTGGCTTTCTCCTCATCAAGGAAAAGCTCTAGTTGGTCATATTTAACTGCGCTGGTGGAAGGCCAAGAAAAAGCATTTCATTAACATATACTCAGTAATTACCAAAGGCACATAGACACATCTCATTTCTACCCTGCCATTATGCTCATTGGCCTGGAAAATGGGATTGGGCCAAGTGGAACTGTCCCAAGCGCATGCACTGTATATTTCTGGAAAGAGAATCACATAGAGTGCGCTACTGACAAGGAGTGGGTGTACCTTAGCAACTCTCCCATGGACAATTTTCAGAGGCCCTGGTCAAAATGACCAAGAGTGGTTTACCACTAAGCATTTTCATTCTGCTTTAAAATATCATAAGTATATTTACAGTATTATTTCACCAAAAGAAAACTTTAAATTATCAAACCTTTAAATACTATAAAATAAGAACATTCTCTCATGTTATACTCTATATATCCATCTGTAATGAAAGAAAATACCTCAAAATATTAATAGAAACTTTTCACACTCAAATCTTAGCTGATTAAATAAAAATATATAGGCGTTAGGAAACAGCTTCAGTAAATGGCTGTGTGAGTGAACAATAAGAAAGTGTCCACAGGCTCATTATAAACTCTTTGTCTCAAATAAACAAATTTTGGGTGGCTCCTAATGGCTAATGTTCCTTTCATCATGCTTCCACCTAGAGATGGAAGTAGAGCTGGCCTATTGTTGGCTGATTCCCAGCAGCTCAGTGCTTCCCCTCAGCACCCACTACTGGGAGGGGCCCATTCGGGTTGATTCTAACACTGCAGAAGAGGCACGAAGTTTAATGTATGCTACCACTTGTTCATTCTGTCAACACATAATTAGTGCTCAGGGCAATCCATTTAGGTCAGGAAAACAAAGATCAGTAGAACTAGCCCCCCTGCCCTTGAGAAGTTCACAGTCTAGGGGTTAATACTTAGTATCGAATATACATATTTTCTATGGGGTTCAGTGCCATGATACGTGCATATACATGGCACTAGGGGAGCATGCTAGAGATTAACAAATGAAACAGGCAGTCATTCTTGCTGTCTGAAAGTCAAGGAAACAGTAATCAATAAGATGAATTATTATATATATATATATATATGTCTCATATATGTCTAATTCATATTTTTAATGTTCCTTTCTACAATAATGATATGCAAATTAGCAGGCACAAACCTGTTGGTAACATCACTTTTAAGGAAATTTCACTACAATAATGCTGTGATAGAACAGTGTAACACATTCATGTGTATTTTGGCAGGTATAGTTTTGAACTCTTTATATTTCAAGGTACGTATATATGTACCTTGAATACATATATATGTACACATGGCTTTCCCTTGCTCTGCCATTAACCACCAGGATATAGCAAGACATAAAGAGTGACTGTAATATGTTCATATTTAGGAAAGAAACTGGACTAGGGATTCAAACATTATCATCTCTTCAGCTAGCCTGGATAGTTATGCACTGGATTTCTTACTATCTGTATTAAACAAAAGAGCTATGTTTTGAAAGCTCAATCCAATGTTCTGATATAATAAACATGTCTTTGATGTTGTTCTAAGCACAGCATCTCATCACAAGAATTAGCCAATTGAATCATTTCACCTCATTCTGGCTTTGTATTTTTAAAAAATGACTATGATATATTTTTGCTTTATCTTTTATTTCAGCTTAGCAATCCATTTGTTAATTTTTCTCTTTAAAATCCTTTACATACCAATCATGAACACAGATCTAAGAAGTAGTCACTTTTCTACTAGGAAGACTAGTACCAGATGATACATGAATAAATTAAGTCAATAAAACTCTTAGGGATTCTAAAGAAAATAATCTGAGTAACTATCAGGATGTCAATTATCAAATTTTTCTATTTTTAATTTAATAATTGTAAAATAGAGAATCCACATCTTAAGAATTACATTTCTGGGTCCTATTCCAAGCAGCTTATTTTCCAGGTAGAATAAGAGAGAAATAAGATCTATCCCATTGACTTTAGGGTGTCTAATGTTTCTTTGGGGCTTCCCTAGTGGCTCAATGGTAAAGAATCCACCTGCCAACGCATGCGATGCAGGTTTGATTCCTGCGTGCAGAAGATCCCCTAGAGAAGGAAATGGCAACCTACTCCCAAGGACAGAGGAGCCTGATGGGCTACAGTCCAGGGCATTGTTCTTTAAAATGTAATTATATTATTCAGTTACTCTTTTCACTGCTGAAAGATAACACCATTCTCTGAGTCCTATTTAGCAAAAGAATTGCAATGAATATGTCCCCAAATTTATTAGTATAACTTAAAAGATAGGAAAGGGAAATTGGAAACTGAATTTGCAAAATATTCTCCATGGTGCAAGAAACCTCCTCTGCTGAAACTGCAAACCAACAGACTGTATCTAATCCATCAATTACTTTGTCTTTATGAATCAGTTTAAAAGTAGGTGGTAAATGATCGAACACATTTTAAATACAAAGCCAGCAGAGAGTCACACGGGGTTCTGTTATGAATCAAAGTTTTCACTTCTCCATGTCCTATGTGTTACTGCAACCACTGAAGCGGCATATAGTATATAGGACACAGAGAGCCACTCTGCTACTCGGTCCCCACAGACCTGATGGTGCACTCTGCTACAAAATCACTTTTCATTTTGAACTTCAACACCCTTTAATAGAATGCCCGTGCTTCAGAAATAATCATATCATAGCTAAAGTGACTTAGAAGCTCCGTTTCCAATGCATGCACCACCCCCTACTCTGTCTCTCCTTCCCCCTTTCTTTGCTCTTAACTTTTTGCCTAGAGATGAAATTCTTTTCATTCTTTTCTGAAAATTAATACAAGGAGGAGGAATATTGTTATATGAGACATTAAAAAATATTTCTTTCTCAATTACCTTTTCTTTAAGAATAAGATATAATCATCCAAAAGGAATGACTTTTCATCACAGATTTATGTCCTGAGGCAGAAGAGCTTTCCCTTTTCTATAAGGAAAGTCTTCATCGAAAATCAAACAAAAACTGTTACAAAAGAGAACTCTGGTGGAGTTTCAGGGTAACTTGCTGGCTCTTTCTTGGGCCTGTCTTATTGGGTTCTAAAGAGACTTTTGATTTCTTTAAAGTGAAATGTTAAGGAAGTAACCTATTGAAACTACTAATCTGTGACTACTGCTGCTGAGAAAAATGTTTCCAAACAGAACTGCATGGCCTCCCTCACCAGGAAATCACCCTACAGATGAATGAAGTGCTAAAATGAAAAAGCCTCCTCTTTTAACTGAAGAGTAAAATCGGTGACAGTATTATCATGAGTATAATATTCTCAGAATATTTCTTTGAACTAATAAAATATTTAAAAATAAAGAGAATACCTGACACCTAAGCTTGAAATTAAAACCACACTTTTATTTTTTATTTATTTTAATTGGAGGCTAATTACTTTACAATATTGTATTGGTTTTGCCATACATCAACATGAATCTGCCACAGGTGTACATGTGTTCCCAATCCTGAACCCCCCTTTAAAACCAAAGTAGACCTACATAGAAATTATACTTTTAGATTTTTTTTAAGGGTTTCCCAGGTGGCACTAGTAGTAAAGAATTTGCCTGCCAATGGGCTTCCCTGATGGCTCTGATGGTAAAGAATCCGCCTGCAATGTGGGTGACCTGGTTTCAATCTCTGGGTTGGGAAGATCCCCTGGAGAAGGGCATGCCAACCCACTCCAGTATTCTTGCCTGGAAAAATTCTATGGGCATAGGAGCCTGGTGGGCTACAGTCCATGGGGCCGCAAAGAGTTGGACACGACTGAGCAACTAAACACACACAAAAACAAACCGAAAAAGACATTATATTCAGTTTTGTTCACATAGCATCAGATATTATTTCCATAATGTTTTTAATTTTAATGTATTTCTATCAAACTTAATAAAAAGAACTAATATATTTTGTACCTAGTATACGTACGTAAAGTTTGGGGGCTTTGAAATCTAGATTTAGTATATAAACAAATGCCTGAATATTCAGTGCAGATGATTAAATGCTAGTCAGAGCTATGCTAAATTATAGCTATGCACACACAGAATACACAAATGCCGAAATATTACACACAACTGAATTCAGTTGCCTCTTGCTCGACAAGCTTTAATCAGATGGAAAAAGCTAAACTGAAGAGCTGCTTTGTGAACATGCATTTCAATAAACCATAATGTTTGTGAAATGAGAACATGGGAAAAGAGGATATCAATAAGAAGAAAATAATTCCCCATGAAAATTACCCATTTACCATATTTCAAGTACAAATTTAGGGAATATTGCTGCATACTGATACATGAAATAGAGCCAAGCTCATATGTAAAAAACAAAAATCCCAGTAACTCATATTTGAGTAGGTCTAGGCTGCCAGTTTTTCTTAGCTTATTTCAATGTATGCATGTCAGGCAACTGCTTTAGTAAAGAAACTCATGATTTAAAGATATTTCATTGAGATACTTCAATAAAATGTACCATTCTTTCCCAAAAATACCAAAAAAGTCTCATTTCTATTACTGGCACCATTATATCTGGCACAAGGGAATAATTATAAAGCCCAATAGCAATTTAATTGTCATCTTAGAAAACTGTTACTATGTCGGGAATGTATTTGGGGATAATCATGTCAATACAGAATAATTATTATTTACAATTATTTGAATGTCAACAGGGTGTCATGTCCAACATAAATCTTTCCAGCACAGAAGGCTTAAACATCACCACCATATCAACTGTTTAATGCAATTTCTAGTTAGCAAGATCTAGAAAAGAATAACCAAAAATGTTACCTCACAAAAACTAGTTAGGTGGTGGGAAGAAAAGCTTAACTAAGGCTACCATCTAGCCAAGGAATTTCACTACAATTCTTGGTATAAGACTCCAAAATTTTCAAGAAAATAAATTGTTTTGATTATACTTTCAACTTATATCCTCTGATTTAATAAGATATATAAGACATATTTTCCAAACATTGGCATACAATTTAAAACCACAAAAATCAAGATCACATTGGGAACAAAGTAATGACAAACTCTTTATAGCTCCTTGTAGCTCTTCATGAGCAATCAAACAAGAAAAAGAAAGAAAGGGAATCCAAACTGAAGGAGTAAATTTGTTACTGTTTGCAGATGACATGATATTAGAGAAAATCCTAAAGATCACACACACACACTTGATAGAACTAATAAACAAAATCAGAAAGAATTAAGAAAATCATTTTATGATGGCATCAAAAATAATTAAAATACCTAGAAATAAATTTAACCAAGGAGGTGAAATACCTGTACTCTGAAAATTACAGGACATTGATGAAAGAAATGTAAGGAGATAAAAATAAATGCAAAGATATTTCATGTTCATGAACTGGAATAAGTAATATTTTTAAATTCCATAGTACCTTAAGTGATCTACAGAGTCAATATAATCCGTATCAAAATTGCCATGAAATTTTTCACAGAAATATAATAAACTTTCTAAACTATTTATAGAATCACCAGAGATCAATCTTCAGAAAGACCAAAGCTGGAGGCATCACACATCCTGATTCTGAACTATATTACAAAGCTATAGTAGTCAAAAACAGTATGGTATTGGCATAAAAAAAGACAAATAGGTCAATGGAACATAATAGAGACCAGATACAAACCCACACATTTATAGTCAATTAATTTATCACAAAAGATTCAAGGATAGATGACAGTGTCTTCAACAGGTGGTCTTGAGAAAGCTGCACAGCCACATGAAAAAGAATGAAACTGGACCCCTACCTTATACCATGTACAAAAATTAGCTCAAAATAAATTAAAGACTTTAATGTAAGACATGCAACTATAAAACTCCTAGAAAAAAATAGGCCATAAGCTCCTTGATATAAGTCTTGGCAATGATATTTTGGGGGATTTGATACAAAAAGCAAAGGCAACAAAAGCAAAATTTAACAAGATGGGCTACTTCAAGCTATAACTTTTCTGCACAATGAAGTAAATCATTGACAAAATGAAAAGGCAATCTACTTACTGGGAAAAAAATTATTTGAACCTGAGATTATAAAGTCAGACTTGAATTAGCAATTGGGAACCAGAAAACAGGGTATTAACAACTCCCAAGGTGATTCTGATGCTCACTGAAGTCTTAGGGGCACTGCTTTAGCCCATAAAGTAATCATTTCAAAAAAAATTGCAAATCATATATGCAGTAAGGGGGTATAGCTAAAATATATAAGGAATTCCCACAACTCAACAGTAAAAATAATCTAAATCCAAAATGGGCAGAGGATCTGGATACACATTTTCTAAAGAAGACATATGGATGACTAAGAGAAACATGAAAAGATGCTCAAAATCATTAACTATCAGGGAAATGCAAATCAAAACCACAATGAGATATCACCTCAGACTTGTCAGAATGGCTATTATCAAAAAGTCAAGAAGTAACAAGTGTTGGTAGGGATGTGAAGAAAAAGGAACCTTTGTGAATTGTTGGTAAAATGTAAATCAGAGCAGTGGCTACGGAAAACAAGTAAAAAAAAAAAATCCACAGAAAAATATAAAAATAAAAACAGAACTACTTCATGAGCTAGCAATTCCACTTTTGAGTAACTAGCCAAAGAAAATTTTCACTGAAGTATTATTTTTAATAGCCAAGATACTGAAATAGCCTAAGTGTCCAGGGACAAATGAATGGATAAAAAAGATGTGGTGTATATACATAATGGAATAGTTTTCAGCCATAAAACAGAATGAAATCTTGCCATTTCTTGCAACATGGGTGTATCTTAAGGGAATTATGCTAAGTAAAATAAGACAGAGGAAAAAAAAAATACTATATCATCTCATTGATAGGCTCTAAACCAAAACCAAACCTAACAAAACAAGCAGTTCATAGACACAGAGAACAGACTGGTGGTACAAGAAGCAGGAGGCTGGGGGTGAGTAAAATGGGAAAAGTGAATCAAAAGTCACAAACTTTCAGTTATAAGACAAATAAGTCTAAGTGATGTAACAAACAATGGGACAACCACGGTTAATGATACTGTGTTAAGTATCTGAAGGTTTCTAAGAGAATAAGCCTTAAAAGTTCTCATCACAAGAAAAAAAAAAATCTGTAACTGTGTATAGTGACAGATGTTAACCAAATTTATGGTGGCTATCATTTTGCAATTTTAGGTGCAATATATGTTCACCTAAAACTAATAATGTTATATGTCAATTATATATCAATAAATTAATTTTTAAAAGGTAAATTACAATTTAAAAAATCTTCATTTACAAAAACAGGTAGCAGGTAGGTTTAATTCTTGGGCCATAGCATGCCAATCCCTATTCTATTTCAATAGCTGGAAGTGTTATTGAATAGAAAAAAATTTTCTATAAAGCACTAGAAATGATACAAATTGTCACATTTTGACCCCTTTTTATTGAAATATCATTTTAGAATGAAACAATAGCAGTCAACTGAAAGAATTCTAGAAAGCCTACTTTTTGTCTTAAACTTTCAAAGAAGAAATCAGTTCAGTTTATCTAATTTATATTGACCTTTCTGTTTTTTGAGGGTCTTATTCAAAAGTTGAAACATGCATTCAAAGAGCCATTAGCACTTTTGTTTTTGTAATAATAAAATTATTTAAAGTGTGGGCAAAAAAACACATGCATTTGAAAAATCATTTCTGTTCCACAAGGTACATGATTAATACTGGAAAGTCAACACAAATGAGGTACTCAAGGGAGACAGAACAAATACCCAGAAAACTACAGGGATCTGTCACCATACCACCACATGAATTTCTGCAGCTCAGAGAAGTTTATTGCCCTTTTAATATTATTATAGTCAACCATTCAGTTGGAAATCACTTACTCCTTACTTTTCTTAATGTCATTTACCCACATCTCCAGAAAACAATGTCTGGAAGAAATCAGAAGTTGAGGCAGGAGAATAAAACAATGAGCACGCTTTATGATAGTTACGCTCAATTCACACCCTCAAGACATAGAAAATTGTGATACATGTCTAGCCATATGTGTTCACATTTATTCATAAGTCGGAAAAGCTGCTGATTTGCAGGATCCACCTCCATTAAGAGCATATGGATTTCCTATCAAGTGATACCAGTGCTCTGGAAACAACTAAGCAAATTAGGAAATATCAGCCAATATCAGAAAATTTGGAAAACTCAGCAGTGATCACAGGACTGGGAAAGGTCAGTTTTCATTCCAATCCCAAAGAAAGGCAATGCCGAAGAAAGTTCAAACTACCACAGAATTGCACTCATCTCACATGCTACCAAAGTAATGCTCAAAATTCTTCAAGTTAGGTTTCAAAAGTACATGAACCGAGAACTTCCAGATGTTCAAGCTGGGTTTAGAAAAGGCAGAGGAACCAGAGATCAAATTGCCAATATCCACTGGATCACAGAAAAAGCAAGAGAATTCCAGGGAAAAAAAAAAAAATCTGCTTCCGCTTCATTGACTATGCTAAAGCCTTTGACACTGTGGATCACAGCAAACTGTGGAAAATTCTTAAAAGGATAGGAATACCAAACCACCTTACCTGTCTCCTGAGAAACCTGTATGCAGGTGAAGAAGCAATAGTTAGAACCAGTTATAGATCAAGGGATTGGTTCAAAATTGGGAAAGGAATACATCAAGGCTGTATATCGTCACCCTGCTTATTTAACTACTACGCAGAATACATCATGAGAAATACTGGGCTGGATGAAGCACAAACTGGAATCAAGACTGCTGGGAGAAATCACAATAACCTCAGATATGCAGATAACATGACCCTCATGGCAGAAAGCAAACAGAAGCTAAATAATGTCTTGGTTAAGGTGAAAGAGGAGAGTGAAAAAGTTGGCTTAAAACTCAACATTCAAAAAAAGAAGATCATGGCATGTGTTCCCATCTCTTCATGGCAAATAGATGGGAAACAATGGAAACAGTCATAGATTTTATTTTCTTGGGCTCCAAAATCACTGCAGACGGTGACTGCAGCCATAAAATTAAAAGATGCTTGCTCCTTGGAAGAAAAGCTATGACCAGCATAGGCAGCATATTAGAAAGCAGCGTTTGCCAGTAAAGGTCCATCTAATCAAAGCTATGATTTTTCCATAGTCATGTATGGATATGAGAGTTGGATCATAAAGAAAGCTGAGCACCTAAAAATTGATGCTTTTGAACTGTGGTGTTGGGGAAGACTCTTGAGAGTCCCTTGGACTGCAAGGAGATCTAGCAAGCCAATCCTAAAGGAAATCAGTCCTGAATATTCATTGGAAGGACAGATGGTGAAGCTGAAGCTCCAATACTTTGGCCACCTGATCATCGGAAAAGACCATGATGCTGGGAAAGATTGAAAGCAGGAGGAGAAGGGGATGACAGCGGATGAGATGGTTGTATGGTATCACAGACTCAATAGACAAGAGTTTGAGCAAGCTCTAGGAGCTGGTGATGCACAGGGAAGTCTGGCATGCTACAGTCCATGGGGTTGCAAATAATGTGACATGACTGACCAACTGAACAGTACTGAACTGGGTATGCTTGGGGTACAAAAAACCTTTGGAATGTGAAAAGCAGAGCTTCACACAGATTTTATCCTATTCAACCTCAGTTATCCTTGATTTATCTACCTGTTCATAAAAGAAGTCTGAGATTATGGTAAAGAAGAAAACAGTAGTGACCCATTTCTAAAAGTGTACCATTTATAAAACTTGGCTTGACATTCAGGAAATGTTTCCATGATTTTCCTCAATCAAACATTCTGGCACATATCTTCTATCACCATGCTGCTATAACCCATTATTCAAAAAGCATGACATATATATGTGACAGTTCTTGATATGTGTGAAATACTTATATGCCTTTAAACATTAATCTTGATATTCCTTTATTTAGAAATATTACATATGTTAAATAATACCTATCAATGGACATCCATCTCATATGTTTCCTTTCCCAAGAAGCTTTGTCTCATCACCTCAATGAGAGGTATTCTGTTACTTCTCAGAACTTTAGGCTATATTTCATCCATTCTCCTGTCATATTCATCAAGAGTCTGCTTTTATTATAGTTAATTGAAAAGTACACTATTTTGTAATGAAATCATAAATGCCTTAGGGCTTCCCAGGTGGAGCTAGTGGTAAAGAACCTGCCTGCCAATGCAGGAGATAAAAGAGACTTGGTTCAATCCCTGGGTCGGGAAAGTCCCCTGGAGTAGGTCATGACAACTTACTCCAGTATTCTTACTTGAAAAATTCCATGGACAGAGGGGCTACAGTCTATGGGGTCACAAAGAGTCGAACACAACTGAGCACACACGCAAGAGTATAAGTGCCTTAAGCAAACGGTCTTTCTTTTTTCTTTACATTTCTGCTTCACACTACACATTACATAATATCCAGTAAGAGACACTCAGTAAGACGCTGGCATGAAGTGGATGGATTTGATAAGATTTCTCATTCTCTGCCAGGTTTGGCCACATGTTATGTTTCTCCAGACAATGGATTGGCTTATTATTAGTTTTTTTTTTCTTTAATAGAGTATAGATCCGATCAGATTAGATCAGTCGCTCAGTCGTGTCCAACTCTTTGTGACCCCATGAATCGCAGCACGCCAGGCCTCCCGTCCCTCACCAACTCCCAGAGTTCACTCAGACTCACGTCCATCGAGTCAGTGATGCCATCCAGCCATCTCATCCTCTGTCGTCCCCTTCTCCTCCTGCCCCCAATCCCTCTCAGCATCAGAGTCTTTTCCAATGAGTCAACTCTTCCCATGAGGTGGCCAAAGTACTGAAGTTTCAGCTTTAGCATCATTCCTTCGAAAGAAATCCCAGGGCTGATCTCCTTCAGAATGGACTGGTTGGATCTCCTTGTAGTCCAAGGGACTCTCAAGAATCTTCTCCAACACCACAATTCAAAAGCATTAATAGAGTATAAGGCTTGTTTAAATCACCCAAAAAGGATCTAAAATAATGAGACATGGGCTTCCCCATGAGGAATATATTTCCTCATCCAAATATATTCTTTTAGAAAGCAAAAGGAATAAGGGAAAGTGAAAAAAGTAAGGAATAGAATTAAGGAAGATGGTATGCATTAATGAGATATGCAGTTTGTTGTTGGTACTTAGTCTGTAAAGTCATGTCCGACTCATCGCAACCCCATGGACTGTAACCTGTCAGGCTCCTCTGTCCATGATATTTCCCAGGCGAGAATACTGAAGTGGGTTGCCATTTTATACTCCAAGGGAAGGGAGCAGAAATTAAACTTGCAACCCAGGGATAAAACCCACAGCTCTTATGTCTCCTGCATTGGCAGATGGATTCTTTACCTTTGAACCACCTGGGAAGCTAGATATAAAAAATAAGAGACCTTGAAGCTTTTTGTTTGTTTGTTTGTTTAAGTGATATGAATACAATAGCATCTCCACCTTTTCTGGGAAACTTTTCAAATACAAGTGAGAAAAGGTATCCAAGAAAGGATTCTTCAAGAAAGATTGTATTCGAGAAAGCTGATGAGAGTAAAGTTGTATAGATAATCAAAGATAAATTTACTGAAAATTTTTCATTTCTAGTAACACATAGAGCAAAATTTGCTGAGGCTTTAAATCTATGCTATAATTCTGTTAATTTAACTGAATTGCAATAAAATATAAAAATAAACATACTAATTGGTATTATAGGCTAAAAGTAAATTACATTTCTGCAAATAATCACTCACACACACACACATAAAATTTGTGTATATACACACCCCCACATAAAAACATACACAAATTTTGCCAAAATGTTAATGAATTTAATTCTGACATATAGCTAACATATTTGGATCATAATAAATTGCTGATATGTCAGCTTGTGGTAATTACCAAGAATAATACTGGTAATTTAAGTTGCAATATTTGATTCCATAATCTATAACATGAGATCAAATGCTTTTTATATTGGGTAGAAATGATTCTAAGTTTTTACAGTTATATATTAAAATGTTTCACTCCTCTACATGAAGCTAAGAAAAAAATCCATTGTACTTACAATTCATGATTTTTTTAATAATATTAAATAAGAGTATTAGAAAGTGGAGAGTGAAAAAGTTGGCTTAAAGTTCAAAATTCAGAAAACGAAGATCATGGCATCCTGTCCCATCACTTCATGGGAAAGAGATGGAGAATCAGTGGAAACAGTGGCAGACTTTATTTTGGGGGGTTCCAAAATCACTGCAGATGGTGACTGCAGCCATGAAATTAAAAGATGCTTACCCCTTGGGAGAAAAGTTATGACCAACCTAGACAGCATATTCAAAAGCAGAGACATTACTTTGCCAACAAAGGTCCGTTTAGTCAAGGCTATGGTTTTTCCTGTGGTCATGTATGGATGTGAGAGTTGGACTGTGAAGAAGGCTGAGCACCAGAGAATTGATGCTTTTGAACTGTGGTGTTGGAGAAGACTCTTGAGAGTCCCTTGAACTGCAAGGAGATCCAACCAGTCCATTCTAAAGGAGATCAGCCCTGGGATTTCTTTGGAGGGAATGATGCTGAAACTGAAACTCCAGTACTTTGGCCACCTCATGGGAAGAATTGACTCACTGCAAAAGACTCTAATGCTGGGAGGGACTGGGGGCAGGAGGAGAAGGGGACAACGAGGATGAGATGGCTGGATGGCATCACTGACTCGATGGACGTGAGTCTGAGTGAACTCCAGGAGTTGGTGATGGACAGGGAGGCCTGGTGTGCTGCGATTCATGGGGTCGCGAAGAGTCAGACACGACTGAGTGACTGAACTGAACTGAATGCTCAAAATTCTCCAAGCCAGGCTTCAGCAATACGTGAACTGTGAACTTCCAGATGTTCAAGCTGGTTTTAGAAAAGGCAGAGGAACCAGAGATCAAATTGCCAACATCTGCTGGATCATCGAAAAAGCGAGAGAGTTCCAGAAAAACATCTATTTCTGGTCTATTGACTATGCCAAAGCCTTTGACTGGGTAGATCACAAGAAACTGGAAAATTCTGAAGGAGATGGGAATACCAGACCACCTGACCTGCTTCTTGAGAAACCTGTATGCAGGTCAGGAAGCAACAGTTAGAACTGGACATGGAACAACAGACTGGTTCCAAATAGGAAAAGGAGTACGTCAAGGCTGTATAATGTCACCCTGCTTATTCAACTTATATGCAGAGTACATCATGAGAAACGCTGGACTGGAAGAAGCACAAGCTGGAATCAAGATTTCCAGGAGAAAGATCAATAACCTCAGATATGCAGATGACACCACCCCTATGGCAGACAGTGAAGAAGACCTAAAGAGCCACTGGATGAAAGTGAAAGTGGAGAGTGAAAAAGTGGGCTTAAAGCTCAACATTCAGAAAACGAAGATCATGGCATCTGGTCCCATCACTTCATGGGAAATAGATGGGGAAACAGTGGAAACAGTGTCAGACTTTTTTGGGGGGGGCTCCAAAATCACTGCAGATGGTGACTGCAGCCATGAAAGTAAAAGACGCTTACTCCTTGGAAGAAAAGTTTTGACCAACCTAGATAGCATATTCAAAAGCAGAGACATTACTTTGTCCACAAAGGTCCATCTAGTCAAGGCTGTGGTTTACCCAGTAGTCATGTATGGATGTGAGAGTTGGACTATAAAGAAAGCTGAGCACAGAAGAATTGATGCTTTTGAACTGTGGTGTTGGAGAAGACTCTTGAGAGTCCTTTGGACTGCAAGGAAATCCAACCAGTCCATTCTAAAGGAGATCAGTCCTGGGTGTTCACTGGAAGGACTGATGTTGAAGTGGGAACTCCAGTATTTTGGCCACCTGATGCAAAGAGCTGACTCATTTGAAAAGACCTTGATGCTGGGAAATATTGAAGGCAGGAGGAGAAGGGGGTGACAGAAGATGAAATGGCTGGATGGCATCATTGACTCAATGGACATGGGTTTGGATGGACTTCGGGAGTTGGTGATGGACAGGGAGGCCTGGCGTGCTGCGGTTTTTGGTGTCACAAAGAGTTGGACATGACTGAGCAACTGAACTGAACTGAACTAAAAATAATATTTTACTTACAACCCAGCTGTCAGATACAGTCTTTTATTTTTGACTGGATCATTTTTAAAGTTGTTATTGAATTAGTTACAATACTGATTCTGCTTTATATTTTGGGTTTTTTGGCCATGAGGTATGTGGGATCTTAGCTTCCTGACCTGGGATCGAACATGCACCCCCTCCATCGGAAGGCGAAGTCTTACTTGTTGGACTACCAGGGGAGGCCCCAGATATTTAGAAGGCCCCAGTCTTCTAAAATTATTAAATGAAGGCCCAATCATAAAAGTTATACCTTTTACTTATTTGGCAAGTTAAATGAACAAAATATTTATATAAATGTGCATGTTGTTCACTGACATATGTACGTATGTTCACGGAATAGTGAGGATCATTATTACAACTTTAAAGATGTAGATTTCCTGGCCATCTCAGTATTCTTTCACAGTATCCACTCACCATTTTAGAGAGAGAAAGGAAAAAATGATTTTGCCAATACAGACAAATTGTCCAATGGCCAACGTTAGTTTTTCACTTAGTTGCAAGGCTGTCGCTTGAAATATTAAAATTCTAAATTTATTTTGTAGTTGTGCCCGTAATCCCACCTTATCTTTTACAGTCAGATCTCATTCTTTCATAAAATAACTAGGAAATCTGTAACAATACCTATTTAACGCATTGATTTTTTTAAAAATTCTGACTAATGAATACCATTCAAAATGCTTGGAAAGTAAACAGTTAGAAGTACATTGTGAAATCGTGGTTTTAAGAAGAGTCCATATAGTAATAGCCAACACCCTATAGTACTTAACTGAGTCAACCATGGATCCATACACTTTTATATTCTTCCTGTGTCCTTAAAATAACTCTAGCAGGTCAGTATTACTCATACTTTGAAGATGAGAAAAAAAAGTACAAAAAAGTTAACTAACTTGTCAGAGGTCACATAACAACTAAGTGGTAGACGAAGAATTTAAACGTAAGAAATGTGGTTCCAGGGTTCATATATTAATAACTAATCAAAGCATAATTCTCTCAAATCATTTCATCACAGACAAAATATTGTCTTTATCCCACAGGCCATGAGTTTGACTGTGTTTTATTTACATGTGTCTCCACAGTTGAGCAGAGGCCCTGGTACACAGCAGTCATTCAAAAAAGATTTTGACTTGAATTAATAAACTAAGGGAAGATGCCACTTTAGATATCTATTCCCTCATGAGAAAGCATATTCATATCTAGGGAGCAGGATCAAAGCAAATCTTAACAAATTTGAAAACCCAGGGCTGTGATCTGTTTTGTTCCCAAATTCAACAAGATACTAAGCTGGCATGCCTTTTGGAGAGGAGATGAGGAATTTAAGCAAAAATAGATGAGGTAATTAAACACCAGTGTAGGACATATGGCTCAGAGATAGCCTGCCCCTGGAAACTAGTAGTTCGCAAAGGGAAAGGAGGCTAGGAGGAAAGGTTTCTGTAATGTGACTGTGGGTCATAGCCAACAGTATACCTGAAGGGTCTTTACTCTTAAAGTTAAAAAAACTCATAATTATCCATACCTGAGATCACTCAGAGCCAGAATTTCCCCAGTGATTGGTTAAGTAGCCAGTTGGTCAGAGGAACATCACCATGAAACATAGAGGATTTTTTTTTCTTCTTCTTGGATTACAATTTCAACCTTTTTTCTTTTTCAGCCACTTTACCCCTAATTTTTGTTTTCATTATTTGCTTAATTTAATTGCTTAGAAAAGCTATGTCATAAGCCATCTGATGACTTTGTAAATGCAAAGAGCCAATGTTGTGTAACAGACAATCTAATGACATAGTGTTTAGTGTTCCCTAAAGCAGGAGACAGATGAAGAGAAACGGTGAACCGGCAGCCTTAGCATAATTAAGACAAGCCTGAGTGCTTGCCATGGTGCCATTACATTAATCTCACATCAGTGGCACCTGGCTAAAATTTATGAGATATGTAAAAGGGGCCTTTCCAACTGACCTTGATAAGGCAGTGTTATTTATCACGTGAGAGAATAGTCAGCAAGCTAGGGAGAATGAGGTATATTAGAAATAAGTTGGCAGAGAGATTTAAGAGCAGTGGGCTGCAAGACACTTTGACAGAAAAGATCAAGAGAAGTATTTCCAGTACTATGAACTTTAAGCATCCTTGATAAGAAAAACCTAAAGCCATACATCATGTTAATAAGCAATATATATGAGAAGAGGTAATAGTAAACCCCAAGTTTTAAACTTGTGCCAGTTCATTCACTTAGTTTTAAGTATTTCTTTACCTAACTCATGAGACTTTGTGACCACAATGGATTCCAAATGAGTTCACACCCAAATAAATAAGCAAAATATACTGACTGTGAGTTCTTTTATCGATTATTGTATTTCCAAGGCCCACTATAGAGCCTGAAATGTTTGGATCCCAAAAAACCACCAGGTCTTTCTATAGCTGGCTGCTACCTGTTCTTCAAGTCTCAGTTTACATATCACCTCTACAGAAAGTTCTTTCCAGATCACCCCATCAAAAACCTACCACTATATGGAAATAACTTTTGTATCACCTATACATTTATTACTTTCTTTTCCTCTTTGGAATCAAGGTCCCCTCTCTTTGCTATTTATATCTGTGCCAATATAGATCCAAAATCTAGAAAAGGACCTCTAGAAAAGGTCTTTGCAACCCCATGGACTATAGAGTCTATGGAATTCTCCAGGCCAGAATAGTGGAGTATTCCCCAGTATATTTTCCAGCCTTTCCTTTCTCCAGGGCATCTTCCCAACCCAGGGATCAAACCCAGGCCTCCTGCACTGTGGGCAGATTCTTTACCAGCTGAGCCCCAAAGGAAGCCGGAGAATGCTGGAGTGGGTACCTATCCCTGCTCCAGCAGATGTTCCCAACCCAGGAATTGAACCCGGGTCTCCTGCATTGCAGGTGGATTCTTTACCAACTGAGCTATGGAAACCCAGAAAAGGACATAGTTGGTGCTTCATAAATATATGTCAAATGAATGAAATGGTTTTTTATTAAATAAATAGTAGAATTTTAAAATGGAAAAATAATGATTATTATTCTTTAAAATGTGCTTTGGTAGGTATATACTTTTATTTTAAATCATTGTGTTATCAGTAGTAACACATTGACGATACCTGATAATGGCTACCCTTCACTAAAAACTTCATTGTGATAAATGAAAAACTTCAAAGTGATAAATTTCATTATTAAATTAATCTACTCTGATTTATTTTGTAAAATCTCAGACCTTTTCAACAGTGGACACTACTGCTGTCAAAATACGACAAGCCTTCTTAAGCCACAATCAGATATATACTTCAAATATTTCAACAAGAAATACGGAAGGACCCAAAGTGCTTTTGTTGCTGTTGGGACTTTGTTTATTCTATGCCATATGAAATGTATCACATAAAATCATGGTAGCTGTAATCTGTAGAAACTGCCATAATGTATGTGACATTTTATTTCTGTTCGTGGGCCAATTAGTCAGCACAAGGGTCCCTCATTTTGTGTAATGGGCAATTTGAAGATTTCTTTTTAGCTGTGTCAAATATAATTGAATTTATACTCTAATAAAACAGAGATGGATGGATAAAATTCTGTATTTATACAATGAAAGCCTTACGGTCTTTCCAACGATGGGTACAACAGCACAGCTTCAGTGTTTTACATAAGAAAACCACACTGGGTCAAGCAGATCTGATTGATTTTGGGCAACTCCAGTACCAATACGGCTTTCTTTGCACACTTAAGTTCTGCTTCTCTGTCATTTCTTATTCGATAATTCTTCTATGCAAAAGCACAGACTAGCTAAAATCAGCAAATCACACAAAACAACCTTTCTAGACTTTTACTATACCTTAAAACTACAGTTTTAAAAGCTAGGTACATTTGGCAGCTGTTATTTTATGATGAAGATTAGAAAAGCAATCTTTAAAAAAATCCCCAGATTATTTAAGCAAATATAATAATACTTGAAAGAAAACTTGACTTGCCTCAGTTCCTAGTATAGTCACTTTAAAAAGCCAATTAACATGCATACACATACAGAAAATTAATCACTTATAGTGTTTGTTTGGACTCTGGAGCTCCATTCTGGATCTATGTCAGTGGTACAGGCTATAATGATACCTCAAGGACCATAAAAGGTTTGGACTATCTTCTTTGCATGTACATATGCAGATTATTAAATTTGCACTTGTAAGAAATTATTTCAAAATTCATTATATCAAAGTCATTAAACACTGTCCATTTAATGTGAATTTGTGCATTTTAATGCAAAATATCAATTATTAAATAACCATAAAGAATAATAAGTTGTGAGAATAGAAGAGAGTAAGTGAATTACCTACTGAATGTCTCCATTTGAAATAAGTTTCTTTTGCTCTCTAGGATTTTTGCAGACAATAATATAATGATCTATCTATAAAATATCATATTTAATGTTTGTTGCTAAACTTATCTAAGTACATCGACTCTTTATTAAATCTACTTCTTAGCATTACTAAAATTCCATAAGGAAAATATTTAAACATCTTGCAAATTGTAGAATGCTGCGGATTTCTATTTGCAAGGGAATGTTGAAAGAGGGTGAAAGGGGTGATATGGTCTATATTTCATAATTTTGTAATTTAACGATCTTATTTTATTAAAGAAAATCAGCTGCATACTTATAATTATTATCAAAGCAATAAGTGTTCATAATGATTCAAAGGCTAATTCATAGACTATCATATCTTATTTATGTTCCTTCTAATCCTATCAATTTTTCTCTCTGTCTTCATATTAATTTAATGAGATAACTTTTGCTTTTCTAATTAGTCAAAGGACCAGTGGGATCATCCTCCTTCAAAAATATGTCAATATCAGAGACTTACTTTTCTTTCAAAAGGTGGTGAAACTTAATCATTTTCATTGTTTGTGTTGGAATACATACTTTTCCTTTTAAAATTAAATTGGAATCTCAAGAATGCACAGGTCATTAGTTTCTAGAGAGGGTACTTAAATTAAGGACAGTACTTTAGGAAAGTTTTCACATAAATAGGCTAAAAATGCTTAATTGTAAAATATAAATGTGATTATTCTCTAAAGTTTTAGAAGACAATTATTTCTCCCAATAGAACTGTGAACCCTTTTTTTAAATTGTCTGTCTCCTTTATCACCCCACTTAAATATGTACCATGAGAATCCACGATTTTGTCAGTTTTGTTCATTTCTACAACTTTCAAGAAAAGTGAGTTGCACATAACAACATTGACCCTACATTCATTATTGCATGAATGGATGGATAAATGATAAGAAGCCGAAATCTGCACTTTCTTGACTAAATCATATCTGTGATACATCATCTATGATCTGCAATTTTTCTTTAAAGTGGAAAAAGTGAGTGTTAGTCACTCTGCTGTGTCCATCTCTTTGCGACTCCAAGGACCGTACCCTGCCAGGATTCTCTGTCCATGGAATTTCCAGGTAAGAATACTGGAGTGGGTAGCCATTCCCTTCTCCAGGGTAGCCTCCCAGTCCAGATCAAACCCGGGTTTCCCACATTGCACACAGATTCTTTACTGCCTGAGCCACCAGGGAAGCCCCAAAGTGAACAAAGACATTTATAAAGGCAATCTGAGTGCAAATTCTTTCTAGACCTTTATGCAAAATTTTAATTGTTTCGCACCCATACTCAACTGGACAGTTTCACTATTTATTTATTTTTCCGTTAAAAAACACCAAGTAATATTTCCCAGTGAAATTTGAGTGAGAAAAGTCACTTCTGTATTCTTTTACTTTTTTAATGAGATGATTCAGATAGCAATTCAGACAGCATATTCATTCATTTATCAGATTCTGATTGGTTGGTTTAACTTATGACTCCCTTCATCCATTCATTTTCAACTTACTCATTTTGAACAAAGGTCAAACAACCTATAGAATAATTTTTGGTCTTTATAACTGAATTACAATGGAAAAAACAATTTTGTTAAAAAGAACTGATGTCAAATATATTGCTTAAAAATAAAACAAGATCCTAAATCACAATGTGATGCCAACACAGACTGAATCAACAATAAGGGCAGTAGTTCATTACCAGTGTGAACACTAGCCATCTCACAAATGTAGCAATAGTTAGGCATATAGGCATTTTACTAGTAGCACATGCTCATTAACTTGTTCCTATAGCAACCAACATATTTTTTAAGGTAAGACATGAAAATAATTTTTTGTCAAATTCAGGTACCTTACATCAGGACACCTGGAGCCAGAATGGTTAATTCGTTTTTAATATTTGGAAGAAATAAAAAATATTTAACACATGCTGGAAGGTTAAAGAAGAATGAAATGATTAATAAATAGTTTTCCCCAATGACAAGTGTGAAAAAATCAATATTCAATATTTTAACTTTTTAATAACAAATCAGGCTAAAGTTTGATCAGTCACTTTTTAAACTTATTGATAAAAAAAAGCTGTGTGCAGACATGTCTTAAATGTCTTTCATACTTTTTTTTCTGAAGTGAACAGTAATTTTTACTTGGAATGTTGCAGTCAGATAACCTTATTCACCCCAAAGTTGATTCTAGAGCAATAGCTTTAGCTGTTAGAAAGAAGTAAGCCACAGTGAAGAAGGAAAAAAAAAAAAAAAAAAACCTGTAGAATTTGTAATGAAAGAATAAGAAATGGAATTAAACTTAAAGAAGGTCTGAAGACTTGGAAACAGGCTATGAGAACCAGATGGAGCCCTGAAAATCTACTCCCTCAAATCTTCCACTGCAGATACCAGAAACTGAGGGTCAAAGAGGGTAGATGACTTACACATGACCAAAACAGTCAGAACTGGGTCAGTGGATTTTTTTTTTTTTGGGGGGGGGTCAGTGGATTTGACTCACTTAGTTCTATACTCTTTTAGTCTTCATTTTTGACAAAAAAAAAAAATTGAGGGGGTGAAATTGTAATTAAATGGGCTTCTCTGGTGACTTAGATGGTAAAGCTTCTTCCTGCAATGCAGTAGACCCAGGTTTGATCCCATGGTCGAGAAGATTGTCTGAAGAGGGAATGGCTATCCACTGCAGTATTCTTCCCTGAAGAATTTCATGGACAGAGAACCCTGGTGGGCTTCCATCCATGGGGTTGCAAAGAGTCGTGCACAACTGAACAACTAACATAATACACAATGGTGATAAAAAATGGCGAGAAAAATCACATTTCTATAAATATTACGTACTTAAATTGTTCTTCCCACCTCCCTCAGTAGTATCAATAGCCCTTATTTTTCTTGTTCTAAACAGCACAATTAAAATTTTTAAAGTCATTTGAAAGGGTCATAGATCTAAATTTCTCTTCTTCTAACTCTAATTGACACCACCCTTATGGCAGAAAGTGAAGAGGAACTAAAAAGCCTCTTGATGAAAGTGAAAGTGGAGAGTGAAAAAGTTGGCTTAAAGCTCAACATTCAGAAAACTAAGATCATGGCATCCAGTCCCATCACTTCATGGGAAATAGATGGGGAAACAGTGGAAACAGTGTCAGACTTTATTTTGGGGGCTCCAAAATCACTATAGATGGTGACTGCAGCCATGAAATTAAAAGACGCTTACTCCTTGGAAGGAAAATTATGACCAACCTAGACAGCATATTAAAAAGCAGAGACATTACTTTGCCAACAAAGGCTCGTCTAGTCAAGGCTATGGTTCTTCCTGTGGTCATGTATGGATGTGAGAGTTGGACTGTGAAGAAGGCTGAGCACCGAAGAATTGATGCTTTTGAACTGTGGTGTTGGAGAAGACTCTTGAGAGTCTCTTGGGCTGCAAGGAGATCCAACCAGTCCATTCTAAAGGAGATCAGCCCTGGGATTTCTTTGGAAGGAATGATACTAAAGCTGAAACTCCAGTACTTTGGCCACCTCATGCGAAGAGTTGTCTCATTGGAAAAGACCCTGATGCTGGGAGGGATTGGGGGCAGGAGGAGAAGGGGACGACAGAGGATGAGATGGCTGGATGGCATCACTAACTCGATGGACGTGAGTCTCAGTGAACTCCAGGGGTTGGTGATGGACAGGGAGGCCTGGCGTGCTGTGATTCAGGGGGTCGAGAAGAGTCAGACACGACTGAGCGACTGATCTGAATCTGAATCTGAACTCTAATTAGTTTACCAGTTTCATCAATATAATTTAGCTGGTTTTCTTTAAACGATCCTGATGACATTTGCCTTTTCCTTCCATAATATTCAAAACAGGACACAAACTACTGTATTTGTAAAATAGTATAGTTAGATGTTGTAGGAATTAGTGTATCATTTAAAAGGCATGCAATGGGTGAAAAGTGTTCTCTGAAATCATAACCTCTTATCAAACTAAAGAGTTTCTTCTGAATTAATGCCGCACCTAGTCAAATACAGATATTCGGGAAATGGAAACTATCCACTTCCTTTGTAACCCTGAATCTCTTTAAAATGTTATTTGTATTAGTCAGGCTTACCACAGGTTCTAGTCTCAGCTCTCACTGAGTCACTTTATGACCAAGTTTATAATCACTTTAGATGTCTGGGCTTCATTTCCCTTACTTATAAAATAAGGAAGTTGGAAAAAAGTTATCCCTGAACTCCTGCCAGGTTATTTTTTTATATGGGTAGTGTTACATTGTGTGACATGGTCTAAATAGCAGAATAGTTTATTTCAGGATTACATAATGACCATCAGAGAACGTTCTGATAATCTAAGAACTGGGGCTTTTTCTAAAACATAACTTCTACATGATCAAATTGTTTAGTGCAATGTTAGGTATGACATCAAATAATTATAAAATATATTTTTACATCCTGGCACACAAGATATATAGACAGATAGATATGGAGACAGACATAGATCTTTCAATTTTATAAATTCATCCTGTGATGAATGGCATATATTTTGCAGCCTGGATTAGGCAATTTATTTACTTAGACAACTGATTTTAATATAGTACTTTACAACACATTGAAGCAGAGTTGCACAAATTGCCCTGGTTACTATTTTGAAAGGTAAATAAGCAAAAAATTCTACTATGTCACACATACAGGCAGAGAATTCAAATGAACAGAACAATGCTGTTTGGGAAATGATGGAAAAATGATATACTAATTTAAGCTTTGTGGTATTTAATGAACCACATAATGTGCTATAGAGACTCTAGGGCTTTTAATGCAGAAATTTTCCAGAAACAATGCACTGCCTTGTAAGGCGAGAGCAAGATGGCAAAGAATTGAAAGAAACCAGAGTTACCCAGATGGCTGGAACACAGACAGCTTGGGCAAGTGATAAAATTGAAATGGGTAAGCCTGACTAATACAAACAAAAATTTAAAGAAATGCATGGTTATCCTTTTTCCCAAATACCAGTCACAGTTAATAATGATCGAGCTAAAGTAGCTCACTGAACCCTTGAAATCACTTTTTATCCCTGTATCTGTCTTTATCATCACAACATCCTGTGATATGGTATCATCACCCTAATTTATTACAGAAGGAAACAGACTCTGAAGTCACGTACATAATCAGACTGTCCATCACATTTATCTCAGAAACATTTTAAGGCAAGTAAGAGCAAATGATATGCTTGTTATTCACATGGGCAAAAGTAATGGAATCTATTTTACACCACTCAACATTGTTTTTCCCAATCTGACTAACTTCTGGAACTATTAGAGTCACTTGAGCTTTTTCTGGCTCCACCTCAGACCCATTGAATCATAATCTCCAGGGAAGCTGCCTGGGAATTTGTTAATTTGAAGTGTCTCCCCAGGTGATTCGGGTGATTAGCCAAGTTTTGGAGACTGTAGTAGTACAACTGAAAGTTAAGAGGATACTGTCTTATAAGTTTAGGATGTTTAGAAGCAAAATGCACCCATTGCAAAATTGACCCAATCCAGTTTCTCTCTTTTACAAACAGGCATGATAGATGTCTTTGTCACAAGTGAGTAGACAGACTGCCAAATACCACCTATATTTCTGGGTCAGAGACAGATTGGAACTCCACCAAGAGAAACTGGGCATTCGTACTTGGTCTATTTCCATGGTGGGGACAAAACAATTCTAATCTTACTGATCTTTTCATTAAAGAATAAAGCAATCTCAGGGCATTAACTGCTGACAGTAACACAGACCGTGGATTTCACGGATTAACCAAAGCACAAACATTCTAGAACATGTCTGTAGAACAATTCTTTGTTTGTGTAGAACAGGAGGCAAAAATGTAATAAGTCTGAGTTGAACTGAGTTTAATTACTTAATATAATATTTGTCATTTAAGAATTGTGTGCCCATCAGCATAGCAACAGTCTCTCATAGATGCTTAGAGATTCTGTTATGATATCACATAATATGAATAGTACTCAACTGCTGTCAAAGCACTTTCACATATATTAGCACACTTTATCTTTACAATAAAGCTGTGAAGTGAATAGGAATTCTCAACAAATCAAAAGGATTATTATAATTAAAATGTATTCTTTGCAGAATTCAAATACCCTGAGGTGTTTCTGATTTACTTTTGGTTTCATGCAAAACAAGATATACATCACCACTTACACTCTGTGAAAAACAATTTCCAACTCTAAAATATTCATTAAATACTTTTTCTTAAATGGAAAATGATTTATGCAATGCTGATTTAGCTGCTGAATTTGAGTTTAAAAAAGAAAGTGAATCAAGTAATCAGGTTGTACTACATTAAATGTCAAGCATATAGATCCTGATTTATTTCATCAGAACAGTTTCTTAGCTCTGCTGCTGCTGCTAAGTCACTTCAGTCATGTCCGACTCTGTGCGACCCCATAGACGGCAGCCCACCAGGCTCCCTGGTCCCTGGGATCCTCCAGGCAAGAACACTGGAGTAGGTTGCCATTTCCTTCTCCAACGCATGGAAGTGAAAAGTGAAAGTGAAGTCGTTCAGTCGTGTCCGACTCTTAGCAACCCCATGGACTGCAGCCTACCAGGCTCCTCTGTCCATGGGATTTTCCAGGCAAGAGTACTGGAGTGGGGTGCCACTGCCTTTTCCGTTTCTTAGCTCTACCAAAGGCTAAATCCTTTCCCCAACTCAATGGCTCACCTAAAGAATAGTGACTATAGTGAAACACTACAGTAAAGATTTTGCTCATGATAATTTGAATTTTTAATTAATATTTTCTACAAGTTAATTAAAATTCAAAAAGTTGTTATTTTTAGTGCTTTTATTCATTAGCAATTTTATCCTTTATTCTTCCTTACTGAGATCCCAAATTTGTAACATTGTCTCAGTAATATTTTTTTCTGTTAGAAAAACTTCAAAGATAAACTTCAAAAAAAATTTGTTTTTTCTGGATAAAGTGAGCACAGCTAGGAAAGTTACCATGTGAGGCAAACACTATGAAAGCCAAATATTCAAATACCAATTACAACAAAGAACTACTTAGGCACACAATAATTTATCAAAGTTATTATTCAACTTAATATTATCAACAGGTTCAGGAAACATATAAGTTTTTCTCAGAGAGAGACTCCATCTGAGTTTCTAATTAAATCACTTTTGTATAGTTCTTTTTCTTCCCTGCACAAAAGGTCTTTTTTTCCCCTCCATTCTTGCTCTCCTTCCTTCTTTGTTGATACTGTTTACTTCCAAGCCTGCCTCTGAACTCTCTGTCTAATTAGCTCTTGATAGATCTGTTGCCCTGTTTCCACAAACATTTAATTCTGCCGTCAGTCCCATTTACATTACAGCATGTTGCATTGTCTTTTACCAGCCTAATTTTGTTTGAGTGAATGTAAATCCCATTAAACAGTCACCTATTAGACTGTGGCATATAAACTCCAAAAGCCTCTTTATTACAAGAGTGAACATAAGGCCCAATTGATAAAAGATTTCTGGGACATTTCAATTTGTGGTTGACTTCAAATATTCTGTCTATTTTAAGCCTAGGCAGCTCAGTTTTTCAAAGTATATGACAGAGTATTTGAGTATCTTTCAAACCTTATATTCCATGGCATGACATAATAAACATCACTTGCTTGTTGGCTTTAGAAAAATACATATATTTACTTATACCTAAACATATGTTAAAGATGTATCCTTCCCCATTTAGTTATTTTATTTTTCCCCATGGTAATACAACTATATTATTATCAAAAGACTACACAGCGGTGTTTACAAATATCAGAATGGCTTGCAGATCCCTCTGGAAAGAGCTCTTCTTAAATATTAAACAACTGTGCAGAAAAAGTGTTTTCTGATGAGTTTTCTGAAGAGGGGTAAGACATAGCATTTTAAGATGCAGCTCATCCAGAGACAAGAAGATGCTGGCATCAGAGACAGCTTCGTCTCCTAACTAGAATGCAATTTGATAGCCCCATAAAAGAGAAAGATGATTTCAGAGATCATTAAAAGTTCTAGAAGGAGACAGTAGCCAATTATCAGAGTTAGTGATATTTATACCAACATATCCAATCAGATTAGTGTCAGCTACTGGTTTCTATCTAAGTGAGGGCTCAGTGTAGACTTTCCCCAAAGCTGAGTGAATCATTCAGCACTATGGTCACATCATTGCGTGGTTTCAAGTAAGGGTGAGAATGGCTTTTTTTCCATTTCCTTCTGGTAATAAACTCAGAAAGACACCCATGAAGTGCAAACCCTCATGCACAAAATTATTTCTCACCCCTGCAGGCTTGTCAAAGCCAATATTTCAGGGAAGCACAGGTTGCTGAAGGGGACTGTGATTTTTTTTTGCCTGCTGTGAGTCTCTAAGGAAAACAAACATTCCAAAAGAGACTGCAGCCAAAATTGCTAATAACTTCACACAGCTCTTTTGCCATGATGACAAAATCCACAAGAAGACTGAATAAGCAATGGGTGAGGCGGTCAGCCACAGCTATTTGTATAGAAATAAAAATATGTCTGGTATCAAATGCTAGTTATGGAGTCAACCTATATTAAGAATATAAACACTCATGGATACAGTTTTGACAAATACATGGACTGTAAAGTGAATAATTATTAACAGACATTCAGCATGTTGTAAGAAACATAAAAGAAGATTAGTGAAGCAAGGTGGATGGTTTATGTTGTTTTAAGAGCATAAATGGAAGGGAAAGGGGCAAGATACAAACTACTATGTATAACATAGATAAGCCACAAGGATACATTGTACAACACAGGTAAATGCAGCCATTGCTTTGTAATAACTTTAAATGGAGTACAATCTTTACAAATAGTGAATCATTATGCTCCACATATGAAAGTAATATAATACTATAAATCAGTTAAAAAAGAGCCTAAAATTATAAAACAACTGAGAATCAGAAATGGATCTGTAATGTAAGAGTTGCATCAATACTCACCCACATTTATAATACATAGCTTCTCAAGTTAATAATATATAAATCTAAATTCTTGAATATTCAGGCCCAGAAATACCAAGGAGTGAAATACAGAAGCAATCATCTTAGATAACAGGTTCCTTATATCTCTCTACATATGTTTCATTTGGGTTAAGACTTGATTAGATATTATGTGTACGGATCTGACATGGTTGCTTCTCTTTATATCCATTACAGTTTTAAGGACAGCATTACTACAACATTTGATAGAATCAGATAAAGCATAATGGCTACTATGAAATTTAGTGTGGTCCCCTTGGTTGTTCCCTTATGGTCTCATCAAACCTCACTGAGGCTAGGATTTCAAAGGGAGAGGCATGCATTAGTTTAGTGTTACTTATTCCCAAAATAGTCAACTGACCTACTAATTTGGTTCTTGTGGTTCACTAAAGTTATTTTTTTTCTGACATATTAGCATTATATTGTAAAATATGACTAACTTCAAAGGAAATTTTTAGTGCTGTGCCTAAAAACAAATCAAGAGATACATAATAAGTATACTGATGGAAGTTGTAAGTCACTAAACCCATGATTTAAAAAATATGATGTTGTGAAAGTGTTGCACTCAATATGACAGCAAATTTGGAAAACTCGGTAGTGGCCACAGGACTGGTAAAGGTCAGTTTTCATTCCAGTCCCAAAGAAGGACAATGCCAAAGAATGCTCAAACGACCACACGACTACTCATTTCACACGCTACAAAAGTAATGCTCAAAATTCTCCAAGCTAAGCTTTAACAATATATGAACTGACCATAGAAAATTCAAGAGAATTCCAGAAAAACTTCTGCTTCATTGATTACACTCAAGTCTTTGACTACATGGATCACAACAAACTGGAAAATTCTTCAAGAGATGGGAATACCAGACAACCTTACCTGCCTCTTGAGAAATCCGTATGCAGGTCAAGAAGCAACAGTTAGAACCGGACATGGAACAATGGATTGGTTACAAATTGGGAAAGGAGTACATCAAGCCTGTTTATTGTCACCCTGCTTATTTAACTTAGATGCAGAGTACATCATGAGAAATGTTGGGCTGGATGAAGCACAAGCTGAAATCAAGATTGCTGGGAGAAATATCAATAACCTTAGATATGCACATGACACCACCCTTATGGCAGATAGTGAAGAGGAACTAAAGAGCCTATTGATGAAAGTGAAAAGAGGAGAGTGAAAAAGTTGGCTTAAAACTCAACATTCAGATAACTAAGATTATGGCATTTGGTCCCATTGCTTCATGGCAAATAGATGGGGAACAATGGAAACAGTGAGAGATTGTATTTTCTTGGGTTCCATAATCACTGCAGATGGTGACTGCAGCCATGAAATTAAAAGACACTTGCTCCTTGGAAGGAAAGCTATGACCAACCTAGATAGCATATTAAAAAGCAGAGATATTACTTTGCTGACAAAGGTAATTCTAGTCAAAGCTATGATTTTTCCAGTAGTCCTGTGAGTGTTGGACCAGAAAGAAGGTAGAATGCCAAAGAACTGATGCATTTGAACTGTGGTGTTGGAGAAGACTCTGTGCATCCCTTGGACTGCAAGGAGTTCAAACCAGTCCATCCTATGGGAAATCAGTCCTGAATATTCATTGGAAGGACAGATGCTGAAGCTGAAGCTCCAATACTTCAGCCACCTAATGTGAAGTGAGTTGGTGATGGACAGGGAAGCCTGAACACTGCAGTCCATGTGGTCGCAAACAGTTGGACACGACTGAGTGACTGAACTGAACTGATGCAAAGAGCCAACTGATTGGAAAAGTCCCTAATGCTGGGAAAGACTGGAGGAAGGAGGAGAGGAGGATGACAGAGAACAAGATGGTTGCATGGTATCAATGACTCAATGCACATGAGTTTGAGCAAGCTCTGGGAGGTGGTGGTGGACAGGTAAGCCTGGCGTGCTGTGGTTCATGGGATTGTAGAGTCAGACACAACTGAGCGACTGAACAACAACAAACCCATGAAGGCTTCTAGATCCACATAGGTCTCTGTATTAACTATAACATTTATAAAAATAATTTTAATAATTTTTTAAAATAAATATCTGTATGTTATACCAGGTCATAACATATAATCTGTATGACTATTGATGGATTACAAATCTCTGAGTCACAGTTTCTCTTTAAAAAGTAGAAAAAAATCTAAATTGTTAAGATTAAATAGGAGCATTCCATAAACAAATATGTGCAAACTTCTTAATACAAATAACAAGCTGTAATAGACACTAGGTATACAGTAGTGAACAATCCTATTTCTCACAGAGCTATAATGAAGAAGGTCAAAAACCACATAATTACAACCTTTGATAAGTTCTATCCTGGACACTGATGGCTACAGCTTTGCATCTTCAACATGTGTTTCCTTTCACCCTTCTTTTTATGGAATTTTGCATTTTTAAAATCAATCTGTCCCAAGGAATTATTATAAATTGATCCCTCTGCCTATCTATGACACAAGTAAACAATCACAAAATCCATCCCTAGTCAATGAGATGACCTTGTTCCCTGTTGACAGTGATGGGAAACTACCTGAGATGAGGCATGTTCATTGCACTAAGAACACGACTGTGATGATGAGAACAGAATTGCTTTGGGCCACTTTGGCACAATTAGGGAAAATTCTGGCTAAGAATGAAGCCAAAAGAGAAAAGTAGAGTTGAGATATTAAGACAGTGAGAAGGTGTCCTATTGGCATGGTCTCACCCCCAGACCTACGTATGTTTAACACCCTGAACATTCCTGGACTTCCCATTTTTGTGAGCAAACACAGTCCGTTAGTTTAAGCTAGTTTCAGACTAGGTTTCAATCACCTACAACCAAATGGGCTATAATTATAGGTACAGAAAACAACAGCAGAGTAAAATGAGGATAACATAGTACTTCAAGCAGAGAAAATATCATGAAGATTCTCTATGAGATAAAAAATATGTCAGTGTACTTGAGGAACTATGAACATAATAATACTATTACTGTCACCATAACTATAAATTTTATAGCTTCTAGGTCTTGATTAGAGGCCCTAAGAATGATACCCCTACCAAGATAGTGGCTTCTACCAGACTATCTTATCATTTGAAACCTGTATTTTATTTAGTCTACTGGGCTATCAAACAGAAGGTGTTTTTTTTCCCTTCTAAATGCAGGTGTTATATAAATAGAAAGGTAGCAGAGAGAAAGACTTAGATTTGGGAAAGGGGATAAGTGGGAGGCCTTGGTAAGCCACTAGGCTGAGGGCCTTAGGAAATCCAAGGATAGTGTAGCAAAAAAGAGACTCCTGACATACCTGATAAGAACACTGGAAAGGAAAGAAACTTAAGACTGAAACTAGGATTCCCCAGTTTTGCCTAAGGCTAGCCCTGGCTACATAATTCATCATATCCTTTAAATGAAATTAGGTGATTTGAAACAGTGCTTTCCACTGGTATTATTTTGAAAGATTTGGTTTTTGAAAAGGATAAATATAGCAATTTTGAAATCTGTCTTCACTTGTTTATTCTGATTGTTTTAAGTAATTAGTTAAAAGACAGTCTGATACATGGTATTCTTTCTAAGTACTCTTGAATTTTTAAAATCTGATAATTGGAGTATCTTTGGGTAACTGAACGTTACTTTGACTAACAGAAGTTACACTCAGCAAAATAGAAAGGCTTCAGGAGAAATGCTCTGAGTTAGTAGATTTCAGACAGAGAATGTATAATTACCAATATTCTTTACAGTTTATTTATTGCCATATCTCAAGACCCTGACTCAGCCATGCTTACACAAGCAGACTTTCCCTTACTGTGTGTCTTTGTGTATCTATGGTAACTATTAATATAGTACCTGAGTGAGATGGTTTAAATTCAAAGGGAGTTTTTGCCTGAAGGAGGGCAGCAGAATTGGGCCCAATGGGAGTTCTATCTGAGTAAGTGAGGGCAGAATTTAGTCTACTGGAAGGGCAGTTACTAACTAGGGATGTAACTACTGCAGTAAAGTTTTAAGGAAGAAAGTAAGTGACAATATAATAGGGGCTTTCTTGTTCCCCTCACTTTCCCTAAGTAGAGTTATTTTGATAAAACAAAAAACAAAAAAACTGAATTGGACAGACTAACTCTAAATTATGGCACCTTGAATTTAGAATTTCAATCATTGAGTCTTGAATAACACTCAGATTCTCTGTCAAACGGATTCTATAGAAGAGTTACTGGTGAATATTTAACCTGTCAGCCTTAACAAAAATCAGTATAAAAATATGAGATAAATATCTCCCTATCTGGCATATATCCAAATCCTTAACTATAAAAATCCCATATGAAAATTATTAATTTAAATGTCAGGTATATCTTTAAAAGAAAATAATTCAGATAAACAAAGTAGCAGTCATTTTTAGATAAGAAAAAATGACAGACACCTATTTTTACTGCATGGTAATGTCATCTGTTTCAGATTTTTAATCATTCTATTTGCATTTTTAAAGACACAAGTCATATGTATGTATATGCATACTTGTATAAATACAAGTTTATACATATATTATTTTTCTAGAGGCAGAGGAAAAAGAAAGTTCGTTCTGACACCCACACATAATCATGTTCCCTTCCCCTTTCATCCCCAACATCCTTAAGTCACCACTCTAAGCTTGACTAGTACCTTCCCTGCTACCTGTATATATACATGTATATACACATATATATAATAACACAAGTGCTGTTTGAAATGAGTGCAGTAGTCTTTATCATGTAAAATTTTTAAGTGTGAAAAATGTTTTACATTCATATACTTCAATGGGAACAGATCATAGAAATCACCTCTATTGTCTAATAGCTATGCACTCAATATGCCAACAAATTTGGAAAACTCAAAAATGGCCACAGGACTGGAAAACGTCAGTTTTCATTCCAATCCCAAAGAAAGGCAATGACAAAGAATTCTCAAACGACTGCACAATTGCACTCATCTCACATGCTAGCAAAGTAATGCTCAAAATTCTCCAAGCCAGGCTTCAACAGTACATGAACTGAGAACTTGCATAAATTCAATCTGGATTTAGAAAAGGCAGAGAAACCAGAGATCAAATTACCACCATCCACTGGATCAGAGAAAAAACAAGGAAGTTCCACAAAAACATCTACTTCTGCTTTACAGACTACCCCAAAGCCTTTGACTGTGTAGATCACAACAAAATGTGAAAATTCTTAAAGAGATGGGAATACCAGACCACCTTACCTACCTCCTAAGAAATCTGTATGCAGGTCAAGAAGCAATAATTAGAATTGGACATGGAACAAAAGACTGGTTCCAAATCAGGAAAGGAGTTTGTCAAGGTTATATATGGTCACCTTGCTTAGTTAACTTATATGCAGTGTATATTATGCAAAATGCCAGGCTGGATGAAGCATAAGCTGGAATCAAGATTGTCAGAAGAAATGTCAATAACCTCAGATATGCAGATGACACCACCCTTATGGCAGATAGTAAAGAGGAACTAAAGAGCCTCTTGATGAAAGTGAAAGAGGAGAGTGAAAAAGTTGGCTTGAAACTCAACATTCAGAAAACTAAGATCATGGCATTGGTCTCATAACCTTATGGCAAATAGATGGAAAACAATGGAAATGGTGAGACAGTTTATTTTGGGGGACTCCAAAATTACTGCAGGTGGTGAGTACAGCCATGAAATTAAAAGACGCTTGCTCCTTGGAAGAAAATCTATGACCAACCTACACAGCATATTAAAAAGCAGAGACACCACTTTGCCAACAAAGATCCTTCTAGTCAAAGCTGTGTTTTTTCCAGTAGTTACATGTGGATGTGAGAGTTCAGTTCAGTTCAGTTCAGTCACTCAGTTGTGTCCGACTCTTTGCGACCCCGTGAACCACAGCATGCCAGGCCTCCCTGTCCATCACCAACTTCCAGAGTTTACCCAAACTCATATCCATTGAGTCAGTGATGCCATCTAACCATCTCATCCTCTGTCGTCCCCTTCTCCTCCTGCCTTCAATTTTTCCCAATATCAGGGTCTTTTCAAATGAGTAAGATCTTCGCATCAGGTGGCCAAAGTACTGGAGTTTCAGCTTCAACATCAGTCCTTCCAGTGAACACCCAGGACTGATCTCCTTTAGGATGGACTGGCTGGGACTCTCAAGAGTCTTCTCCAACACCACCGTTCAAAAGCATCAATTCTTCTGTGCTCAGCTTTCTTTATAGTCCAACTCTCACATCCATACATGACTACTGGAAAAACCATAGCTTTGATTAGATGGACCTTTGTTGACAAAGTAATATCTTTGCTTTTTAATATGTTGTCTAGGTTGGTCATAACTTTCCTTCCAAGGAGTAAGCATCTTTTAATTTCATGGCTGCAATCACCAAAATCACCATGAATTTGGAGCCCAAAAAAATTAAGTCTAACACTGTTTCCACTGTTTCCCCATTTATTTGCCATGAAGTGATAGGACTGGATGCCATGATCTTAGTTTTCTGAGTGTTGAGCTTTAAGCCAACTTTTTCACTCTCCTCTTTCACTTTCAACAAGAGACTCTTTAGTTCTTCTTCACTTTCTCCCATAAGGGTGGTGTCATCTACATATCTGAGGTTATTGATATTTCTCCTGGCAATCTTGATTCCAGCTTGTGCTTCATCCAGCCCAGTGAGAACTGGACTATAAAGAAAGCTGACTTGCTCTGGTGTTGTTGTGGGCAGTGTGGGGTCAGTTCATTTTCGGATAGTTTCTTGGTCCAGCTTATATTTCTCAAGATCTATAGGCCCAAATGGATAAGAAAGCTGTGGTACATATACACAATGGAGTATTACTCAGCCATTAGAAAGAATACATTTGAGTCAGTTCTAATGAGTTGGATGAAACTGGAGCCGATTATACAGAGTGAAGTAAGCCAGAAAGAAAAACACCAATACAGTATACTAATGCACATATATGGAATTTATAAAGATGGTAACGACAACCCTGTATGCGAGACAACAAAAGAGACACAGATGCATATAACAGTCTTTTGGACTCTGTGGGAGAGGGAGGAGGGGGATGATTTGGGAGAATGGCATTAAAACATGTATAATATCATATAAGAAATGAATAGCCAGTCCAGGTTCGATGCAGCATACAGGAAGCTTGGGGCTCGTGCACTGGGATGACCCAGAGGGATGGTATGGGGACGGAGGTGGGAGGGGGGTTCAGGATGGGGAACATGTGTACACCCGTGGCGGACGTATGTTGATGTATGGCAAAACCAATACAATATTGTAAAGTAAAAAATAATAATAATAATATTTTAAAAATTAAAAATAAATAAATAAATAAAAGGTTTGTTTTTTTTTTTTAAAAGAAAGCTGAGCACCAAAGAATTGATTCTTTTGAACTGTGGTATTGTAGAAAACTCTTGAGAGTCCCTTGGACTGCAAGGAGATCCAACCAGTCCATCCTAAAGAAAATCAGTCCTGAATATTTGTTTTAAGGACTGATGCTAAAGCTGAAACTCCAATACTTTGACCACCTTATGCGAGGACCTGACTCACTGGAAAAGACCCAGAAGCTGGGAAAGATTGAAGGCAGGAGGACAAGGGGACAACAGAGGATGAGATGGTCGGATGGCATCACCGATTCAATGGACATGAGTTTGAGCAAGCTTCAGGAGTTGGTGATGGACAGTGAAGCCTGGCATACTGTAGTCCATGGGGTCACAAAGAGTTGGACATGACTGAGTGAAGGAACTGAACTGCTGGATTTTGTGCTCCATATAAGAGAGATTCCTTGGCCCACATGACTAATTAGTGGAGGACTTTCAATGAGGCAACATTTCTTACTTCCAGTGAGATGCTTTCTTCATAATGACAGGTTGCCAATTGTCAACAATCACATATCATGTGCTATGCTGTCTTTCTCTGTGTGTGTGTGTATTATATGTCTGTGTCTATGCTATGTATGAGGAGTGAAAGCTTACTAATGCGCTAACAAAGCTGACAAAGAGAAAGTATCAGTAACATTGTTTTTGGTAGGACAAATATTCAACATGTACCACATAGTAGGCACTATGCCAGGTAGTATAAACATAAAGCACAAAGAACAAAAAACTCTTATTACGATGCTTAGTCTAACTGAATAAGACTAAAAAACACAACCACAATGACTGTGTGTGTTTGAGTTTGTAAAAATGATTATTCAAGTTGAAAGTTTTAAGAGACCCCAGAGAAAATGCAACTGTTTCCACACCTTTGGATGTTTTCTATGACTACTTCTTCCAAATATTACACCTACCAACCTGCACTGTCTTATAAAGCAGGAAATTTATTATGGGAAAGCAAGCTCTGCTTCAGCCAGTTAGAGGCAGTGGCACCCCACTCCAGTACTCTTGCCTGGAAAATCCCATGGACGGAGGAGCCTGGTGGGCGCAGTCCATGAGGTCACTAAGAGTCGGACACAACTGAGCGAATCCACTTTGACTTTTCACTTTCATGCACTGGAGAAGGAAATGGCAACCCACTCCAGTACTCTTGCCTGGAGAATCCCAGGGATGGGGGAGCCTAGTGGGCTGCCGTCTATGGGGTCACACAGAGTCGGACACGACTGAAGCGACTTAGCAGCAGCAGCAGCAGGAGCAGCAGTCATAATACTCTTATCTGCCCAAGCATGTTTAAGATTGAAATGACTTTTATACAGCCCATGGCAACATTTCCTGTAGATGGTAACAATTAATTAAAGAGAACATAGAGGTACAGATGATTCTAAGGAACATTTCTGAGTATAATTGATAGTCCTGTATATACTTTAATCAGTTCTAGTGTAATCTTATCATGTGTTTTTAAAAGGCTTTACACTGATTTTTATTTTCATGGAAGGTGGGAACTGTGTTAAAATTAAGTTAATTTCATTGATAGTGGTAAATCAGGTCCATTTATGAAAAGGATAAAATGTGCTTTAAATGTGTGATTGAATCACAGGTGCCATTTAGCTTGTTCTTTCAAACATTAACTCAGGATCTACATATATATATATATATATATATATATATACATATACGTAACTGACCTTAAAAGGTCAGTTTTCATTCCAGTCCCAAAGAAAGGCAATGCCAAAAAATGTTCAAACTACCACACACTTGCACTCATTTCACACGTTAGTAAAATAAACTCAAAATTCTCCAAGCCAGGCTTCAACAATACATGAACTGAGAACTCCCAGATGTTCAAGGACTTAGAAAAGGCAGAGGAACCAGAGATCCAATTGCCAACTTCCGCTGAATCAAAGAAAAACAAGAGAATTCCAGAAAAAACATCTACTTCTGCTTCATTGACTATGCTAAAGACTTTGACTGCGTGGATCACACCAAACTATGAAAAATTCTTAAAGAGATGGGAATAACAGATCACCTTACCTGCCTCCTGAGAAATCTGTATGCAGGTCAGGAAACAACAATTAGAACTGGACATAGAACAACAGACTGGTTCCAAATTGGGAAAGGAGTCCTTCAAGATTGTATATTGTCACCCTGCTTATTTAAATTATATGCAGAGAGGCTGGTGGGCTGCCATCTCTGGGGTCATACAGAGTCGGACACAACTGAAGCGACTTAGCAGCAGCAGCAGCAGCAGCAGCAGCAGCAGAGTACCTCATGCAAGATGCTAGGCTGGATGAAGCACAAGCTGGAATCAAGATTGCCAGGAGAAATATCAATAACCTCAGATATGCAGGTGACACCACCTTTATGGACAAAAGCATAGAGGAACTAAAGAGCTTCTTGATGAAAGTGAGAGAGGAGAGTGAAAAAACTGACTTAAAACTGAACATTCAAAAAAATAAAGATTATGGTATCTGGTCCCATCACTTCATGGCAAATAGATGTGAAAACAATGGAAACAGTGACAGACTTTATTTTCTTGGGCTCCAAAATTATTGCAGACGGTGATTGTAGCCATGAAATTAAAAGATACTTGCTCCTTGGAAGAAAAACTATGATAAATCTAGACAGTGTATTAAAACAGAGACATTACTTTACCAACAAAGGTCCATCTAGTCAAAGCTATGGTTTTTCCAGTAGTCATGTATGGATGTGAGATTTGGACCATAAAGAAATCTGAGCACAAAAGAATTGATGCTTTCGAACTATGGTGTTGGAGAAAACTCTTGAGAGTCCCTTGAACTGCAAACAGATCCAAGAAGTCAATCCTAAAGGAAACCAGTCCTGAATTTTCACTGGAAGGACTTATGCTGAAGCTGAAGCTCCAATACTTTGGCCACCTGATGTGAAGAACCAACTCATTTGAAAAGACCCTGATGCTGGTAAATGTTGAAGGCAGGAGGAGAAGGGGATGACAGAGGATGAGATGGTTGGATGGCATCATCGACTCAATGGACATGAGTTTGAGCAAGCTCCAGGAGATGGTGATAGACACAGAATCCTGGTACTGCAGTCCATGGCATTGCAAAGTGTCAGATACGACTGAGCAACTGAACACAACAATCTATATCTATATATACATACAAATGTATATACATATAAACACATATATACATACACCTATATCTTTTACTCTTTTATGTGGTGCTCAACTAATTAGTTAGATATAATAAGAAACATTCAGAAAACTAAGATCATGGAATCTGGTCCCATCACTTCATGGCAAATAGATGGGGAAACAGGGGAAACAGTGCTGACTTTATTTTTCTGGGTTCCAAAATCATTTCAGACAGTGATTGCAGCCATGAAATTAAAAGACACTTACTCCTTGGAAGGAAAGTTATGACCAACCTAAACAACATATTAAAAAGCAGAGACATTACTTTGCCAACAAAGATCTGTCTAGTCAAGGCTATGGTTTTTCCAGTGGTCATGTATGGATGTGCGAGTTGGACTATAAAGAAAGCTGAGCGCCAAAGAATTGATGCTTTTGAACTGTGGTGTTGGAGAAGACTCTGCCTCTTGAGAGTCCCTTGGACTGCAAGGAGATCCAACCATCCTAAAGGAAATCAATACCGGTTGTTCATTGAAAGATTTGATGGTGAAGCTAAAATACTTGGCCACCTGATGCGAAGAGCTGACTCATAAGACCCTGATCCTGGGAAAGATTGAGGGCAGGAGGAGAAGGGGATGACAGACGATGAGATGGTTGGATGGCATCACCGACTTGATGGACATGGGTTTGGGTAGAGTCCAGGAGTTGGTGATGGACAGGGAGGCCTGGCATGCTGCAGTTCATGGGGTTGCAAAGAGTCAGACATGACTGAGTGACTGAACTGAACTGAATAAGAAGCACAGTCCTAGACACAAAGCAAATGGTCAAAAATCACCATTTGATCAACATTACATATGTGTGTTTTTATTCTGGGTTACAAAGTCAGAAAACTAAAATCATGGCATCTGGTCCCATAACTTCAAGGCAACTAGATGGGGAAACAGTGAGAGATTTTATTTTGGGGGCTCCAAAATCACAGCAGATGGTGATTGCAGCCATGAAATTAAAAGACACTTGCTCCTTGGAAGAAAAGTTATGACCAACTTATTCAGCCTATTAAAAAGCAGAGACATTACTTTGTCGACAAAGGTCCATCTAGTCAAAGCTATGGTTTTTCTAGTAGTCATGTATGGATGTGAGATTTGTACCGAAATCTGAGCACCGAAGAATTGTTGCTTTTGAATGTGGTGTTGGAGAAGACTCTGCCTCTTGAGAGTCCCTTTCACTGCAAGGAGATCCAACCAGTTCATCCTAAAGGAAATCAATCCTGAATATTCACTGGAAGGACTGATGCTGAAGCTGAAACTCCAATACTTTGGCCACCTGATGCAAAGAACTGACTCATTGGAAAAGACCCTGATACTGGGAAAGATGAAGGCAGGAGGAGAAGGGGATGACAGAGGATGAGATGGATGGCACCACCGACTCAATGGACCTGAGTTTAGGTAAACTCTGGGAGTTGGTGATGGATGAGGAGGCCTGATGTGCTGCAGTCCACGGGGTCACAAAGATTCAGACATGACTGAGCGACTGAACTGACTGAATTAACAAATCTGAATGTTTTTAAGTTAAAATATATTTAACTATAACTTACATCAAATACTTAGTCAACTAGAGAAATCAAGTTTCACAGACTGTATAGCCAGTTTCTAATAAACATTCTCCTCATAACATGAGAAAAACTTTCAGGGTATTTAACTACTTTTCAAAAATATTTTATCAGGTTCCTTCAGAACAACTGTAGTAAAGGAAAAGTGGCAGAGAATAATACTTTTCATTTTGTCTGTGAGCTAATAGTAGCAAGAGAACACAATTTTTAGGCAGAAAACTAAAAGTACACTAAAGGGTATAAAATATATGTCTCATTTTTCTCCAGTCTAAAATACATTCAGAGGATGATGTTTTTAGCAGTAAACTGTTTTATTCTCTCCATCAGTCTCTCATATCATTCATAATGTTAAGCCTTAACATTATAGCTATTATCTAAAAATACATATATACATATATATGTATAAATTTCTTCAACCTGTAACATATAATACATGTTATCTGTTGGTATCATACCCAGTCTCTTTCTCAAAAATTGTAACTTTTAAATTTCTCAGAAACATCTACTTTTATAATTATATATATGGGTTATATTGAAACTGTACTTAGAATATTTTTTTAAATTCTTATAAATATACTTCTTTAAATTCAAAAATAGCCTATATTGTCTAGAAGCCTTAGAACTGTCTTCAAGTTAGCAAAATGTTGAAATGTAAGAATTAAATATAGTAGAATAAACCACATTTTAAAACCATATATTAAAAAAAATAAAACCATATATAAATAGAACTATAATACAGTTCTATTTACCTACTCTAAACAGCTTCAAAAGTCAGGTCAGGAAAATAAATGACTGTAGGGAGCTTGATAGAGTGTAGACATTTGGATGCATATATCTCATTCAGGTTCACATCCATATACCCTGAGGGCAAAGCCAGGCATGAAGCCTTCGCATGTTTCCTACTGGACTGGGTCATACGTGGCGATATTTGCTGTATGGTCTTGTGATGAGGCAGCGTGGGGAGAACCAGCTGGCCAAGGCTAATGCACCATCTGGGCTAAAAAAATATTGCCAATTCCATTGGCAGAGGAGAAAGAGTGAGTTTGTAATCGAGCTATAAATCATAAGCAGGTCTTGCAAGTTGTCAATTAAAAGTCTGATATATTGATGTCCTCAATGCATGGGTGACTTCTTGCTTTTTAAATATCACTATTTACATAATAAAATCCCTTTAAATATCAATCTTTACCTAATTTAAATTACTCAAAGCACCCATAAGAAACAAATCAGCACATTAAGAAATGTGACTTAAAGAAAAATTAAAAAAAAAGAAGATAAATCAGTTGATCACAGCTGTGGCAGCATTCCTGAGTATCCAGATGATAACATTTTAACTTTAAATTTAAAGCTTAAATTGTGATAATTTTCACTGACTGTATTATCTTTATACATTTCTCTGTCTCAAAAGAGAAGAAAATCCTTATATTAGCACCCATTTATTCATACACACACACACACACACACACACACAAATTACTGTTTGCCACAACCTTATGAGCTAGTGAAAAGATCACAGTTTTGTGCAAAGTGTCTGTGAATCATTGAGAGGCTGCAGTGATATGGGAAGGGGTAACAATAATATAAAGTAATTAGGATATAGTAGCTGTGCAATAAATGACAACTGCATTGTGTGATGTAGGGAAAGGATACATTTGCACAGCCTCTATTTAAACATTTTTTGTTACTTTTTAATCGGAGTAAATGTATGAATTATAGTCAAAAAACAGAGAACATAAAATTCAAAATTAGCCCTGAAATTTTTGCCAGGCATTCATCAAATTCATCACTAGACTCCTCACAGTCAATTCAATTTTGTTGTGGTTCAGTAGCTAAGTCACGTCCAACACTTTGCAACCCCATAGACTGCTGCACACCAGGCTTCCCTGTCCTCCACTCCTGGCATTTACTCAAGTTCGTGTTCACTGATTCAATGATGCTATCTAACCACCTCATCCTCTGCCACCCTCTTCTCCTTAATGGTTTTATTATTTTATTTTTTGAGGTTGTCTCAATCAGATGACCCTAGGATTGATCAAGCTCTGTTGCCAGTCTATAAAAACTTCTGGGATAATCACCAGACAAGACAACTCAAACAATATGTGAACAGCTCTATATTAGGTACTCTGAGTGAATGTGAGTGAGTAAAAGTTGTTCAATTGTGTCCAACTCTTTGCAACTCCATGGACTATATAGTCCATGCAGTTCTCCACAGGAATCTTCCCAACCCAGGGATTGAACCCAGGTCTCTTGCATTGCAGGCAGATTCTTTACCAGCTGAGCCACCAGGAGCTATATCTATAATGATATATTAGCAACTACAGGGATCACCCTGATCATCAGAACTGAAACTATGGTTATATTTGATCAAGATTGAAGTATCAGAGATGGCTGGACAAATATGACCAGCTTTGCAGCTTTCTATCAATTTCTACTCATCAATATATATTCCTGAGACAAAGTAGGATAATTATAGAATGAAACAAAAAATCTAGGCAAGTGTAAAACACAGAACTGATGCTTTCCAACAAGAGAATCCCATCTGCTTCTAATTCAGAAAAAGGCATTGCTCTATTGAACCTGAAATGCTATATATAACAGTTTTTCAGTAATGTGCATAAATATTTAAAATCAGATGCTAGAATTTAGAGAAACGTCAAAATAAATGCATTCAAAGAAATGAAATTAAATTAGTATATCTTCTTCATCCTGTTTTCTCTCTGCTTCTGTCCTAGATAGTCTATGCCCTCACCATCTCCCTTCGACACATTTTCTACCCTACTCTGTACCTCCGAAGGCTGAGACTGCATCTCGTTTGCCAACTGGCTTCCATCTGTATGTGAACAACCTGAGAGAACCTTCAGGAGTTTGGAGAGCAATAGGACAGAGACCTCTAACTATTCACTAGGACTGGGAGCAGGGTGGGGTAAGCAAGCAGCCCAAAGTGTAAACTTTGAGGAGGAACTCACTCTCAAGTACTAGCCACATTTAGTCATACCATTTTTGTACCAAGTCTGCATCCCTCAACAACTATAACTCCCTCAAAATATACTCTCGTGGGAGATTCCAGCTCTCATTGGACTCCCATAGCACTGGTCAGCCATAAAGGTGATAATAACTCTAATGTTGCTAATCTTTATCTCATCATCCCTTATTGTTTTCTTGCTGGCTCATACCTGTTGTTAAATTCTCTTTCCTGCAGTGGCTCTGATAAAATGTCATTTCAGAGTTTAAAGTCAGCTTACAAGTACATTGTTATGCACATTTGAGTATTCACAAATTTGGGACTACTATAATTTCTTGAATAAATTAATATTTGTAAGTGTCACTATTTATATAGAAGATGTGGCCTTAAAATTAATTGGCAGCAGTATATAATCCACTTTTCATTACTGAATAAACTTGTTTTGTTTTTATTTAAAATTAACATCTGTATGATATATATGAGTTCAAAAATCATTTTACTGAAACAAAAATCAATCTGTTGTTGAATGTGATTTCTCACTTTTTCATCCCTACCTGAAATGACATTTTTAAACATTAATGAAACCTTTGTGATCAAAACAAATCAATTCTACTGAAGTGTGATACTAGCTTGTTTCTTAGAAGCTAAAAATTTATAATTCATTTTGTCACAAATGTTATAAAATTAAAATGCTTTTATTAAGTAATGACAAATATAAAGCTGATAACTTCATTTTGTAAAAGACAAAACTGAATATAATAGAGGTAAAATAGATTTGAAATATCTAACAATTAGACAATTTATCACCAGGTATTTATAAATAACCATTTACTTACACAGCTTTTTGATAAATGTGTTCAATACTGTAATAATCTCAAATAAAGTGAGGAATGTTTCCCAAAAAACTTGAAAGATGATGATAGAAAGGTATATATAATGTGCACTCAAGCATAATTTTAAACTAAATGTAAATATATATAAGAATATATATTTACATTTAATGGTCATTAGGAAGGCAATGGCACCCCACTCCAGTACTCTTGCCTGGAAAATCCCATGGACGGAGGAGCCTGGTAGGCTGCAGTCCATGGGGTCACTACGAGTCAGATACTGAGTGACTGCACTTTCACTTTTCACTTTCCTGCATTGGAGAAGGAAATGGCAACCCACTCCAGTGTTCTTGCCTGGAGAATCCCAGGGATGGGGGAACCTGGAGGGCTGCCGTCTATGGGGTCACACAGAGTCGGACACGACTGAAGTGACTTAGCAGCAGCAGCAGAAACGATTCTGTTTATTTTAAAGATATTTGTGACCAAACATCCTTAAAATACTATATAAAAACATATCAATGTAAATTAAATGTGAAAATATTTGAATTTTGAAATAGTTTCAGACCATTCACACACACACACACACACACACACACACAACAAAATAGAAAGTAAATAAAAATACATCCTTATATGAAGACAGAAAAACAGTGCTGAAATCTGGTGTTTTAATTAGATGTTTGCTTGAAATATAAATGATTGGGGGAAATGTATCATTATTTTACTGCAATTCATTCTCACTAACAGATTTTTAAAAGGAGTATCTTTTGGGAATTGAATATTTTATAAAGAATGTAATTAAAAGACAATTTGGTCCAGCTCCCTGAATCCAGATATAGTTTGGAATTTTTGGCCTCTCTAGTCAAGACTGTCTGTCAATTCTATTGATGTTCACTCCTTTTGCACTTGAAGATGAATCATATTCCACATTGCTTGGTAAAAGAGATCAGTTTCTATATAGAGCAAAATGCCTTACATAGTTCTCACTTCATGGATATATGCAATCACAACTATACATATCTTTCTGTGTAATCTAATTTAGAAGATAAAAATTGAAAATTTGCTATACTCCACCTTTCCTGTCAGAAATTAGAAATCCAAATTTTATATTATCTGTGATAAAATAGTTTTTTGTGGTTTTTTTTTTGGTGGGAAGAGAAACTTGAGTAGTTTTCCTTACTGGAGAGTACATTTCTTTTAAGAAACCATCATATGTAGTACTTCAGCCCCTGCCAAGTCTACAAGGTCCTTTAAAGAAACTCTGTGTAGGTAAAATAAGAGTTCTTCTTTCCTGTTTACACTGGGGAACTTGCTCCCTCCTGTATCTAGGACTCTACCATCTTTAATCTTGCTTATGATTCTTACTGAAAACTTTCAATATGAAAGTTACTAAAACCTTCAATAAAAGAATCATAGAATATGCTCTTTTGCACAGTTGCCTACACAACATATAGCAAAGTCAAACACATAGCAAAATGATGTTTCCGTTGAGATGGAAATTAGGTGAATGAAGAGCATATAACGGACATAGGAAATATCAGATCAACCAATGCTTATGGAAGTTTTAGAAACTAGAATGCCAGGTCCTAAATGATTGCTTTTAAAGAGTATATGCCATTTAGTCATTCTAGATATTACATATATTAGACTTTATTCATTCTGTGGCAACTTCTTCTTTCAATGAGAAATCCTTCTCTCTACATGATAATAATAATTATCTCAATAACAGGTAACATTTATTGTGAGCTCAGTTTTCCAAGTGCAAACCACAGGGTTAAAGGCTTACAGAGATTAAATCAGTTAATCCTCATAACAATCTGTGAGGCAGCTATTACAATTATTGACCCTAGCTTACAAATCTAACACAAAATTAACACTTCTGAGGTCATACATACCCAATAATGAAGCAAATATAGTATAAGCTATGTTTTTTTCAGTAGTCATGTACAGATGTGACAGTTGCACAGTAAAGAAGGCTGAGAACCGAAGAATTGATGCTTTTGAACTGTGGTGCTGTAGAAAACACTTGAGAGTCCCTTGGACAGTAAAGAGATTAAACCTATCTACCCTAAAGGAAATTGACTCTGACTGTTCACTGGAATGACTGATGTTGAAACTGAAGCTCCAGTCCTTTGGCCATCTAATGCAAAGAGCCAATTCACTGGAAAAGACCCTGATCCTGGGAAAGATTGCAGGCAGGAGGAGAAGGGGATGACAGAGGATGGACAGTAGTTGGAACAAACTCGGGGAGATAGTGAAAGACAGGGAAGCCTGGCATGTTGCATTCCATAGCGTTGCAAAGAGTAGGACATGACTTAGCCACTGAACAAAAACAACGATTGGCATTAATGCTAGACAATCTTTGAAGGATACAGTGCATATCTTCTCAATGTTAGGATAAAGAATTTATGAGAAAAGTCTAAATTGTTTACACAAATATAATATAAAAATATAGTGCCCAATATATTCTTCATTGTTTTAGTAAACACATAATAAGCACAGTTCTCCATTGATATCCACTGAGGACTGACTGGTTCCAGGAGCTCCCTCATGCATACCAACATCTGCAGAAGCTCAATTCCCTTACATAAAATGGTTTAGTCCAGTGAACGCAGTCACTTTTCCCATATCTGTGTTTTCAAGTCCAAAGATTCAACCTGCTGCTGCTGCTGCTAAGTCACTTCAATCATGTCCGACTCTGTGTGACCCCATAGACAGCAGCCCACCAGGCTCCCCCATCCCTGGGATTCTCCAGGCAAGAACACTGGAGTGGGCTGCCATTTCCTTCTCCAATGCATGAAAGTGAAAAGTGACAGGGAAGTCGCTCAGTCGTGTCCGACTCTTCGCGACCCCATGGACTGCAGCCTACCAGGCTCCTCCGTCCATGGGATTTTCCAGGCAAGAGTACTGGAGTGGGGTGCCATCGCCTAATCAAAGCTGAATCTGAAGATGCAAAACCTGCAGATTCGGCAGACCTACTTTATCTATTCTTAAGTCACATATTCTCTCTACTAATATTTACTGAGTCCTAACCATGTGCAAGGAATTGTCCTAGGTGCTATTAAATCTTGCCTAACCTCCCCTGAGATTTTACTTTGAGTCTCATTACTGAACATCTATGTATAATAATGGCAGGGACACAGAGGTAATGATATAGCATTATTTAAAAATAATAGCCCAATAATGTCAGCATGGTATCACCGTCTTAGGCATCAGGAAAAGCAGCAGGGTCCTGAAAACTCAGATTTCAAGCACTAATGAGCAGTGATAGCCAACAGAACAGTGGTCTGCTGTTTGAAAAGATTGGTGAATCTTTATAATAGTTTTCACAAACTATCTATCTCTTTCAATTCTGTTTGTTTTATTCACAGTGCTGCCACATAGCATGGCAGAAATTTCGTTTGTTTTTAGTTTGACATTTTAACTACCGTGTCCTACATTAGATCAGTCAGAAATAGTCTCCAAATGTGACTTGGAAAAAACAGCATTTTTTTTCACTAAGGTATAAACTTATGGTCTTATATGCTCATTTTTCTTCCTTTCTTACCTAGATCATTGGAGCAAAAATGGGAAAAGTCATTACATCAGCAAATTAGTTCACCCAAGGAGTAGCCTCAAACCACAGGTTAATTTGAACTGTTCAAATATAATTACTTAAAAAGGAAAGGATTCATTACTTTTGTGGTGTTTGCTGGTTCATTGCACCATTGTCAGAGATTGTCGATAAACAAATTACATCTAACACTCTGCCCTTCTGCTGAACAGGTCTGAGAATATCTACTTGCATATTATGCTTTGTTTCAATTTTTGTGTGTGACCCATATTCACATGCTTTGGGTTTTAACATTTTTAAATACTCTCAATTTCACTTAATAATTGCATAAAAGCAATATAAGCAGTCTAATATAAATATATATAGGACACTTAAATAAAACATTTATGTTGTTATATAGCATCAGCTTGTCTTGTTTGTTTTTTAACCAGGAGCTTCATGAAATTGGCTGAAAATGATACAAATACATCTGCATTTGTCTTGCAAGAATGCCCATAGCTTTGTTCAAATTTATAAAGTATCATACACACACACACACAAAAAAAAAAAAGATGAAGAAGCATTGCTCTAGAAAACCATTTTTAATAGTGACTAATAACTAAGATATAAACTGAGACAAGAACAGAGGAGTTGGCAGAGTGTGAATGGAGCCACTCAAATAATTCCAAACTAGGTGCCAGAGTCAAACAATATACAGACTACGTTATTTTAAGAGATTCACAAAATATAAGGAAAATACAATTACTGATTTTTTTTTTCAGATGAAGCATTATAAATGGACTCGGAGAATCTGGTTTCTAATCTTAGCAATGCTTTTGACTCATAGACAAATATATCTCTCCGATGTGCAAGTATCATTATTTCTGTCTGTTTTATTCAGGCATTAAAAAGATAAATTTTAGAAAAATGTAGTAACACTTCTGCATGTGCGTAATGCAGATCTCTACAAGGAAAGATTCTTAATTTCTAACATAATTGCTTTGATGCAAGAAGATGGCTGGAGAAACAAAAGAATTTCCTCTCTGATTTTCTTTATTTAGTTAGGAATATTATTCCATTAAAAATGATTTCCATCAATCGTACTAAAAGATTTAGAATCTCTGGCTGGATCCTCACTACCAGATGGTATATTCCAATAAGCTTTTATAACACTTTAAAAGTACTGTAAGCCTTTACTTTCCTGATTCCATATCTTGCCCTGTTCTTTCTATAGCTTCCTCTATCACAATCATACTCCGATATCTGAAAATCCCCGCATATGATACTACCATCCCTATTTTTTTTTCTTGTGCTTAGATTTTTTTTACAATGTTAAATAAAGGTAAGCTTAAATGTTACACATCATTAGAGGCCACCTCAATTCCCAATGATGTATAATCTGAAAGCTTGAAATAGAATAAAATGAACTGATTAAAGATCAAAGACCAATATATGCCATCTAAAGAAACATGCTACAGAAATATTTCAAAACTTATTCTACAGAAATTTGTGAGATATGTAATATATAATATATCTCACAAACTTCTTGCTGCTACTGCTGCTAAGTCACTTCAGTCGTGTCCGACTCTGTGTGACCCCATAGACGGCACCCCACCAGGCTTCCCCGTCCCTGGGATTCTCCAGGCAAGAACACTGGAGTGGGTTGCCATTTCCTTCTCCAATGCATGAAAGCGAAAAGGGAAAGTGAAGTCGCTCAGTCGTGTCTGACTCTTAGCGACCCCATGGACTGCAGCCCACCAGGCTCCTCCGTCCATGGGATTTTCCAGGCAAGAGTACTGGAGTGGGGTGCCATTGCTTCGGGTTACATGTGCTTTAATTTGCTTCCTGGGGGTCCTAGAGGCTGCTCTCCAGGCAGAGACACTAGGCTGGGCTCTCCTGGTTCTTAATCTGTACTCTATTATGTGCTTCAGAAATGGTTCATTCATAACACTAATATTAAAAAACAGTCATATTGACCAGACATCATGCTAGGTGTTGGACATACATTGTAACCATGACTAATTTAGGACTCCTGCTAGTAACCTTTATAACAAAAATGCATACATACTCATGGATGATGAATATGGATTCAGAGGTTATGTGCCCACAACTCCAAGCATTACCAATTCCACAGACAATAATATTAATGGATCTCCCTGCATATCCTCCCTCAAAAGCCCTGATACTACATGTCGTCCTAATTCTTTGCTTCTCAAATATGGATATCATGGGCCAGGTGATATTTGAAATTATAGGCAAATACAATTTTGAAATTTGGCAAATGATATTATATCCTATTTGTTTTATATAAACACATGTAATTAAAAATCCACAAATCATCTTTAAAATAAAATATAAGTCTTAAAGAAAATGTAATGTTCTCAGCAAGGATACTATTTCTCTATCATCTGTCACCAGGGATATGAGAGGGAAATGGACACATCATGGCATAATTGTGCCTTGTAGCTTTTGATAATCCTCTCATTATCACCATTAGTTGAAGAAGCACCTGAATTTGGACAGGCTGATTCCATCGTCTGGTAGACATGTGACTTGTGGAAAATCACATATGTTGTGAACCTCAGTTTCCCCATTTGTAATAGGAGGCCACCACCACTTACTACAAAGAATATAATATATAAATTATCTGGCATAGAGGAAATCAAAGAGCTAACAGCTCTTTTTAACTTTCCCTGGAGTGACCAGAAATATGCTGACAAGAGGATATTACATTTAACAAAAATATTTAATAATGTATTAGTCTTTAAGTAGATGCAAACTATTGATACAAAATCTTCCCATTTCAGAATCCTTACTTCTGCTCTGTTCAGTACAAACAAATCAAATTTGCAATACAACAGTTTTTATTCTATAACTCCCAAGTGTTTGAATTTATGAACCAAAAAAATAAAGGGTGAATTAGATTCCACTTTATTACCCTATATAATTGCAGTTCAATAAAGGATTACAAAATATGAGTTTCTGGATTTTCTAAGCAATCATCTCTATTTTTATTAGGTAAGTTGTATCTCAAAAGTCAAAGAATTTGTGTAATTGAAGAAAGAGATGAATGGCTCTTGTGAACTTCCAAAGGGATAGTATCAACATTATGATCCCCTATAAGACATGGATAAATATTTTAGTTTTGCCTAGGTAATTAGTGGAATTTTTAAAAAGATGGCACTTATTATTATTGTTAAGAAAACAGACATAAGTATGTGAATGCTATTTTATTTCCATGTAAATGAGTCATATTCCCTTCATTGTGAAGCTATTACCTCCATTCATGTACAAAAGCAATTGCATACATTTATGTAAGGCTTCAGACAGGAGAGATGGTCAGATTTTCTCCCTATTTCTCCTCTTTGACAAAACACTCCACTTATTTATGTTTGATTGCACCCTCTGCTTGATCATGTAAGTATAGTAGTATTTCTTTATCTGCAGCTATAAAGACATCTTTTTTTCCCTTGTAACCAGGCTTCAGTTCACAAATTGGGAGAAACTCTGTCCAACTGAGACTTGATTTTTTTTTTAATTTTATTTTATTTTTAAACTTTACATAATTGTATTAGTTTTGCCAAATATCGAGACTTGATTTTTGTAAATCATGAAGACAGGCTCTATCTACCTAGCACCTATTTAATATTACTTAAGTCCTGGCGGTTGTAAAGGAAACATCTTGTAGAAATTTTCCTGAATTTTAAATATATCTTAGAATTTCACTTTAAATTTGTATAGACCTCATAGTTTGGCCACCATTTTTAATCTGTGACAACATTTCCCAACGTATCATTAGTTTTAATGAATTAAAAACCATTATTATTGATCAGTAACTAAAAATTAAACTGACTAGCTTTAACATAAGGTTAAATGTTTAAAATCAGAGACAGTCTTTATTACTAACCATGTTCTTGTTTCAGGAAGCCATGTTTTCCTTGAGACAGCTAGCCTAACAAATACTTAATTTAAAACAGAAGAGCAGAAAAGAAGAAACATTTGTTGAAATAGGAGAAAATCAAGTACCCAAAATGATTCTAAAATAGGTAACTTTCCTAATTTCCCAACATAAATAATAGCAAATATATTAGCCTCTCCTCTTTTTACAGTTATACTTTGGTCTCTATGGAAAGTTGATAAGCAATGCCAGAAATGGAGATTTCAAACCATACAGGTACCAGCAGTATTGCTGAACATAATTTGGCTAAAGGCACTTCCAACAGAATCAAAATTCAAGGATGTTCAGAAATTCAAGAAGCATCTATCTAGTAAGAACTCAAAATATTCAGTTCAGTTGCTCAGTAGGGTCCACTCTTTGCAACCCCATGGACTGCAGGATGCCAGGCTTTCCTGTTCATCACCAACTCCTGAAGCTTGCTCAAACTCATGTCCATTGAATCAGTGATGCCATCCAACCATCACATCCTCTGTTGTCTTCTTCTCCTCCTGCCTTCAATCTTGTCTGGCATCAGGGTCTTTTCCAATGAGTCAGTTCTTCGCCTCAGGTGACCAAAGTATTGAAGTTTCAACTTCAGCATCAGTCCTGCCAGTGAATATTCAGGACTGATTTCCTTTAGGATTGACAGTTTGGATCTTCTTGCAGTCCAAGGGACTCTCAAGAGTCTTCTCCAACACCACAGTTCAAAAGCATCAATTCTTTGGCACTCAGCTTTCTTTAGAGTCCTACTCTCACATCCATATATGACTATTGGAAAAGCCATAGCTTTGACTAGATGGACCTTTGTTGGCAAAGTAATATCTCTGCTTTTTAATATGCTGTCTATGTTGGAGAAGGTAATGGCACCCCACTCCAGTACTCTTGCCTGAAGAATCCCATGGATGGAGGAGCCTGGTGGGCTGCCGTCTATGGGGTCACACAGAGTCAAACACAACTGAAGTGACTTAGCAGCAGCAGCATGTTGGTCATAACTTTTCTTCTAAGGAGCAAGCGTCTTTTAATTTCATGGCTACAGTTACGATCTGCAGTACTTTTGGAGCCCGCAAAATAAAAATCTCTCGCTTTTCCATTCTTTCCTTATCTATCCGTCATGAAGTGATGGGACTGGATGCCATAATCTTAGTTTTCTGAATGTTGAGTTACAAGTCAACTTTATCACTCTCCTCTTTCACTTTCAACAAGAGGCTTTTTAGTTCTTTGCTTTCTGCCATAAGGCTGGTGTCATCTCATATTTGAGGCTATTGATATTTACCCAGCAATCTTGATTCCAGCTTTATTCCCATGAACACTATGAAAATATTCAGTGGGAGAAAAAGGTGTCAGAAAGTACAAGTAAAGAGAACTAATTTGAAGATGGTAAAAGAATGGAAGATTCCTGAGAAGAACTAGAAAAATCTCATCAGAAACAGGTAACCTTAAATAATAATGTGTTCAAAGAATAAAAGACATGTGAAGGCAATCTGGTTGTGATATCTGTCACCCCACTGATCACCAGGGCTGATTTGGCTGATCTGGCTGTCTAGGCGGGTGTCACCTTCTTCCCTCACCACTCCATGGGTGTCCCTCCTGAAACACTGCACCTGATGGAAGAGGACGCCATCCCGGATAAAGGAGGACCGGTCTTTGGTCAAGGGTGAGCAAGTAGCTCTGCTCCCCTGCAAGAACCTCCAAACAAGCTCTCAAAAAACAGAAGAGAGTGAGTGAAAAGTCTGTGTAAATTAAACATTAATAGCAGGTAACACTCATTTAACATAGCTAGTAGAATCTGCATATGTGTCATTAACTAAAATCATAGAATAAAAACAAGAAAATACAAAAGGGAAATACACATTTAGGCACCATATAGAAATTCCTTTATAAAAGAATCTGGCCAAGTAGTGCCTAAAACCTGTATACATTGATGCAATATGGTGTTAATGTCTTGAGAGAGGAATGACAAGAGAACATGAAGACTACACTTTAAAAGAACTTCAACAGGATAGTTGTTAAAATTATTGTCTGTGATTGAGGACGGAGAGAATGGCTAGCAAATAAAAGCATCATCCTGCTGACTCAGATGGTAAAGAATCTGCCTATAGTGCAGGAGACCCAGGTTCAGTCCCTGCGTGGGGAAGATCGCCTGGAGAAGTGAATGGCAACCCACTCCATTATTCTTGCCTGAAGAATTTCATGGACAGAAGAGGATGGTGGGCTACAGTCCATGGGGTCGCAAAGAGTAGACACGACTGAGCGACTAACACTTTCACTTTAATCTTTAAGAATTTCAATCCTCAACTTAAATGCTAGACAACCAACCCTGAATCTATTCTGTTAAACCCTAAACCATCCTTTGGTGACATACACACCAGCAACTTTCCATTTAGACACACACAGCTCTATTTCTCAGCAATATTTAGCTCAATGGGGCTTTTTTACAGAATATGCAGTCTGCTAAGCCATCCTTCCCAATCTCCATAAAGCTGTCTCTACATTTCTTCTCTTTCCACAAACTTCCTTAACACTGTCATTCTTCTCTCTTACACACATCCTTGGAGGAACAGGCCATTAGGTTATAACTCCATTAACTTTGAGTGTCTGTACTCACCTTTCTTTCCCAAGTCACAATGAAAAGGGACCTTTTTTCCAGTTCAAAGTCAATTCTTTCTCTAACATGTTTTTAACCCATTCCCTTCCATCTGTTTCAGGATTAAAATATCTTCCACAGTAAGTTTATCCTCTTTTATCTACAAAATTTTCAAAACTTCTCTAGTTATACATTCTGCATCTTTACATCCATATTTCCTCAATAGAAACAACAAAAACAAAACCAATACTCAACCAGTGATCAATACTTAACCCCTGTCAAGGGACACTCAGTTTCCATTTCCTTCTTTCACGGGCAATCTTAATAGAATAATATATCCACGCTCTCTGCTGTCCCTCCCCCGCCCTCTCACACCACTGAAGTTTACCTTGCAAAGGACATCAACTGCCTCCAAAGTCAATATATGTGCATTCTTCAGTCCTGTCCTTCACAATCACTCTCTCTCTTGAATATTTTTTTATAAAATCCTATAACCCCAATTGTTCTTTCTTGGCTTTCTTTCCAGACAGTTTTACAATCTGCCTACCCTGGAAATGCTGAGATCTCAGAATTCTGTCCTTGAAATTATTTTCCATTCTTCCAGTATATTCTGGCTGATTCCCAGAGTTCCATCAATCCATGAGGTGATACTAAAATCTGTATTTTTAGCCTCAACACTTCCTCTAATCTCTAGACAAGATTATACAGTACCTTCACCATTTCTTCCAAAGATAACTGGAACTAAATGTCCAAAATTGAATCATTATTTTTTCTCCTCAAGCCTGTTTATCCTTCTGCATTTCTTAACTCCATAAATGGCACCTTCATCCACTCAGCCTGTGGCTAAAGAATTGGGCATATTCCTCCCTAGGGCTCACTGTCAGCCTCATTTCTCTTTAGAAACTAGGCCAAAGTCCAGTGTCCTGCATTCCTCAGCATTAATGAACTATTTTCAGCTCCTCAAAATGGCCATGTATCTCAAACATTCATAACCTGGACTGTTAATACTGAAAAAGCTCTTCCTGCATTCAATCTACTGACATTTCAGGTCTCATTTTAAGAACTTCCCTGGTGGTGCTGTGGTTAAGAATCTGCCTTCCAGTGCTAGGGACCTGGGTTTGATCCCTGGACAGGGAACTTAAATCCCACATGCAGCGGGGCAACTAAGCCTATGCAATTCTCAACTAGAGAGCCCATGCGCCTCAAGAAGAGAGCTCAAATGCTTCAACCAATAGCCCATACACTGCAGAGAAAGATCCCACACACCACATCTAAGAACCAACACAGCCTAAGATCATTAAAGCTTACAGTGAAAAGCAATATGATGAACACTGAGCTTTATGTAACTAGAGAAATATAATCTATGAAAATTTCAAATTACGTTACTTTATGTCATGTGTGTATGTCAGCATATAATGTATGCATATAAGAATAGAAAGTATGCATGTAAGCATATATGTACAAAGTATACATATTTATACATAGAGGAAATAAATAGAATGCAAATTTAACATTAATAAGTCACTTAAAATATTTTCTTCATAAAAAATCAAAATATATAATCAAATTTATGAATGTCAAATTAACATGTTTATTTTATAATGGCTACTACATTCTTTATTTATTTTGAAATTAGATAAATTGTCAACTAAGGCTTTTTCATTTTGATACACTTGGTAGAACAAACACTACTTCCTAATGCATTACTGGCTTTGGAGAGCCTTTACCAAAAATAATAAAGAAAAACTAATTAGTCTCCTAGAATCCCTATTAACATAAGTTATTTAGAGAATGCTTACTCTGAGCAATACATATTGTCAAATATTTTCTATAAATCATCTTATTTAATATTTTTCATGTTTTTTACCTATTTTATACTAATATTCTTCTAGCACTCAATAATATTTAATTGGCCAAAATTATACAGATAAATAAACTCCAGAGGTTTTTTATTTCCTTTATATCACCTAACGTATGACTGGCATTACTCTTCACATTCACAATATAACTATGCATTTTCGCTGTCAAAGGAAGCTATAATGAGGCAAATCTAAGTCAGAAAACAATGACCCTTTAACATTTTCAATATGCTTTACAATACGAAAAGCTGAAGTATAAAATATTATGACTTAATTTGCTTTTATTCATTAACATATACCCACACTAACTATATAACAACACCTGACAAAAATAAATTTTGAATCTAAATATAAACAAAATATAAGCAACTTAAAGTGCTTTACATAATTATATATTATGTTCCTAATTATATCTCTGAACATCCAAGAAAATTTTATCTGTTAACCTAGGATATACACTTAATGAATGTGAAAGAGATTTTCAAAAATCAAAATGGTTTTCTGAAATATATATATTAAATATTCTGTTGTTATTTTACTTCAGTTCAGTTTAGTCACTGAGTCGTGTCCAAGTCTTTGCAACCCCATGGACTGCAGCACTCCAGGCTTCCCTGTCCATTACCAACCTCTGGAGTTTACTCAAACTCATGTCCATTGAGTCAGTGATGCCATCTAACCATCTCATCCTCTGTCATCCCCTTCTCCTCCTGCCTTCAATCTTTCCCAGCATCAGGGTGTTTTTAAATGAGTCAGTTCTTCACATCAGGTGGCCAAAGTATTGGAGTTTCAGCTTCAGCATCAGTCCTGCCAATGAATATTCAGGGCTGATTTCCTTTAGGATGGACTGGTTGGACCTCCTTGTTGTCCAAGGGACTCTCAAGAGTCTTCTCCAACACCACAGTTCAAAATTATCAATTCTTTGGTGCTCAGATTTCTTTATGGTCCAACTGTCACATCCATACATGACTACTGAAAAAAACATAGCTTTAACTAGATGGACCTTTGTTGGCAAAGTAATGTCTCTGCTTTCAAATATGCTGTCTAGTTTGGTCATAACTTTTCTTCCAAGGAGTAAGTGTCTTTTAATTTCATGGCTGCAGCCACCATCCACAGTAATTTTGGAGCCCCAAAAAATAAAGTCTGCCACTGTTTCCACTGTTTCCACATCTATTTGTCATGAAGTGATGGGACCAGATGCCATCATATTAGTTTTCTGAATGATAAGTTTCAAGCCAACTTTTTCACTCTCCCTTCCACTTCCATCAAGAGGCTCTTTAACTTCACTTTCTGCCATAAGTATCTTCAGTTGTACCTACTGATATTTAAGCACATATGCCAAAGATGAAATATTTACCTTGGCTGCTTATACATAAACAGCTACTTAAGTTGTGAGCATATATTTATTTATTCACACACACACACACGTACACACATGGAGACACAAAACACCCCAATAAAATGCTTTAAAAAGATAATAATTTATAATTTATCTGTGTTCTTTATTTTCATATAAATAAGTAACATGCTTTCATATCTGCTTCCTCCCCCCAAAAAAAATGCAAAATGTAATTGTTTGTATTTTTAATCCAACAAGACTATTGTTTTCCATTTGAAATACAGTATTTCAAACAGAAAAAAGAACTTTATAAATAAAAGCCTCCCTGGATACATATAAATTCACAAACATACTCCATCTCCCCATCTCAGCATTGTGATGGCAGTAAGTTCATGCATGATGGATGGCTGCTTTGCCAGAATAGTCAGCCATGGACACCCCTTTGTCCCTCTACCCCATTTATTTATTTAATTACATGGCACTGGGAATACCAGGCAATAAAATTGCATTTTCAACCATAGCTGATTTCCATTTAGAGCTTGTCATGTTAACAGTGAAATAAATTGCTCTAATTGCCAGCAAACTTCATCAAATTCACATTCTTTCCTCATTTTATTCAATATTTATTATTAGGACACTCCATGTCCTAACTTGTCTGGCTGGTAAAAGCAGTCCAGTTTCTGAATTAATGTATATTCTAGTAGTCAGTTCAGTCTTTTTTTTTCTGATAATTTTCTAATTTACTGGTTAAAATTTAGATGTATTTGGGGGAATTTATTATGAATATTTGCCTACAAATTTACTTACTGATTGTGATTTGATACTTAGGTAAAAGAGGGTGATTTAAATGAAGCAAAAGTCAATTAATTTTTTTTACATAATTTGTGACTATAAGGTTTAATTGTACTTATTTCAAGGTGGTATTTTCAACTGACCAAAATGTATTTTGGTTTCTACAACTTCTTAATCTGTGATATACTTCCAAAATCCATTTGATATGTTAAAGACGCTTACTCCTTGGAAGGAAAGTTATGACCAACCTAGATAGCATATTCAAAAGCAGAGACATTACTTTGCCAACAAAGGTTCGTCTAGTCAAGGCTATGGTTTTTCCTGTGGTCATATATGGATGTGAGAGTTGGACCATGAAGAAGGCTGAGCGCCGAAGAATTGATGTTTTTGAACTGTGGTGTTGGAGAAGACTCTTGAGAGTCCCTTGGACTGCAAGGAGATCCAACAAGTCCATTCTGAAAGAGATCAGCCCTGGGATTTCTTTGGAAGGAATGATGCTAAAGCTGAAACTCCAGTACTTTGGCCACCTCATGCGAAGAATTGACTCATTGGAAAAGACTCTGATGCTGGGAGGGATTGGGGGCAGGAGGAGAAGGGGACGACAAAGGATGAGATGGCTGGATGGCACCACTGACTCGATGGACGTGAGTCTCAGTGAACTCCGGGAGATGGTGATGGACAGAGAGGCCTGGCATGCTGTGATTCATGGGGTCGCAAAGAGTCGGACACGACTGAGTGACTGAACTGACTGACTGACTGAAGATGAAAAATCTAAGTATCACTGAATCATAAAAGAGAACACACTTGACAATAAAATGCATATAAAATGCATATAAAACTTAAAGCAAGAAGGCCTACATTCCAATCTGAGCTATATCATTTATGACCTACATTTGTGGTATGATCACTTAATCTTTCAAAGCCTCAGTTTTCCCTTTCACTAACCAAGGCATTAGAGTAGATGGCCCCACGTCCACATGAGTTCTAAAATTTCTGTTATGCTAATGATAAAGGAAGAAAAGAGGAGCCTAGTATATAGTTCAACTGAGAGCAGAGTAGCTCTCCAAGTACAAACATCAGATCCTAGAACCCCCAGCAAAAGTGAAACACTTCACTAAAAAACAAATAACGCTAATTACTGGCAGACACAAACATTTTAAAAGCTAAATCTTTGCAAATATATTACAATAGTATTTGAATTATATAATAAAGTCTACCCAATACAAGTTATCAAAATATGCAGGAATAGTTATCATGTAGTATTTTCTTAAGTCCACTAGCAAGACAGTGTTAAGCTGCTATTCTAAAAGGCTTTTCATCAAGAATTTTAAGGAATATAGCCCAAGTTTGTAGCTTTCTGATAATTTATCTAAACGAAGAGCATAGAGAATTGAAGGAAATAAGGGCTTAGTAAGTTTCTGGGACTTGTTCTTACAAATAGCATTTCTTTGGGATATTTTGATATCACAAGGTATAAGATTGAAGTTACAAGCTAGTGTCTAAAATACAGGAATTTCACATAGTAGCTTTAAATAGCAGGTGATTTGAGACAAAGTTATTATTTTCTTTGAAAATAAAAAGGCTTAATTCATCTCCTGACCCCAAAAACAGGCCCCAAACTACAGTCTGATTTAAAGTATTCTCAAAGAGTAATCAGAGGTTGGTTAAGATTTTGAACAATTGCTTTATTTGTTCTCAAATGTTCAAAGAAATAATAGACTGAAGTCCCCAAACCATGAAACATAATCAAGAGATAACTTTGCTCTGAATTTTTGAGAAAGCAGTTGCTGCTTTTTATATCTTTATCCTACCCACCACTCTGAAGAAAATCATCCACAGTTTCAATAGAATAACTGATATGCAGCTCAATGGGTTCAGATGAGATTTACTTAAATAAGAATATTTGGTTGCTGATTCTGACATAAAAGGCAATGATTGAGAAAGCATAAGCACAAATCTCTGGCAAATATCAATAATAGACATCGAATGTTAACTGAATCTGAATTTATATGGAACTAGTTCTGAATGTTACTTCTCAAATTACAGTATATCCAGATTTTTTTCTCATAAATGAAATAGTTACAAAGAATATCAGAAAAATTTTCTTTTCTCTTTCCTTCCTTCATTCATTCATCTATTTATTGTAGAAAACAGCAAGAATTCTGAAAATCTAAAACCATACCATATTTTGCTGCTGCTGCTGCTGCTGCTAAGTTGCTTCAGTCGTGTCCGACTCTGTGCGACCCCATAGATGGCAGCCCATCAGGCTCCACCATCCCTGGGATTCTGCAGGCAAGAACACTGGAGTGGGTTGCCATTTCCTTCTCCAATGCATGAAAATGAAAAGTGAAAGTGAAGTCACTCAGTCGTGTCCGACTCTTAGTGACCCCACGGACTGCAGCCTACCAGGCTCCTCCAACCATGGGATTTTCCAGGCAAGAGTACTGAAGTGGGGTGCCATTGCCTTCTCCACCATATTTTAGACACTAGTTATAAATAATGAGTCTCAGGAGATAGTTTTGTTTATAACATTTAGAGTTGGCATTTTCTCTGCCAAACATGTCATCTCCACCTACATTCATTTTCCAAATGGTATTTCTATAAAAGACTCTGAAGGAGCATGAAAAGACCAGAAGGTATTTTGAAGTCATATAGTTTGACCCCTAGACATCTTCCATCTAAGGCATCAAAGGGTGATCAATATATATTGATAAAATATCTTAGCTTTAACTTTTTCCCACCTCAATACAAGAGAATGAAGGTTGCAATGATGAGTAGAAATAAAGTTGTAAGCCAAATTCCTGACAGTTCTCCACATAGGATACTGAGTCATGAAACTCAGGCATGTATTTCCTTGAGGGTCAGGTTGATTAAATGTGTTGAAGCAATATGCAGTGAAATGTTACCTCTACAATTTGGCCTAACTTAAAGGACCATCACTTTGGTAGTAAAAGTAAATTGCAATTTATAGGCATGCTGGGGGAACTACATTAGAAGAGTTACTTAGAGGAAATATTTTTGTAGGATTTGGGTCTGTAACCTCATATTGTGTATAAATCACCCCAGCAGATAAAACAAAAAAGTAATACATCTGAGGTTCTTTTTGGTTTAAAATATACAAAATTGTAAAAATCATTCAGTCTGAAGGAGAATAATCTGGTCCACAGATTTAAGATGAGCATCACAGAAAATTTAACGATAAGAAAGCTTACTTAACCATCAATATAAAGCCTCAAATTTGAAAAAATAGTAATAGTATATAAATAAGGAAGCCTATGACCATTTAAAATTTAATTCCTGATACCTAACTTAATGCTCTCTGATATAAGAATTTTATTATTTATAAAATCCAAGGAAAGATATAATCAATCAAGTGATTTTAGTCTGTTCATATTTCCCAATCATTTAAGACTATAAGTACATTAAAAATATCCTTAAGAGATATATACTGTACTCAGCATATTTATTCAATAAATATTTCTTGAATACTTATAAAATTTTGTTAGGAATTTTAGCAAAGACAAAGTTTCAGTTTTTATCCTTTTTCAACTTTAAAATAAAGGCAACGACAATGACTGTGAAATTATCATGAGACTAAAAAACTAGAAAGAGATATTTATATAATAAAAGGTATCTAGTATAGTGATTGGGTACAGCAATAAATATTTGTTACCATTCACTGATACAGGAAGTGAATGAGTACTCCTGAAATAGTAATTTTAGGATAAGTTAATTAATAAACAAAGAGCAATGAAAGGCACTTCAGATGATTACTTTGTATATTTGCAACTCATCTTTTTCATTAAATAGCAATCTGTGTCATAACTTTCAATGCCATATAAGCTTGCAAGTATTTTAAATTTAAAGGAATCAGAGACCTTTAACATTTTGTTTTTCAGAGTAAAATTATGACAGTCATAGGACTTCCCTGGCAGTCCAGTAGTTAAGACTCCATACTTCCAATGCAAGGGGTATAGTGTGATCCCTGGTCATGTAACTAAGATCCCGCATGCTGCATGGCACAGCCAAAAATATGATAGTTGTATTGTTATGAATGATAAAAGTGAGAAATTTAAGAAATTGTATAACATATTTAATCTCAGAATATTTTAGCATCCTATATAATAAAAAGAAGAAAAGAAAAATACTGAAATTGTACCTCAGCATGTTGAGCAGTATTTTAAAAGTTAGAGTTCCATATGTGAGGTAAAACCTTAAAGATCTAACTTTCCAAATGTTAAGGGATAATGTAACTGATTCCACAGAGGTGGATACAGTTTTCCATGTCAGCAAACTGGTTCTATAATAAACTTCTCTGTTAAATGTCAGCTTAATGTCTTAAAGTCTCATACTATATTTATTTTTAATTATTTCATCACATCCAAAATTAAAATTCACCATCCTCCTTGTTAAAACCACAATTATTAATACTGACACTATTTTAATATCTTTTAATTTGCATTTTCATTTATATAAATATCATGTTGAACACTATTAATTACACTCTATTATTCAGGACATCACATTTATGCCAGTTACTGGCAGCATTAGCAGAGAGAATGACATAAGTATTCAGCTAGCTTTAGTGGAAGGGTATGGGGAGGGAGGCTAAGACATTCACCTAATTAACCCATGATATTTCTCTGAACACTTCAGTGACTATCTGTTTGGCTTTTTCATACAGATAATATTCATTACTGCCTGTAACTTATTACACCTAACATGTGTTAAAAAGCCATGAGACTTCAATTTATTTACTATTTCTTGCATCAATTCCTTAAGTTATCTCAGACAAATCATCTAAAGCCTCTGCATTTGAGCTTCATAAACAAATATATAGTCTAAATTTTCTTGCAAATCAAATCAAAATTTGAGAGAAAGATTAAGTGAAAAATATATTTTCAACAGAGAAATTAAATAGTTTACTTTTCTTCATGAAAATCAGAAAATATCCATTGGCTCTTCAACTTATAGAGCTTCAATGTCCAACAGAAATATAATGTGAGTCATACACATAATTTAAATTTTCTAGTAGCCAAATTAATATGTAAAAAGCAACAGGTAAAAGTCATCTCAATAATATACCTAACATATAAAAAATATCATGTAAAACTATATAATAGTATAAAATTACTAAAGAGATGTTTTATATTCTTTTCTTTGCACTATCTTTAAATTCTTCATGCATTTTTTTACTTAAAGCATATCCATTTTGGCCACATTTCAAGTGCCAGATAATTGTATGTGGCTGGTGGCCATGGTATCAGGTCAGGTGTAGAGAATGTAGGTTTCCCTGAGGGTATGATTCCATGTACCTTTCTATCTCTAGGGCCTAGGATACTACTGGATGTATAGTAGAAATTCAAAAATATTTGTTAAATGATTTTTTTCAAAGTAATAATTTAGATTAGAGTTGGAGTCATCAATTTTTTTTTCCTTAGGTTCCAATCAGATGGGCTTAAAAATATATATCTTGATAGTACTGGCAGAATAAAGAATAAATACATGGGAAGAAAGAAAAGCAGGGTAGAAAATAAGGTAATAAAAGGGAAAGACAGCAAAACAAAGAAGGTATAGAACAGGATAGATTTTTTAAAAAGCAGTTGTAGAAGGGTAAAGCAAAATGCCACCAACTATTAAAGGCACTTCAATTCTTAAATAATTATTTTAACATGGTTACATTTTAGAGGATATAACTGAATGTCCATTACAACTATAAATCTTAACATCTCACTGTATTTACTACTGGTCATTTTTACTTGTAAAGACAATGAATTTGTTTCTTTAACCAGCAACATTTGGACTAAAGTCTTATCCGTATTACCAATTTCTGAGTGGTTTAAATTCATCTGCTTCACATGAGCAATGCAATATGTCCTTCACAACAAATTAAGGAAAACTATAGTCACCAAAATTAAATGCAGCAAGCACAGTTACAACTACAAATGTATGGTTCCAGGGGGAAAGGGAGAGGTAGGAGGGGTTGGGAGACTGGGATTAACACATATACACTATTGATACTGTGTATGAAATAGATAACTAATGAGAAAATACTATAGAGCACACACAGAACTCTACTTAATATACTGTGGTCACCTGAATAGGAAGAAAGTTTACAAAGGAGGGGATATACGTATATGAAAGTCTGATTCACTTTGCTGTACAGCAGAAACTAGCACAATACTGTAAAGCAACAATATTCCAATAAAAATTAATAAAAAAGAAGAAGGGGAGAAGGTCCACAATATATCATTTAAGTGAATTGATTATATGCATCCATCTTTCCTCGAGGTCTAAACCTTTTAAAATCCACAAATAGGACAGTTTTTAAAGAATGTATTCATAACAAATTTGACAAATAAAAGGATCCTACCAGTTAAACAAGTAGTAAGGAATCCCTTAGTGGGGGGAAATTCAATGAGACACAACTGACAAATGCAGAGAAAGTCACATCCACACCGTAATCTGTGCTTACTCTCTCAGTTCAGTTCAGTTCAGTCGCTCAGTCGTGTCCGACTCTTTGTGACCCCATGAATCGCAGCATGCCAGGCCTCCCTGTCCATCACCAACTCCTGGAGTTCACTCAGACTCACGTCCATCGGGCTGTATCCAATTCTTTGTGACCCTTTGGACTGTAACCACCAGGCTCCTCTGTCCGTGGGATTTTTCAGGCAGGAACGGGTTGCCATTTCCTTCTCCAGGGTTGTTCCCGACCTAGTGATAGAACCAGCATCTCCTGTGTCTCCTGCATTGCAGGCAGATTTTTTCACTTGATGAGCAATGGGGGAAGCCTATTAGATACTCCACAATCTGCAGACTCAGAAAAACCCTGGTAAACGAGTAGAGAAAGACAGAGGACTGCCTGGGACAGTTCTGTTCAGTTCAGTCGCTCAGTCGTGTCAGATTCTTTGTGATCCCATGGACCATACATAGCACGACAGGCCTCCCTGTCCATCATCAACTCTTGGAGTTTACATAAACTCATGTCCATTGAGTCGGTGATGCCATTCAACCATCTCATCTTCTGTCATCACCTTCTTCCCCTGCCCTCTATCTTTCCCAGCACCACGGTCTTTTCAAATAAGTCAGCTCTTCACATCAGGTGGCCAAAGTATTGGAGTTGCAGCTTCAACATCAGTCCTTCCAAAGAACACTCAGGACTGATCTCCTTTAGGGTGAACTGGGTGGATCTCCTGGCAGTCCAAGGGACTCTCAAGAGTCTTCTCCAATACCACAGTTCAAAAGCGTCAATTCTTCAGTGCTCAGCTTTCTTTACAATCCAACTCTCACATCCATACATGACTACTGGAAAAACCACAGCCTTGACTAGACGGACCTTTGTGGACAAAGTAATATCTCTGCTTTTTAATATGTTGTCTAGGTTGGTCATAACTTTCCTTCCAAGGAGTAAACATTTTTTAATTTCATGGCTGCAATCACCATCTGCAGTGATTTTGGAGCCCAAACAAATAAAGTCAGCATCTATTTGCCATGAAGTGATGGGGCCAGATGCCATGATCTTAGTTTTCTGAATGTTGAGTTTTAACCCAACTTTTTTACTCTCCTCTTTCATTTTCATCAAGAGGCTCTTTAGGTCTTCACTTTCTGCTGTAAGTGACACTTTCTGGGAGGTGACATTCCAGTGTAAATAGGCTCAAAGCTAGCAGCTGCGAGCCGCTCTCTTGCTTCAGAAATCTCAAAGGGTGGAGCAAAGCTAGTTCTGTCACCTCGCAGGTGGTATCATCTGCATATCTGAAGTTATTTGCTGGTATTTCTCCCAGCAATCTTGATTCCAGCTTGTGCTTCCTCGAGCCCAGCAGTTCTCATGATGTACTCTGCATAGAAGTTAAATAAGCAGGGTGACAATATACAGCCTTCACGTACTCCTTTTCCTATTTGGAACCAGTCTGTTCCACGTCCAATTCTAACTGTTGCTTTCTGACCTGCATACAGATTTCTCAAGAGGCAGGTCAGGTGGTCTGATATTCCCATCTCTTTCAGAATTTTCCATGTCATTGAGCACTATTTAAAGACTGTTAGACCAAAGCAGGAAACAGTTCAACTCTTCCTTTATCAGCTTTTGCCTTGAGGTAATGCCACCTACTTGGACCCCGAAGAAATTGAAGATCCTCCTTTGACAGACATAGAGTTTTCAAGTCTTTCTTAGAGTCTTATATTTCACATCATAGGCTCTGTTTTGGGGTGGTAGAGAGGGGGAGAATAGAGATAGCAAGTAGAAGAGGAACTACTTGCTAGGAACTTGTCCAGGAACCTAGACAGGGAAGGACCCTGCTTATTTTGTGAAACTGGGCAGCGGCGGGGGAGGGAGGTGGTCATAATTTCCCTGTCTTCTCGATAGACCATTATGAGGTGAAGCAACTCTTGTTTTCTGTCAAATAACATTATTATTTTTATTTAGTGGGAGTCTGGTGGTAAATTTTCCAAAACTCATTGATTTAAGAATTACATATGTTTTTGTCAATCTAACAGCTGTCTCCCAACTGGATTTCAAATTCTATGAACATAAGAATGCCTGGTACCCACAAATTCATTAGTTCAGTACTCAATAAATATTTGTTGGAAAAAAATCACTGATATCATTTTGTCAGGTACTGTTTCAAAAGTATATAAAATTAACGAAATACATTAAAAGAGTAAACTAATTCTAAATTATTTGAAGTATGTAAGTACTATATGCAATCTTTTTTTTAAAGTAAGATATAACTCAGATATACACACAAATAACTCTCATCTCTTTTTATTGACATGCTTGATTAAGATGGCAAACAGCAGAAGTATATGTGACTATGTCAAATTGAACAGCTCTAAAGTGAAGGATCTCAAACTACTTTCTTCATCTTTCCTTCTCCCCTCTTTCCGTTTCCCTTCTTTGCTACTTGTTTCCTCTTCCTCCTTCCTTTCCACTTTCTGCCTCCTACTTCTTCTATTTACTTTTTAAATTAAATCTTAGGCAAAAGGTTGTTTCCAAAGAAGATGATAACACTAATTTCTTTTTAGGTATCCCAACATCAATGCAGAAGCAAAGATCTTTCTAACAATGGCAGAGATATAGACCTTTCCAACAAACAAATTAAATGCACTACTTCTTTCACACTTTCAACCCACACCATAATCAACTGAAATGTAACACAGTGAAAGCCAAAGAAGCAATGTAAGTTTATAAGAAAATGAGCAATATGAAGTTTTTAAGTAAAAAAAATTACTAAAATCATTCCAACTGTGAAAGTTTATAAGATCAAGGAATATGTTCTAAAAGTTATCATGGAAAAAAATTAAAAATAAATAAATAAAAGTTATCATGGGCTAGTAAATACTGTGTCTAAAAATGACAAAAGCATTCATCAATGAAAAATCTGTAAGTTTTTCAACATTCCAAGTGCAGTGAAGAATTCTAGAAACATTTGGTAAGTCTCTTCATATGGAAAAGATAAGGACAAGACAGACAATTTAGAAATTAATGAAAATACGTTAACGAAGCATATCCCTGCTGGACACCAATTTATACTGATCAATTTTATGTATCAAAGTGTTCAATTTACACTTTATGATACTTTTTTTGACTTTATCCTTAAATAAATTTAGAAACTGAAAAGAACTGATAAACATTTCAGATGACAGCAACGTAATCACTTCACTGTCAAATAGGGAAAGTAAACAATATCAACTAGAAATGTTACAACTAACTTTTAAGAAATTAATAAATTTATTCTACCCTGTGGGTTTATTTTGTGACAGTTTTTTCCATGTGTACATCATCATATTTTGTAAACCTCAGAATACTCCAAGTGTTCCACTTGTGAGAATAAATATACACTAATCCCATTATCCTGTGCGGGTGCAGGAGGGCTGAGAGGAGTTACTCTACGTTCATTCAGGAGGCTCGACCTTGTCCAAGGAAAGAAGCGGTGGCTACGCTTTGCTGGAGCAGCCGTGAAGAGATACACTACATCCAAGGTAAGAGAAACCCAAGTAAGATGGTAGGTGTTGTGAGAGGGCTTCAGAGGGCAGACACACTGAAACCATAATCACAGAAAATGAGCCAGTCTGATCACACAGACCACAGCCTTGTCTAACTCCGTGAAACTAAGCCATGCCCTGTGGGGCCACCCAAGGTGGGTGGGTCATGGCGGAGAGGTCTGACAGAATGTGGTCCACTGGAGAAGGGAATGGCAAACCACTTCAGTATTCTGCCTTGAGAACCCCATGAACAGCATGAAAAGGCAAAATGATAGGATACTGAAAGAGGAACTCCCCAGGTCAATAGGTGCCTAATATGCTACTGGAGATCAGTGGAGAAATAACTGCAGAAAGAATGAAGGGATGGAGCCAAAGCAAAAACAATACCCAGCTGTGGATGACTGGAACTAGAAGCAAGGTCCGATGCTGTAAAGAGCAATATTGCATAGGAACCTGGAATGTCAAGTCCATGAATCAAGGCAAATTGGAAGTGGTCAAACAGGAGATGGCGAGAGTGAACGTTGACATTCTAGGAATCAGCGAACTCAAATGGACTGGAATGGGTAAGTTTAACTCAGATGACCATTATATCTACTACTGTGGGCAGGAATCCCTTAGAAGAAATGGATAGCCATCATGGTCAACAAAACAGTTTGAAATGCAGTACTTGGATGCAATCTCAAAAATGACAGAATGATCTCTGTTCTTTTCCTAGGCAAACCATTCAATATCACAGTGATCCAAGCCTATGCCCCAAACAGTAATGCTGAAGAAGCTGAAGTTGAATGGTCCTATGAACACCTATAAGACCTTTTAGAACTAACATCCAAAAAAGATGTCCTTTCATTATAGGGGACTGGAATGCAAAAGGAGGAAGTCAAGAAACACCTGGAGTAACAGGCAAATTTGACCTTGGAATACGGATGAGGCAGGGTAAAGGCTAATAGAGTTTTGCCAAGAGAACACACTGGTCATAGCAAAAACCCTCTTTCAGCAACACAAGAAAAGACTCTACACATGGACATCACCAGATGGTGAACACTGAAATCAGGCTGATTATATTCTTTGTAGCTAAAGATGGAAAAGCTGTATACAGTCAGCAAAAACAAGACTGGGAGCTGACTGTGGCTCCAATCATAAACTCCTTATTGCCAAATTTGCACTTAAATTGAAGAAAGTAGGGAACCACTAGACCATTCAGGTATGACCTAAACCAAATTCCTTATGATTATACAGTGGAAGTGAGAAATAGATTTAAGGGACTAGATCTGATAGACAGAGTATCTGATGAACTATGGATGGAGGTTCATGACATTGTATAGGAGACAGGGATCAAGACCATCCTCATGGAAAAGAAATGCAAAAAAGCAAAATGGCTGTCTGAGGAGGCCTTACAAATAGCTGTGAAAAGAAGAGAAGCAAAAAGCAAAGGAGAAAAGAGAAGATATTCCCATTTGAATGCAGAGTTTCAAAGAACAGCAAGGAGAGATAAGAAAGCCTTCTTTAGCAATCAATGCAAAGAAATAGAGGAAAACAACAGAATGGGAAAGACTAGAGATCTCTTCAAGAAAATTAGAGATACCAAGGGCACATTTCATGCAAAGATGGGCTCGATAAAGGACAGAAATGCTATGGACATAACATAAGCAGAAAATATTAAGAAGAGGTAGAAAGAATACACAGAAGAACTGTACAAAAATGATCTTCACTACCCAGATAACCACAATGGTGTGATCACTCACGTAGAGCCAGACATCCTGGAATGTGAAGTCAAGTGAGCCTTAAAAAGCATCACTATGAACAAAGCTAGTGGAGGTGATGGAATTCCAGTTGAGCTATTTCAAATCCTGAAAGATGATGCTGTGAAAGGGCTGCACTCAATATGCCAGCTAATTTGGAAAACTCAGCAGTGGCCACAGGACTGGAAAATGTCAGTTTTCATTCCAATCCCAAAGAAAAGCAATGCCAAAGAATGCTCAAACTACCGCACAATTGCACTCATCTCACACACTAGGTAAAGTAATGCTCAAAATTCTCCAAGTCAGGTTTCAACAATACGTGAACCGTGAACTTCCAGATGTTCAAGCTGGTTTTAGAAAGGGCAGAACAACCAGAGATCAAATTGGCAATATCCGCTGGATCATCAAAAAAGGAAGAAAGTTCCAGAAAAACATCTATTTCTGCTTTATTGACTAGGCCAAAGCCTTTGATTGTGAGGACCACACTAAACTGTGGAAAATTCTGAAAGAGATGGGAATACCAGACCACCTGACCTGCTTCTTGAGAAACCTATAGGCAGGTCAGGAAGAAACAGTTAGAAGTGGACATGGAACAACAGACTGGTTCCAAAAAATAAAAGGAGTACATCAAGGCTGTATATTGTAACCCTGCTTATTTAATTTATATGCAGAGTACATCATGAGAAACGCTGGGCTGGAAGAAGCACAAGCTGGAATCAAGACTGCCGGGAGAAATATCAATAACCTCAGATATGCAGATGACACCACCCTTATGGCAGAAAGTGAAGAGGAACTAAAAATCCTCTTGATGAAAGTGAAAGAGAAGAGTGAAAAAGTTGGCTTAAAGTTCAACATTCAGAAAACTAAGATCATGGCATCTGGTCCCATCACTTCATGGGAAACAGATAGGGAAACAGTGGAAACAGTGTCAGACTTTATTTTTCTGGACTCCAAAATCACTACAGATGGTGACTGCAGCCATGAAATTAAAAGACGCTTACTCCTTGGAAGGAAAGTTATGACCAAACTAGAGAGCATATTAAAAAGCAGAGATATTACTTTGCCAACAAAGGTCCGTCTAGTCAATGCTATGGTTTTTCCAGTGGTCATGTATGGATGTGACAGTTGGACTGTGAAGAATGCTGGGCACCAAAGAATTGATGCTTTTGAACTGTGATGTTGGAGAAGACTCTTGAGAGTCCCATGGACTGCAAGGAGATCCAACCAGTCCATTCTGAAGGAGATCAGTCCTGGGTGTTCATTGGAAGGACTGATGTGAGGCTTAAACTCCAGTACTTTGGCCACCTCATGCGAAGTGTTGACTCATTGGAAAAGACTCTGATGCTGGGAGGGATTGGGGGCAGAAGGAGAAGGGGACGACAGAGGATGAGACGGCTGAATGGCATCACTGACCTGATGGACATGAGTTTGGGTGAAGTCCGTGAATTGGTGATGGACAAGGAGGCCTGGCATGCTGCGATTCATGGGGTCGCAAAGAGTCGGACATGACTGAGCGACTGAACTGAACTGAATCGCATCATCTTTTTTTTCATTGTTAACTGATATGTAACATGTATAATTTAGTATTTAAATATCCCAGTTTAAAATAATAAATCAGAATCTGGTTCAAGGTCGTGTTCCTCTCTCCCCTCTTTGTGGAAGTATAATTAATGTGTCATTTTATGAATATCATGAAATCTTTTATAATGGAAGATTCACCACCATTTCTGGTCTCCCCTGGTGGTTCAGTGGTAAAAAAAATCCACCTACCAGTGTAGGAGATGTCGATTTGATCCCTGCGTTGGGAAGATCCCATAATGAAGGAAATGGCAATGCACTCCACTATTCTTGCCTGGGAAATCTCATAGACAGAGGAGCCTGGCAGGCTACAGTCCATGGGGTGGCAAAAGAGTTGGACATGACTGAGGGACTAAACCACAATTACCACCATTCTTACACATCACAATGTAGTTTCATCTCGCTTTCATTTAACAGATTTTCTAAGTCTCTTTCTTAATTTCTCATTTTTTTAAATTACTTCACTCTTAATAAACTCAGGTGCGTGCTCAGTCGCTTCAGTCACGTCTTTGCAACCCTGTGGGCTGTAGCCTGCCAGGCTCCTCTGTCCATTGGATTTCCCAATAAACGTGGGTACCATCTATCAGTTTGGACCCACTTGCAAATTGCATTAACTACTACTGTTTATTCTCTTCTGTTAAATCTCACAGTGGTACATGGGATTCAGTCTCAAAGTTCTTGAGGTACTTTTCAGCCTGAATCATTTTCCATTTGTGATTACCTCCCCCACTCCAAGTTAAACTATCTTTGACTTCCAAATCCACTTCTATATAACTAGCTTAATAGTGAATACAGCTATAGCAGCTGTAAGACAAGGAAATCTTTTCTCTAAAAAAAGTAAACTCATGCTTTAAGATCAGTTGACTAAATTGGACCTTTTCTGAAAATGCTGAATTCATTAAAACAATGAGTTATCAAATTATTTTCAAAATTAACTGAGCTCAGTTTTGCCAAGAATGCTTGGGAAAGTACTGAATTGCAAATATTGCACTCAGGTTCACATGAATAAAAAGTTTTTCAAGTTGTCTTTGTCCATTCTTATTTCATTTTTTTTTTCCAGTACACTTTTTTTCCTGAATATATTTTTAAGGACTCTATCTTCAAACATTTTTGGTGAATTTCAGCATTGCAATGTGGATGCTAGGAGGTTAAGATCAACATTCATGATATTGTATTTTTTAAAAAATTTAAACAGTTCAATTAAATCATTTGAAAATGTGGTTAATTACCTTTGTATCAATAAAATGCCTATTCTACTTAGTGTAGAATGGAAAAAAAAGAATATTAAAATAATATTTTGGTGACCTCCTTTCATGAAGGATCGATTTTTGAAATTCTGAAAGATATTTAGTATAAACAGCTAACTAGCATGTGTATTCATTTACTACTTATGTCATTAAGAAAGAAATTAAAAGAAAGTGTCAATTAAGAAAGAAAAATACTTGAGCCAACTGCTTAATTGTGATCTCCTTCCAGGTCTTTTAACCCAGAAAGATTCTTTCCCTTCCATTTACTATTTTACTATGGGCAAGTCATTATAAATCATCATCAACATTATTTCTTTCATTACTTTCCATTGTTAACAGATGTAGAGAGCAAGAGTTTAAATTCTAATTGTATAATGGAGAGAGGCTGAATTAATTAACAATCTCAAGTTTGTGGGAAAATTTAAGCTAATTTATTTTGTCTTTAGAGAAAAAAAAAGGCTAGCCATGGCTTGAGGTACCTTAGGTACTTTGAGATTATTCATGAAAAAACAGGAGCTTTGAGCATTACACAGTACAATTTATACATTATACACCAAAATAAATAAATGCTTAGAATTGTAGGCAAAGCTTGCAGAAAATGTTCATTAATTACAAGCCTTTGGTTCTTTTTAATATTTGATCCTACTTTACTGTTATTGCACATAAGACTGCAAGAATAAAAAAGAAAATATCATTATACCTCTCTGATCTTCTCAATTAGCACATTCATTTTGGGATAAAATAACTCAAGATATAACAAAGAGCAAGTCTTACATCATTCTGAGTGTCTGGGTTAGAAATTTGGTTTCTCTAAATCAGATTAATCTCAGAAAGATTAGCAATTCAAGAATAGGAAACCGACAGCCTGCCCCAAAGGAAGTTTCTAGGACAGGTACACACAGACAGACAGACACACACACACACACACACACACATACACACACACACACACAGACCACCAACATCATACATACAATTATTACTTCTCACTTCTATTAACTTTATTAAAATTACTTTAAAAACAGCCATATTGCAACACATAGCTTTGATTTGTTGTAGATTCTACGTTGGCAAAATAATTCAAAAAAGAATTCTAAAAAGTCTGGTGTACTTTTAATAATATGGAGTCTGAAACTTTTTCAGAGTTATGCTAATATCTTCCTATGTCTGCATAGAAACCACAGTTGTTCTGCGGTTCCAAATGGTCTGTGCCACTTTGCCATCTCACACATGGTGATATGTAAGATTTCCTTAGTATAAATGTATAAATGTATAGTATAAATATAATGGTCAGATTTCAGATATTTTGTTCATTCATGGATTCTTAGTTTTGAACTTTGATGCCAAAGAAGGGAGACATATTATACAACAAACTTCCTGACATTACAATGAGCTAATTACTTTCTAAAGGCAATAACTGAATTCACAGAAGACACAGGTACAATATAGAGCTAAAGATAAACTTACAGTCACTCAGAAAGACTTAGCAGAGCAGTTGCGTCATGAAATCTATCTTAATATTTTAATAAATGTATCTCCAAATATAAATTAGATGAGGAAGTAAGAAGCCAAATATTGATTCCCACTAGTACAAATTTTAAAACAATTCCAAGAAATTATGTGAGCTACTGACCAGAAGAACGTTATAACAAATCCGTAGCTTTAAATGGCAATTATTCCTTGAGGAAACTACCACAAATCATCTTTTTACTTTGAATCTTTTATTATTTTTATCAACATTCCTCATAAATAAGAGAAATTGTATTGACCTTTTTTCTGCTACCTCATGTAGGAAGATGCACTGTAAGAATCTGAAACTCAAACACACACATACATTATAAGCATGCTTGTTTGGACTCTATGGAAACTTACGCTTCCTTTTGGAGAGGCGGGAACCACTTGATAATCTAGCAGCAAAGAAAATGTAACTCCCAAATTAGTCCTTAATCAAATCTGATGGTTATGCCCTGAGAGCAAGTCCATCTGAAGTCCACCCCTCCCCTTTAGCATCCTCAATCTCAAGCTTAGCATTTATCAAGCGCATGGCAACTCTCATTCACACTAAATATGTTTTCAGGTAAATTTACTCTGGAATCCCGAACGATCCAGTTTAAGTTCAAAATCACTCTCTGACAGAATTGCATCCAGATAGCCCCTGGCATTCTGATAAAAGTGGATTGTCAATAAAATGCTCAACGAAATTGCTTGTTTGGAATGTATGGTGTCAGATGATAGCTGAACAAGCATATTCCTAAAAATAGACAGACTTTAAAGTAGTTAAAAAACACTTTCTTTAAGTGGGTGCATTTATACTATGAAATTATATCTCAATAAAGCTATTTTTTCTATGTTAAAAAACCACTTGCTTATTTTAGTAGTTAATTTTTTATCATTGATCTATTTGACTCAGCGACAAGTTTAAGGAAGTTATTTGGGAGCAACTATGTTGAAAACAATTAGATTAAAACCCAGAGGTGTTTTGTTGCTGTTGTGTTCCCTTAACTATCTGTTATATGCTTTTTATTCAGTACTTTCAAAATTATAGAGTTAATGCATTTTTTGCTTTTAAAGTAATTATTAACTGCCTAAGAAAGCTTTTCTATGTTTCAATTCACATTTTTATGTCTTTTAATGTACTCAAATAATTACTATTTCAGTCATTTACTTACATTTGTTTCATTAAGTAATTTCATCCAATAGATAACACAGTCAAAAACATAGGTTAAGATGACTATGAGCAATAACCTATTCTCATTATTTTCTTTTCAGAATCGCCATTTCAAATAGCAGAGTAAAACAGCTTTGTGATCAATTAAAAACTCTTACCTAAAGATATGACACTGATCAAAAACCATATTTGATCTTTAATTCGAAATTACTTTGAAATTTTAACAGCCATCTGGAACATGGATTGTATGATTAAACATGGTTTGCTTATTAAAAAAACACAAATTGTAGACCCCTTGGTAAAGAATGATGCTTTGGGACTGAGGATAGTACTTCCAAATTAGCGTGCCTAACAATCATCTCATCCAACAACACAAGTCTCTTCCAACAGCACAAGAGACAACTATACAAATGGACATCACCCGATGGTCAATACCAAAATTCGATTGATTATATTCTTTATAGCCAAAGATGGAGAAGCTCTACACAGCCAGCAAAAAAAAGACCAGGAGCAGACTGTGGCTCAGATGATGAACTCCTTATTGTCAAATTCAGACTTAAAGAAAGTAAGGAAAACCACTACCATTCAGTTCAGTTCAGTTCAGGTCAGTCGCTCAATCATGTCTGACTCTTTGCGACCCCATGAATTGCAGCACATCAGGCCTCACTGTCCACCACTAACTCCAGGAGTTCACTCAGATTCAGGTCCATTGAGTCGGTGGTTCCTTCCATCCATCTCATCCTCTGTCGTCCCCTTCTCCTCTTGCCCCCAATCCCTCCCAGCATCAGAGTCTTTTCCAATGAGTCAACTCTTCAAATGAGGTGGCCAAAGTACTTGAGTTTCAGCTTTAGCATCATTCCTTCCAAAGAACACCAGGACTGATCTCCTTTAGAATGCACAGGTCGGATCGCCTTGCAGTCCAAGGGACTCTCAAGAGTCTTCTCCAACACCACAGTTCAAAAGCATCAATTCTTTAGCACTCAGCTTTCTTCACAGTCCAACTCTCACATCCATACATGACCACTGGAAAAACCATAGCCTTGACTAGATGGACATTTCTTGGCAAAGTAATGTCTCTGCTCTTCAATATGCTATCTAGGTTGGTCATAACTTTTCTTCCAAGGAATAAGCGTCTTTTAATTTCATGGCTTCAATCACCATCTGCAGTGATTTTGGACCGAAAAAAATAAAGTCTGACACTGTTTCCACTGTTTCCCCATCTATTTCCCATGAAGTGATGGGACCAGATGCCATGATCTTAGTTTTCTGAATGTTGAGCTTTAAGCCAACTTTTCCACTCTCCTCTTTCACTTTCATCAAGAGGCTCTTTAGTTCTTCACTTTCTGCCATAAGGGTGGTGTCATCTGCATATCTGAGCTTATTGATATTTCTCCTGGCAATCTTGATTGCAGCTTTTGCTTCTTCCAGCCCAGCGTTTCTCATGATGTACTCTGCATATAAGTTATATAAGCAGGGTGACAATATACAGCCTTGATGTACTCCTTATCCTAACTGGAACCATTCTGTTGTTCTATACCTAGTTCTAACTGTTGCTTCTTGACCTGCATATAGGATTCTCAAGAGGCAGGTCAGGTGATCTGGTATTCCCATCTCTTTCAGAATTTTCCACAGTTTATTGTGATCTACACAGTCAAAGGCTTTGGCCTAGTGAGTAAAGCAGAAACAGATGTTTTTCTAGAACTCTCTTGCTTTTTCCATGATCCAGTGGATGTTGGCAATTTGATCTCTGGTTCCTCTGCCTTTTCTAAAACCAGCTTGAACATCTGGAAATCACGGTTCACATATTGCTGAAACCTGGCTTGGAGAATTTTGAGCATTACTCTACTAGCATGTGAGATGAGTGCAATTGTGCGGTAGTTTGAACATTCTTTGGCATTGCCTTTCTTTGGGATTGGAATAAAAACTGACATTTTCCAGTCCTGTGGCCACTGCTGAGTTTTCCAAATTTGCTGGCATATTGAGTGCAGCGCTTTCACAGCATCATCTTCCAGAATTTGAAATAGCTTAACTGGAATTCCATCACCTCCACTAGCTTTGTTCATAGTGATGCTTTCTAAGGTCCACTTGACTTCACATTCCAGGATGTCTGGCTCTAGGTGAGTGATCACATCATTGTGATTATCTTGGTCATGAAGATTTTTTTGTACAGTTCTTCTATGTATTCTTTCCACCTCTTCTTATCTTCTGCTCCTGTTAGGTCCATACCATTTCTGTCCTTTATCGAGCCCATCTTTGCATGAAATGTTCTCTTGGTATCTCTAATGTTCTTGAAGAGATCTCTAGTCTTTCCCATTCTGTTGTTTTCCTCTATTTCTTTGCATTGATCACTGAGGAAGGCTTTCTTATCGCTTCTTGCTATTCTTTGGAACTCTGAATTCAGATGCTTGTATCTTTCCCAAGAGAAGCAACCCCACGTCCAAGGAGCGATGGCTGCACAGGTGCAGGAGGGCCGACAGTAGCTACTCTGTGTTCAAGGTCAGGAGGGGCGGTGGTGAGGAAATACCTCTCGTCCAAGGTAGGAGCAGCGGCTGCACTTTGCTGGAGCAGCTGTGAAGAGATACCCCACGTCCAAGGTAAGGGAAACCCAAGTAAGACAGTAGGTGTTGCAAGACGACATCAGATGGCAGACACACTGAAACCATACTCACAGGAAACTAGTCAATCTAATCACACTAGGACCACAGCCTTGTGTAACTCAATGAAACTAAGCCATGCCCATAAGGCCACTCAAGACTGGCGGGTCATGGTGGAGAGGTCTGACAGAATGTGGTCCACTGGAGAAGGGAATGGCAAACCACTTCAGTATTCTTGCCTTGAGAACCCCATGAAGAGTAAGAAAAGGCAAAATGATAGGATACTGTAAGAGGAACTCCCCAAGTCGGTAGGTGCCTCATATGCTACTTGAGATCAGTGGAGAAATAACTGCAGAAAGAATGAAGGGATGGAGCCAAAGCAAAAACAATACCCAGTTGTGGATGTGACTGGTGATAGAAGCAAGGTCCAATGCTGTGAAGAACAGTATCTCATAGGAACCTGGAATGTTAGGTCCATGAATCAAGGCAAATTGGAAGTGGTCAAACAGGAGACGGCAAGAGTGAACATCAACATTCTAGGGTCAGTGAACTAAAATGGATTGGAATGGGTGAATTTAACTCAGATGACCATTATATCTACTACTGCGGGCAGGAATCTCTTAGAAGAAATGGGGTAGCCATCATGGTCAACAAAACAGTCTGAAATGCAGTACCTGGATGCAATCTCAAAATTGACAGAATGATCTCTGTTCATTTCCAAGGCAAACCATTCAATATCACAGTAATCCAAGTCTATGCCCCAACCAGTAACACTAAAGAAGCTGAAGTTGAACAGTTCTATGAAGACCTACAAGACCTTTTAGAACTAACACCCAAAAAAGATGTCTTTTTCATTATAGGGGACTGGAATGCAAAAAGAGGAAGTCAAGAAACATCTGGAGTATCAGGCAAATTTGGCCTTGGAGTACGGAATGAAGCAGGGCAAAGGCTAATAGAGTTTTGCCAAGAGAATGCACTGGTCATAGCAAACCCTCTTCCAACAACACAGGAGAAGACTCTACACATGGCCATCATCATATGGTCAACACTGAAATCAGATTGATTATATTCTTTGTAGCCAAAGACGGAGAAGCTCTATACAGTCAGCAAAAACAAGACCAGGAGATGACTGTGGCTCAGATCATGAACTCCTTATTGCCATATTCAGATTTAAATTGAAGAAAGTAGGGAAAACCACTAGACCATTCAGGTATGACCTAAACCAAATTCCTTATGATTATACGAAGTGGAAGTGAGAAATAGATTTAAGGGACTAGATCTGATAGATAGAGTGCATGATGAACTATGGACAGAGGTTCATGACACTGTACAGGAGACAGGGATCAAGACCATCCCCATGGAAAAGAAATGCAAAAATGCAAAATAGCTGTCTGGGGAGGCCTTACAAATAGCTGAGAAAAGAAGAGAGCTAAGGCAAAGAGGGAAAAGGAAAAATATGCCCCTTTGAATGCAGAGTTCCAAAGAACAGCAAGGAGAGATAAGAAAGCCTTTCTCAGTGATCAGTGCAAAGAAAATGAGGAAAACAATAGACTAGGAAAGACTAGAGATCTCTTTAAGAATATTAGAGATACCAAGGAAAATTTTCATGCAAAGATGGGCACAATAAAGAACATACATGATATGGACCTAACAGAAGCAGAATATATCAAGAAAAGGTGGCAAGAATACACAGAGGACTATATACAAAAAAGATCTTAATGACCCAGATAACCAGGATGGTATGATCATTCACCTACAGCCAGACATCCCGGTGTCCAAATTCAGTGGGGTTTCGGAATAATCACTACAAGCAAGCCTAGTAGAGGTGACTGAATTCAGGCTGAGCTATTTCAAGTTCTGAAAGATGATGCTATTAAAGTGCTACACTCAATATACCAGAAAATTGGAAAATTCATCAATGGCCACATAACTGGAAAAGGTTACTTTTCATTCCAATCCCAAAGAGAGGCAATGCCAAAGAATGTTCAAACTACTGCACAACTGCACTCATCTTACACATTAGCAAAGTAATGCTGAAAATTATCCATGCCAGGCTTCAAGAGTATGTGAACCAAGAACTTTCAGATGTTCAAGCTAGACTTAGAAAAGGCAGAGGAACCAGAAATCAAATTGCCAGCATCTGTTGGATCACAGAAAAATCAAAGGAGTTGCAGGAAAACATGACATCTGCTTTATTGACTACACCAAAGCCTTTGACTGTATGGATCACAAGAAACTGTTGAAAATTCTTCAAGAGATGGGAATACCAGACCACCTTACCTGCCTCCTCAGAAATCTGAATTCAGGTCAAAAAGCAACAGTTTTAACTGGACATGTAACAACAGACTGGTTCCAAATTGGGAAAGGAGTATATCAAAGCTGTATATTGTCACCCTGCTTATTTAACTTCTAAGCAGAGTACATCATGCGAAATGCAGACTGGATGAAGCACAAGCTGGAATCAAGATGGCTGGGAGAAATATCAATAACCTCAGATATACAGATGATACCACCCTTATGGCAGAAAGCAAAGAGGAACTGAAGAGCTTCTTGATAAAAGTGAGAGACGAGAGTAAAAAAGCTGGCTTAAAACTCAACATTCAAAAAATTAAGGTCATAGCATCTGTCATATCACTTCATGGCAACTAGATGGGAGAACCAATGGAAAGAGTGACAGACTTTATTTTTGGGGCTCCAAAATCACTGCAGGTTGTAACTACAGCTGTGGAATTTAAAGATGCTTGCTGCTTGGAAGAAAAGCTAGGGCCAGCTAAGACAGCATATTAAAAGGCAGAGATATTATTTTGCCGACAAAGGTCTGTCTAGTCAAAGGTATGGTTTTTTCCAGTAGTCATGTATGGATGAGAGAGTTGGACTATAAAGAAATCTGAGCACCGAAGAATTGATGCTTTTGAATTGTGGTGTTGGAGGGGATTCTTGATAGTCCCTTGGACTGCGAGGAGATGAAACGAGTCAATTCTAAAGGAAATCAGTCCTGCCTTATGATCCAGCAATCCCACTGCTGGACATACACACTGAGGAAACCAGAAGGGAAAGAGACACGTGTACCCCAATATTCATCGGAGCACTGTTTATAATAGCCAGGACATGGAAGCAACCTAGATGTCCATCAGCAGATGGATGGATAAGAAAGCTATGGTACATATACACAATGGAGTATTACTCAGCCATTAAAAAGAATACATTTGAATCAGTTCTAATGAGGTGGATGAAACTGGAGCCTATTATACAGAGTGAAGTAAGCCAGAAGGAAAAACATAAATACAGTATACTAATGCATATATATGGAATTTAGAAAGATGGTAACAATAACCCGGTGTACGAGACAGCAAAAGAGACACTGATGTATAGAACAGTCTTATGGACTCTGTGGGAGAGGGAGAGAGTGGGAAGATTTGGGAGAATGACATTGAAACATGTAAAATATCATGTAAGAAACGAGTTGCCAGTCCAGGTTCGATGCACGATACTGGATGCTTGGGGCTAGTGCACTGGGACGACCCAGAGGGATGGTATGGGGAGGGAGGAGGGAGGAGGGTTCAGGATGGGGAACACATGTATACCTGTGGTGGATTCATTTTGATATTTGGCAAAACTAATACAATTATGTAAAGTTTTAAAAAAAAAAAAAAAAGAAAAGAAATCAGTCCTGACTACTGATTGGAAGGACTGATGCTGAACTTGAAGCTCAAATATTGGTCACCTGATGCAAAAAACTTACTCATTGGAAAAGACCCAATTGCTGGGAAACATTGAAGGCAGGAGGAGAATGGAATGACAGAGGATGAGATGGCTGGATGGCATCACCAATGGACATGAGTTTGTGCAAGCTCCTGAAGTTAGTGATCGACAGGGAAGTCTGGTGTGCTGCAGTCTATGGGGTTGCAAAGGGTCGACACAACTGAGTGAATGAACTGAACTGAACTGAGCAATAAGCTCAGGGTAATTTTAATTCAAGTGGTCCTTAAAATACATTTTGAGAAATAAGTCATTTTTGTATCATAGTATATGGCCAAAATATGTATCCAGCCTTAAAAATAAAATTAAAGAACTCTTAGAATGGCAGACATTTCTAAATGAAAATAACTTTAAGAGAGTATCCAGTCCAGGCTCATGTTTTACAGATGAGGGAACTAAGGTCTAAAATGTGAATGTCATGTCTCAAAGCACACAGATATAAAGTGGCAAGACTAGGATTAGAACTTACTCTTTCTTATTTCTACTCAATTCTTGACCTTGGAACCTATGTTCTCTTTCCTTATGTCTGAACTTAAACAATATTTTTAAAAACTGATTAGTGTTAAAAACGGAGAAGGCAATGGCACTCCACTCCAGTACTTTTGCCTAGAAAATCCCATGGACGGAGGAGCCTGGTAGGCTGCAGTCCATGGGGTCGCTAAGAGTCGGGTACAACTGATCGACTTCACTTTCACTTTTCACTTTCACACAATGGAGAAGGCAAAGGCAACCCACTCCAGTGTTCTTGCCTGGAGAATCCCAGCAACGGGGGAGCCTGGTGGGCTGCCGTCTGTGGGGTCGCACAGAGTCGGACACGACTGAAGCGACTTAGCAGCAGCAGCAGTGTTAAAAAAGAATTCTATTTACTCTATACTGAACATGACCATTTATTAATGATTATATTCATTTTCATACTCTACTCTATTTTCCTTTAAAATCTCCAGAAAACAGGAATCAAAAATATTTAAAAGGCTGCTAGTCTTCTCCAGCATCCTTTTCATTTTCTTTTTTTTCTTTAGTCTCCTTGTATCTCTCTACAAGGAAAACAACAAACACTTGAATAAGATGTGCTGTGGTGTACTGTGCTCAGGTAACTCATGAAAAAAAAAAAAACAAAAAAAAGCTTGCCACGATATCATTTTAAAATAATGTTCACTTCCTATCTATCAAAGTCCACATACAAGGAGCTATTCAAAAAAGAGATATCAGTAAACTGTGAGCTTTATCCGACCTCAAGTTAGTTAAAATAATGACAAACTTTCACTGAATACTTAAACTTCATCCAGGTATCCCGAGGTTAAGTGTTTTATATGCATTATCATAAAGTCCTATGAAGTAAGTATTTTTATTATGCCCAGTTTAAAAGTTCAGTAAAGTGAGCTCAGAAGAAATACATAAATTGTCCAGAATCACACAGCTAGTAAATGGTACAGACAGCACTCAAATACAGGCTTATATGAAAAAAAAGTCTTTATGCTTAAAGTATTCAACAGTCTATCAACAAATCTGCTCAGTTTAGGCTACATTTTAAAATTGAGGATATTTAAATTTCTCTGATATAATTTCTAATGTAATCAGGCATTTCTTTGTTTTGTTTTACAAAATTAGGAACACAAAATAGCATGATGAGGGAGGAACTCCTTCATAGTCTATTGTTTATGAATTTAATTTTTTTTTGCTCCTCAATGGGTTTATTTTGAATTAGTTATATTTTTTCTCAAAATAAATGTTATAAGAAATAAATTGAGTTAGTCTTTATAAAAAGTGATAGAAAAAAGACTGAACATTTAAAAAAAAATAAGCTATGTAACAAGGTATCTTTTTAGTAAATTTGATTTTACCTAGAACATTTTGACAGGTGGGAATAAGACCTGGGAATAGCTGTTTTTTTGTTTGTTTATTTGTTTGTGGGAAAACTGAAACTGACTTACTTAACTGGAGTTGAAAAGAGTTGCCTTAAGCCCAAATAGGCTGTTAATTATTAAGTACATTTACTGAACAGAAACATGTTTTCTAAGATTCTGCTTTACAAGACTTTTTCTTTTCTTTTTTTTTTTTTAAACCAGGTAAGTCTTGTCAGAACATTTCCCTGTGGAAGCTGAAACTTCTGGGCTTCTTACTGACAATGATACAGAATGGTGAAGGAGAAAGCTAAAATAAAAGACCCTCTCAGTTTTGATGACATTTTGCCACATGCCAAGGCTAAGCAATGTCAAGGAAATTAATCCCTGTAATGCTTCCATGTTCTCTTTCCATCAGGCTCATGGGATTATAGACATTACAGATTTGTCCAAATGCCATGATTCTGGCTATAACATCACTTGTGATCTCTGTTACCTCAAGCACCTCAGGTGTTAAAACTCACTACCACTCCAGGAAGTTTATTTTGTGGGACAAGTATAATTGCTATAAAAGTCATTTTTTGGGGGGGGGGTAAAAAATATAGCCAGTTATAATAATTTCTATCTGTTAGTTTCACGTTTGCTTATTAGCCAAACACAGTAAGTCTATTTCATTTAGCATCCATCAAAGCCTTCAAGTGATTAATAATAACAAGGCAAGAGTCTTCCTTCTCTTCAGATGCTTCCACATTAAACATTCACAGGCCCTTTAATTCACCATACTTTGGCTTCATCTGTTCTGGTTTGCTTGATTTTTGTTATTGTCATTTTTATGTTTTTCTTCTTCCTATATGGTTCAGCTTCTTTATTTTAAAAGAAGTACTTTCCCAGCTTTCTCAAAATTTCCAAGCAAGTTTAAAATGCAACCTTACTCAACGATGTCTCTGTAACAATGCCAAGCACTTAAATCCGTGTAAATATTGAATCTCGCTATAAGTGAATGTAATGTGGCCAATGGTGAAACAACTTAGCATAAGTGGTATATTACTTGTCGCAAGAAGCTGTGAATTTTAAATGTGAAGCACATAAGTACATTTTATTCAATACTTTCAGCTTATGATTGAGAAAAATGAAGCTCAAATGCCTGTAAGTTATTGCTCAAGTAATAGCCTTCTGTTTTCTTCCAAAGACTGATTTCCAAGTCAATAAACAGCAAGTTAGAATTTGTCTCTTTATGTAAACAATGACAGTCCTTTTCTCAGGCCACAACATTTAACACACCCTTGTCTGTAAGACCATAAAGCACTAAATGACCAGGATGAATTCATTTGGAGTTGCAAAGCTAGGGGCCAGAAACACCAAATACCCTCACCTTCTCATGGTTCTTTTAGGAATCCCAACATCCTCAATTTCCCCTTTAGATGGGTGCACTGGGATTCTCCTCCAATGCAGCCCCAAAACCGAAGGAGCTGGTCTGAGCAAGTAAAAGTTATATACTATGAGGGCTTTCCTCATAGCTCAGTTGGTAAAGAATCCACCTGCAATGCAGGAGACCCAGGTCTGATTCCTGGGTCAGGAAGATCCACTGGAGAAGGAATAGGATACCCACTCCAGTATTCTTGGGCTTCCCTTGTGGCTCAGCTGGTAAAGAATCTGCCTGCAATGTGGGAGACCTGGGTTTGATCCTGGGTTGGGAAGATCCCCTGGAGAAGGGAAAGGCTACCCACTCCAGTATTAGTACATGGGGTTGCAAAGAGACAGACACAACTGAGCCACTTTCACGGTATACTGAGGTGAAGGCAGCAGTTAGGGAGTAGGATTCAGCTGTGTGGGATGAAGAAAGACCGTTATCTCCTGACTGGGGAAACCTGCCTGGTGGATTTCCCAGTTACATATGACTTTCCTTCTCTTTTCTTTCTTTCTTTTTCGTTCCTGTGGTCGTCAGGAATTAGCCTATACCAAATTTCTTACCTACTGTCTCAGGGGAATAAAATGCAACTTGAAGTTGAGAATTTCTTTCCCACCCTTGGTGTTAGCAAACAAATAAGAAATAGAGCAATTAGAGAAAATGCACCCCTATCCTCCAGTCCCTCACCACATTTGTTCTTAAAGCTACACAGGCAAAGGAAAAGTAAAATAATTGTTAACAGTAGGATTTTTACATGGAAGGACTAAAGGAGACATTATCTACATGGCAGAGAAAAGATTTAGGCTACTCTATCCTGAGTCCCACAATCTTAAGGGAAAAAAAAATGGTAAGAGTTTTTGCAGGTAGGAGTGAGAAGAGAAAAGATTTAAGAATTCTTCCAAGGAGACAATTATTGGGATACAGAAAACCAGAATTAAAAACAAGGAAAGAAGTCATCCTTCTTCTTAAGACTTACTCTTTTTTCTCTTCAGTCTTTTGCCAGCCCTGGTGGGGTGGGGAGAGGAGAGGTTTCTTTTTATTCTTTTTAATCATAGGTTGGTGATCTGCCCTATATAATATCCCTGTGCTGTTGTGGGAAACAAATAAAATGATTATCAAAAAGTGATGTGAAAACTGCACAGTGCATTGCCAATACATTATTGTAATAATCATTACTATCATTATGATTATCTCTGAAATCTTGCTCAGTGACAAAACAAATTGAAAATCTCATTTTGTATTTGTATTTTTAAACCCCAGATATGAAAAGCAGCAATAGGCCCTGTTGTCAGACATTGTATTAAAAATTCCCATTATAGATGTTTAATATGAGATAATTAGAATATAATATAGACTGATATGGTAATCCATGTTTCCTGAAGTCTGTGGGCTACTACAAACGTGTGCTCTTTTACTGATGCTATGCATGTGCTATTTTATCACAATGCTTTCTGTTTTACCATTGTCTAATTTGACATATTCAGGCCTTATATTTGAAGTAGTTAAATAATAACTAAATTAATTAACAGATTAACTGAGGAACTACAGATTAACTAAGGTAATAAAGTCAAGCAAATGCCTACCAATTAAATCTGTTTCTAGAGAAGTTGACAAAGACTTCACTTAATCAGAATCTAATGAAATTTCAGGTATTGAACTGCTTATAGGACAGAATTTAGAATTAAAAACAAAACCTGTGTTCTTGCTAACAGCTTGGCTTAAATTTCAGAATCTTTCAAGCATAATAAGGCATTAGGCCTTTGGAATTATTCATAGTGAATTAGATTTCTTGGTGGTATCATTCATAGAATACCAACCAAGAAATCCATTCTTAATAAATTCTCCAAGTGCTAATAGACAGTTGACTTTGTACTTGCTATAAAAATAGATATAAACATGAAATTCTATCTTCTTGTGGTTGACAAGAACTAACAAAGAATAATGGCATCTTTTATTGAAGCACAGTTGATGTACTATATTATATAAGTTACAGGAAGTGTAGGATATAGTGATTCACAATTTTTAATTTTTTTATTGTTACTATAAAACATAGACTATACTCCCTGTGTTGTACAATATATCCTTGTAGCTTGTTTTATACCTAATAGTGTGTACCTCTTAATACCATTTATACTTAATAGTGTGCATGAAAGTAAAAGTGAAAGTCGCTCAGTCGTATCCTACTCTTTGGGACCCCATGGACTATACAGTCCATGGAATTCTCCAGGCCAGAATACTGGAGTGGGTAGCCTTTCCATTCTCCAGGGGAACTTCCCAACCCTGGGATTGAACCCAGATCTCCCACATTGCAGGAGGATTCTTCACCAGCTAAGCCACAAGGAAAGACCAAGAATGCTGGAATGGGTAGCCTATCCCTTCTCAGGGAATCTTCCTGACCCAGGAATCGAACTGGGGTCTCCTGCATTGCAGGTTGATTCTTTACCAACTGAGCTATCAGGGAAGCCCAATAGTGTGCATCCCTCCCCCTATATTACCCTTCCCCTTTTCCTTCTCCCTACAGGAGGGCATTATGTTAATTGAAATGAGTCAGACAGAGTTAGACAAATACTATATGATATCATTTATATATGTTATCTAAAAAATACAACAGACTAATAAATATCATAATGTGCTATTTTTGTACAATGCTTATCTATATTTGCCACAAAGTAGATTCCACATTTATGGTCCTACTTTTTCATTTAGGAAGCATCATCTAATATAACTCAGGACTTTGAAACTTCCTTACTCTTATTGTAAAGTGCTAGAATGCAGCTCTAAAATTATACCTAACCTTTTGTGAAGAGATAAGAACTGAAGAATGGACTGGTTTAGAATCAGGCAGAATTGACTTGGGGTCTAAACTTGTGATTTTGGGCAAACAACCTCAGCAATCTTAGCTTCCTCTTCTTTATATGCATAACAGAGGATAACAGATTCTTATATGGTGTTAATATGAAGATTACCTGCGACAACATAAGTAATCTAGCATAATTTCAGTGATCTTGTCTTCCTTTTAAAATCCAGCTCACCTAATAAACCAAAATGCACACACACAGATACTATTTTAAAAACATCTTTTAAAAGTGCCTTCTAGAATATCTAATCTTCAACTATCTCAACAGATATTTTAATGCACATACATTTTAGAACTCATATCACATTCATTGCATGCCAGTTAACCATCAGGGAAGAGTTTATTAGATGAAAATAAGTCTGTTGTAAAAGATTTCCTTGCAATTACTTCACTGCCATTATCCTGGCCACACGCTTATGGAGCTTTTCAAATTAATATGCTTTGATTACTGAGTGAGTAATCAAGCAGTGGAATTCTATGAGAAACTCAATTACTAAAGAAAATGATCACTCAAGCATTTGAGAAATTGGGGCTACATCTAATTTTGAATAGTGGATCATTATTGACATTATGGAAGCATTCAGTACAAATACTCGGACACGCTGTACTAGAATAGGGGACCACTTTATACACATATGGTAAACAGAACGAGCTGCTGGCTAACATCTCTGTTAAATGTTGTTCTGCCTAGCTGAAAAAAGAAATAATATCAACCTTGAAATCAGTTCTTTAAAAAAAAAATAGAGAGCTGATTGCTTGACTGAATAAAAATTGGATTGTTAACTCACATTTAAAATAAATAATTCTAATTTTTCTACTTGAGATAGAGTAATCCTTTATAGCCTAAAAATACTTATCCAATGAACACAAAGGTAGGAATTTCTTTCCACACATTTCCATATTAGAACACTACTTTAAAACTTTCATTATTGCATTTTAATCATTCCACCATCAAAAGGCTCTTTTGACTAAATGATTATGTTTAGATCCATGTGCTGTGATTTAATTCATTTAATAATTTTATTTTTTAATAATTTTAATCATACATTTATTTTCTCCAAATTAGGCATCATCCTTGCTTTTACTAAAATTATTTTTCTAATTCTGATTTGTATCTAAGAGTTCAAGCAAAGACTATTTTAAGAATTTTGTTATAGTGTCTTTTAAAAAGCACCTAAACTAGGAAATACAGTGCAGGAAATGGGCTGAGACTGTTATGTTTCTTGTTATTTCTCTGTTCTCTACCAAGGTGAGCAGTAAAGAAAAAATCATTCAATAATGAGTGATAATTCCTAATAAACCCAGCAGTTATCAACTGTGTGGGCTTGGAGAAGTCATGTCAGCCCTCAAAGTGTACTAATTATAGCATGATGAAGATGATGGTGATGATGATGATGAAAATGACAATGTAATGCTAGCCTACCAAAAACATCATCAACACAAAATAAGGCAGTATTTATAAGGTAAAGGTGCTGCAAGAGATTATCATGATTATTCTGAGCATCATTTTTTGGAACATTGATTATTTTCATAGTCATGTACCACACAGAAAATGTATACTGAAAAATTTTCCTTTCCCTAGAAAAACGAATATAGGCACAGACTTTTTAAATGTTAACAAATATTTCAACTGAGCTATGAGGACTTCCCTCATAACTCAGTTGGTGAAGAATCCACCTGCAACACAGGAGACCCTAGCTTTATTCCTCGGCTGGGAAGATCCCCTGGAGAAGGGAAAGGCTATCCCTCCAATACTCTGGCCTAGAGAATTCCATGGACTGTATAGTCCATGGTGTCTCAAAGAGTCAGACATGACTGGACACAAGTGAGCGACTTTAAACATATATATATATACATATATATATATATTTCAGGAAATTGGTCAGGAGCCAACTGCTACATACTCCACATGTTACTTCTACCTTCAACACAAAAACCTGAAATGATCAAGTACCCATCAATCCATACGTATCTCCAGAATGACGTAAGTCAAAAAGTGTATGACACCCCTTAACAAATTTATGAGTTGTAATTCGTTCCTCTCTCACTAGAAAATAAGTATGCTGCTATAGTTGATTTTGGTAGTTCTCTCATAAGGACAAGGACAACCAGACCTAAGATGAACCCAACACTATGAATGGCAGATAATACTGTTAAGTCTGTGGAAAAAATAACCTGCAGTGATCTGAACCTCCTGTTCTATCAAATGATACATTTTCTTTACATATCTTTGTACACATCTCTACACATCCTCAGTTCAGATATCATGTGCTCGGTGATGATGTCTCAGACTAAACCAAGCAGGAGTAGTCCATCAGGCTCTCACTCTTAAAACAGTTTTATCATTTAAATCAATCATAGTGATTAACATCAGTATTGTAACAAAACCTTGAATAGCTTAAGGGCATAGTATTTTTTTTTTCAATTTCTTTAATTCATTATAGTACCACAGTCACAGAACAGTGTCTGCCACATAATAGGAATTATACTTTTTTTTTTTTTTTGGTGAATTAATGAACACCAGAATACAATTTTTTTAAATATCAATAAAAAATTAGGTGAATCCAGCTTATATTTTTCTGAATCCTATGGTTAGAATTTTGGTACTAACTGTACTTCCTTCCTGTAAGAAGGTTAATACATAATTCCTCATAAAAGAACAGCAGCAAATAACATTTATATCAGATTTTCTGAAGTAATATTGGTTATGTGTATGTGAAGGGATAAGGAATACTGCATTCGTTTTTACAAAATTTTGGTAGATGACCTTTGACAACTCAAGGATGTGTCCAATATTTAACACTCAGTCATGGCTCAGAAATTATTTTTCTCTCTGGACTTCTGGTATAACATTCATCCAGAAAAGTATGCAAGTAATAATTTCACAGCGTAATGAATAAACACAGACTGGCCACTACCAGAGGCTTCACTGATGGCTCAAACAAACCACTGCTGCTGCTGCTGCTGCTGCTAAGTCACTTCAGTCGTGTCTGACTCTGTGCGACCCCATAGACGGCAGCCTACCAGGCTTCCCTGTCCCTGGGATTCTCCAGGCAAGAACACTGGAGTGGGTTGCCATTTCCTTCTCCAATACATGAAAGTGAAAAGTGAAAGTGAAGTCGCTCAGTCCTGTCTGACTCGTAGCGACCCCACGGACTGCAGCCTACCAGGCTCCTCCGCCCATGAGATTTTTCCAGGCAAGAGTACTGGAGTGGGGTGCCATCACCTACAAAGCAAAATTGTACTAGTACCCTCAAACCCATCTTAGGCCCCAACCTTTAGAATAATGTAGTAATAACATTTGTAGCCCTTAGACCAGTGTAGTTCCAAAATTACTGAAGGTAAATAATGAATAATCTATGCATAGTTGTTCCATGTTAAAAATTTTTATTCATTTTAATTTTAAACCTGAAAAACAATCTCATATGAACTACATTTATAACTGGCCACTGATCTATTTGTCTTGCTCATTCCTATAGCTGATGAATTCTCTCTCTGAAAAGCAGAAAAATAAAAAAACAACTTTCCATTTAGAAGGATAAAACTGAAGGAAATGAGAAGCATAACAATAAAAAGAGATTCAATCTTCAGAAATTGGTTAATTGATTGTTTGACAATTATAACAGAAATGCTTTAAATCTGAAACCCATCAGTCCCTGATTCTGTTTTTCTCTTCAACTTAATTAGAATAAAATAAAACATAAATGTATTCTTGTTTAGCTGGAACTTTGGGGAAAAATGCAGGAAGTTGTAGGCAATAATGTACCAGCTGCTTCTTTGTTGCTAAGTTTATCAGAGAGTTAGCAGCAAATGTGTTTTTACAATTTATCATTCCTGAGTATTAAAGTTTTATGACTAGCTGCTTAGGAGAGGCTGTAAGCAAAAGCCATGTTATCAAAACTGAGTTAAAATGCAACACAGAAATAAAGGTGTAAAACAAAATATCATCACTAAGAGCACACATTTCTCTAGGAGATAGCTACTGACAAGCATTTATAAGAAATATTTGCCTACTGTTTTTCAAATAAAATTGTCTGTCCATGATTTCATGAACCTAATTATTTGGCAATAATGACACACTAGATTACAGTTCTGCCTGTATATGTTACTTAAGGTGATAAATAGGAGTCTCTGATAGACTTTTGAAGAGAACAGAACTGAAAGCTCAAACATTTTTAAATGTTTATATAATCCAGAGGCTTTGAACACCAAATTAGAATGCTTTCAGTATCCAAAGAAGTTGCATTTTATGACAAATATTGATGAAAAAAAATGTCCATAAAAATTTCCCGGTCAAAAAGCAAAAGTTTACATAATACTATGATTCTTACTGTTAAATCATATTTATCATCTCTCTTTGGAATTAAGATCACTGTTATCTTTATTTGACAAATCCTTCTGAAATATAACATATATAAAGTCAAAGGTGGGTTCTAAAGTCCTTTGTCTTCAAACATACACAAGTTTTATAATACCCATCAAAAATATGATCATTGGATATAGTAATTTAAATAAGTGTCTCTTTCTCCTGGTCAAATATTTGGTGAATTGTTTAAATGATTAAGTGACTAGGCTCCCTAGCTTTAAAAAAAAAAATACTTCCATATGCTGTTACAAAAACTCCTTAAAAATCCTTCCATCACTAAAGGAGACAGAATGCCTGAGATTACAATGACTTTTGTATCTGGGGATTTCTGGAGGAATAATGTCTTACTTGACCAAAGACATCCTCAGACCCCACTTCAGAGCCTCTATGGATCTGATCTTTGATTTTGACCCCCTCCTAAAGTTGGCTGCAGAATTCCTCAAGACAAAGAAGAATCTGTTCTTCCATCCATTGTTTTAGTTAATGCTTATTAAGAAGCAAACATGTTTAAGATTGGCATTTCCGATCCAAAAGAAGTAGTATGCGTTTGTGTATTTGTGTCTGCGTGCATGTGTGTGTGTGTGTGTTTGTATGTGTGTATGCAATGTTAGGATATGTATGGTTGAGAAGACAGATTTCACAGGTTTTAAAACTCCTAAACAGAGAAATCAGAGAATTCTAATATCTCTAACTCAAGTAAGTTCCTAGATCAGTTAGTAAAGAATCTGCCTATAATGCAGGACACCAGGATTCGATCCCTGGGTTGGGACGATCCCTTGGAGAAGGAAGTAACAACCCACTCCAGTATTCTTGCCTGGAAAATTCTGTGGCCAGAGAAGTCTGGCAGGCTACAGTTCATGGAGTCACAAGAGTCGGACACGACTTAGCAACTAAACCACCAAGTCCCATGCTAAATAAAACAACTATTGATTTTGGCATTAATAGCTTTGGTACTTTTTAGTAGAAAGGTAGAGATTAAGAAATTTGCCCAAGGATACACAGTTTCTCATTTATGAACAGTAATACCACCTGATTCATAGAGTTGGGGAGAAAAATTAACTGAGTTTTACATAGATACATGTAAAGTATAGTGCCAGCTAAACTGGTAAGCACTCACTAAATAACCGTCACTATTATTGTTATTACCATGTTGGGCACTATTCTAAGTACTTTAATTACTTAATTTGATCTCCACAATAGCCACATGTGATAAATAATAGCATCCTCCTTTTAAAGATGAGTACATTATGAATTTAAAAACTTAAGTAACTTGTCCAGTGACACACAACTAATATGTATTGAGAATGGAATCTGAACTAAGAGAATTCAAGGTTCATGCACTTAAAAACTAAGTTATGGACTCAGAAACTAAAGAGACTCTTGGAGAACAACTTGGAGCCTGGGCGTAACAAGAAAATAACTCAGACCCAGTATTCAAAGAAGCTCCAGATTCACACATTTTGCTTGACCTTCTGGACATGAACTCCCTGGGAGTCCAAAACTGGATCAAAGACACATCATCAGTTCTACAGAGGCAGAAAAAAAAAAGATAAACTTAAGTGGCTTTGGGGGTAGGAAGAGGGATAGCCTGCCCGTGGACACAAGGGACCTATTTCAGGAATGTATCCTAAAATTTCCCTTTAAGGCTTTTTTTTACGCAGGGAGAGGGAGAATGTTCTTAAAATTAGGCTAACTTTAAATGATGTTAATTTGAACCAACTCAGTAAATCTACTAAAAATCATTGTACAATACACTTAAAATGGTGGATTTTATGGTATATATTATGTTGGACAAAAAGTTTGTTTGGGTTTTTCCACACACTCTTACAGTAAAACTTGAATGAACTTTTTGGCCAACCCAAAACATAATACCTAAAGAAAGCTATTATCAAAAATTAAATGAATAAACAAACCAATAAAAACATATATATTATGTTTCCATTCTAATCAATCCTGAATCTCCAAGTTGGCCCTAATGAATTGATATTTGTTAATTAAATCTATAATCATTTTTCACTGCTGTGTAACAAATAACCCTAAAATCTACTGGCTTAAACAACTTTTTTTGGTTTTATTAATTTCACAATTCTGTAAGTGAGAAATGTGAGCAGGGCTCAACTGGACAACCCCCTTTGCTTCTCTAGTCATTGAAAAAACTCACTGGTAACTTTTCTGGCAGATGGGAAGGTCTGGTGGGTCAAAGGTGGTTTCAAACACATGGCTGGAACCTGGGATTGGATGAGTCAAAAAATAAGGCCCCCCAGTCAGAGCCTTTCCATGCAGCTTAGCATTGTCACAAGATAATGGCCTCAGACTAGTCAAACTTCTAAAATGGTGGCTCAAAGCTCTTAGTGAATATGGTGGAAGCTGCATCAGTTATATGACCCAGACTTGGAAGTCTATTATTACTTGTATTAAGTATATTAGGCAAAGCCCTCTTAGATTCAAAAGGAGGAAATTAGACTTCACTTTTTGCTGGCAAATAATGTCACATTGTAGAGTAACATATGAGACTGGGGATACTGTTGTGGTCATCACTTAAAAATATAATCCATTGGCATAATAGTTTACAATAATAATCACTATTATAACTGAAGTTTCACAAGAGTTTATTAATTCTTCAAAACTTCATATGTCTGAAACTTTGAGGATATCACATAACATGATAGGTAAAATCAAAAAAAATTGGAGGTTTCATGGAGATAATTTCAAATACCTTAAGGGATGCTCTGGTAGCTCAGATGGTAAAGAATCTGCCTCAATGCAGGAGATCTGGGTTTGATCCCTGGGTCAGGAAGATCCCCTGGAGAAGGGAATGGCAACCCACTCCAGTATTCTTGCCTGGAGAATCTCATGGACAGAGAAGCCTGGAGGGCTACAGTCCATGGGGCTGCAAAGAGTTGGACAAGGCTGATGCAACTTAGCAAGAAATTCACGCAAGAAACTTGCTTCCTGGAAAAATCTTATATTTCAGGCATGGTTTTACACTTAATGTCCCTTCTGCGTCCTTTTACAAAACATTTCATTTACATGAAAAATTAGTTTAATTTCTTTTTAGTTTGAGATTCTAGTATAGCCACTGAATATAACTGCAGAATTGTCTCCTTATAAAACATTTAATACTGATTATGGTCGTTTTTGTTCATACATTTCCTAGACTGAATATGACATTTGATGACTTTTGCCCAAAATAACCAATTTTTAAGTTACAGTCACAAATGCATTGCCTTTATCCTATTTTAGTAAACATTTTAGAGCAAGACATAAACATACTAAAAACTGGTTTAATTTTAAACACCTTCTGAAGTTCCAACCCAGAAACTTTTCAAAAATGTGTGGTAGGTGAAGGAAATGAAGAGAAAAGGAGGAAAAAAATAAACTAAAATCACATAACTAAATATGGGACAGAAAAGGTGGTTTTAATCACTGGTTTGGCCCCTAATGGGCTTCCCTGTAGCTCAGCTGGTAAAGAAACTGCCTGCAATGCAGGAGAACTGGGTTTGATCCTTGGGTTGGGAAGATTGCCTAGAGAAGAGAAAGTCTACCCATTCCAGTATTCTTACATGGAGAATTCCATGGACTCTATAGTCCATGGAGTCACAAAGAGTCAGACATGACTAAGCGACTTTCACACTTTCACTTTGGCCCCTAACAATCATTGTGTGACCTTCCCCAGGTCACTTAAGACTTGGGTTCAGTCTTCATATGCCAAGTGAGAGGCTGGACTGAATTTATGTTTTGTTGTTGTTTGTGGTGGTGATGGTGGTGGTGATGGAGATGTGACTTAAGTAATGATAACAATTCCAAAAAATACATTAAAACTAAACATTCATGACTGGAGATATTCTGGTTGAAAATGGGTGGGGTCATTTGGAGATCCACCCACTCAACACCCCCCTCCCAACCCCTAGTTCCTTTGCCCTTCATCCCATACCAACTACATTAAAAAGAATAATAATAATTATCATGGAATCCTAACTCTAAAACCTAAAATTTGAAAGCCACTAGATTAGATGGTCTCTATAGGGTCCTCTTTGAAGAACAGATACTCTTAGGAACTAGAAAAGTACCTACTGGGTAAATTGTTGTGTAACAAATGTGATTACCCTAATGGGTAATACCATGGATACACATGTATATTCATAAATATACCCTTAAGAATAAATGAGTCTATGCATTTGATTTTCCATGTGAATATGTAATTTTATATGTATATTAAAAACAACTACTATCAACTGAGAGACTCCCTAATGAACTATTAAAGTTACCTACCACCTCACAGTTGTCTTAGACATAATTACTAGCTTCCTTCTTTTCACATAAGGATAAGCTTGGGAAGGTTTAGCAACTTGAATGGGATAAACAGCTAGAAAGAGGTAGACACAATATCTGAATTCAGAATGAGCTTAAGCCAAACTATTTGTTTTCATTTTTTCTCCGTAATACTCAAGTACCTCCTATTATATCAGTAGGTTTCCCATCTCTGTGAAAGGTTGCTCTAAGGAGCAAGTGGTTTGGGGCTTTCTTCTGAAGATTGGGTTGAGGCTTATTTCTTGATGTTTAGCTGGAAATGATGTCAAACTGAGAATCATGTGCCTCATATTCCAATGAAATGATGCAGTGGAGAGTGTCTGGAGAAAGGATGGTAGAAATGCAGTTAGGTCTAAGGCTTCCATCTTGCCCCTCTCTCTCTTCCTTTTTTTCCTCCTGATTTGATGAAAACTCCTATAATTAGAAAATATTCGTGAAGGAAATAATGTACATACTTATACCTAATCAGTTAAAGTGTCTTTGGTCATGAGCTGTTTATAGCCACAACTTATGGTAGACATATACACAGAAATGTGTGTGGAGGTGTGTGTATTCTTCTCTACCCAGTAGAGAGAGGGTAAGAGTCTTTGTACTCTTAGTATTTCAGCATCTCATATGTGTATCTTCTTCTTGATAATCTAGACTTCCCATGTCTTTAACTTAAGAGACTATTCAAAGCTGGAAATGACCTAATATATCACCTGGTTCAACTTTTCATTGATTCAATCACATTCACACAACTGGTTCATATGTGGGCCTAACCTAGAATTTCTCAGTGCTGACATTTTCCAGTTAAGGAAATTTTACAAACCAAGACTGTACACATACAAATATGAACATGCTATAGTAGAAACTTTTAAAGTATAATAGAAACTTAAAGCAAAGCTATTCCTACTCTTTTATCTTTTAGATTACAAAAGTGGCACCCAGAGAGATGGTAAAAATATATCATCTCGTAAATAACAGATTCCAGTCTAGAGCTTCCTTCCATTGTATACTGTGGTTAATTTAGAGATAATTTTATTAAGAGGTATTTTATTAATTTTATTAATCAAATTTATTAATTTGATTAACTAAATCAAATTAATGTGTATGACTGGTGAGCACTTAACCCTCCTGAGAAATATGGATTTTAAATACAACTTTCCTTTTATTATTTATAAAGTTGTTGAGGACAGGAACTCATGTTTCATGTGTTTTTGATTTCTTTTACATTTTCCAAAGTATATGTTTTTCCCATAATACTGAAATACTTCTTATTATATAAGTAGGTTTTCCATGTCTGTAAGTGGGAAGTCATGTTAAAGAAGGACTTATTTGACTAATAACAATCTTAAAAGTAATGATGGAAATCAATGCAATATTTAAGCACAAGTGATTCTATATTCTGTTAAAGAACGGTTCCAGAAATCCCACCCAATCATGCATCCTATTGCCTCAGGTCACCTGTATATAAATTAGTTTTAAACTACCTGTGGCATTGTCAAGACAAATTAACTAATAAATGTGAGCATAATTTGTCTCTCTAG
>NW_011495032.1:34515988-34534365 GCF_000754665.1 Bison bison bison
CTGAAAAGACGCCTCTGTAAGCCTGAAGGCAAAAATCATGCCACCACTCTCCCTTTCCTTTTTCAAAACCAAATAAAGCTTATTCTAAATTTATCTTATCTGTCCTATTTTTAAGTCTATAATTAGTTAATATCATTATGTCTTCATTATTATTTTACTATTCTTAGATAGACCCTTTCTTAGATTTCTGGCATCATTTCTATGATCCACACAGAAAAAAGATGAAAATAGTTCAGTTTTTCTCTGGGTCAGAATCCAAATGGTCTTTTCAGTTTCAAAGACTTGGGGGGGGCGGGGCATGGATCTTTTTTATCTACACTTTGGGGAATAATTTAAAGGTAAAAAAAATGGGTGAATAAAACATAATGTGTATTTGGGTTTCTTTGTGGTAAGGTCCAAAGGAAATGTGAATTCTCCCTGTCAGAAATCACTGGAGGTGTGGAAACCACTAAAAGGCAAGGGATGACTTGTTTTCTCCTTCTCAGGGATTCTACAACTAAACAAGAGGAGAACAAAATTCTAGAAAGAAATGGATATAGAACAGGATATTAATCAGCATGAGATCATGACTCTAGTTTCCTTAAATAAAGAAATTCTAACAATCTCCAGGGATGATTCCTGTTAGGTGGTTAAAATACAAACTGCACATGTGCATATATACACATACAGTTAAATTTAGTATATCATAGTAAAGTATACACAGAGTCAACTCATTCATTCAACAAATAATTCAGTGCCTGGCATATATCAGGGTTTCTCAGGTGGTGCTAATGCCTGCCAATACAGGAGCCTCAGGAGAGGCAGATTCGATCCCAGGGTCTGAAAGATCCCCTGGAGTGGAAAATGGCAACCTGCTCCAGTTTCTTGCCTGAAAAAATCCTACAGACAGAGGAACCTGGTGGGCTAGAGTCCATGAGGTCACAACTGAGTGACTGAGCACACACACACAACATTGACCAGGCTACGTGCTCCGTCGCTCAGTTGTGCCTGACTCTTTGCAGCCCCACACACTGCAGTCCTCCAGGCTCCTTTATGGATGGAATTTTCCAGGCAAGCATACTGCAGAAGATGACATTGCCTACACCAGGGGATCTTCCCGACTCGGGTTGAACCCATTTCTCCTGTGTCTCCTGAAGCAGGTTGGCACTGGTAGGCAGATGCTTTACCACTAGTGCCATCTGGGAAGCCCCATACCAGGCTATACCCAGGAAAAACTCCAACTAAAATGTGTTCTAATTGATAGATTTTAGAGTACCAGTAAATGATCCTATTCATTTCTTATTCAATCAGAAATTCCTGAATCTGGTTAGTCATAATGTTCCAAAATTTGTCCACACAATAACACAGTCTGAGTAACTTTGAAAAACATATTGCTTCTGAGACCCACCCATGAAAGTGAAAGTGAAAGTGTTAGTTGCTCAGTCTTGTCCGACTCTTGGTGACTCCATGGACTGAAGCCTGCCAGGCTCCTCTGTCCAAGTGCTTCTACAGGCAAGAATACTGGAATGGATTGTCATTCCCTTCTCCAGGGGATCTTCCTGACCCAGGGACTGAGTCCAGGTCTCCTGCATTGCAGGCAGATTCTTTACTGCCTGAGCAACCAGGGAGACCCACCCATACATCTACTGAATTAGAATTCCAGTTTTATGGGATTGGGAATCAGTAGCTGCTTTTGCTGCTGTTGCTTTTAACCCCTTTAGTCATAATAATGCAGTTTGTTTGTGGACCAGATTTTTGGAACCATTGATCGTTATTCCTGACAAAAAACCACCCTGATTAATTCAGTTAAGGAACATATTATATAAACACATTACATTTACTACTCCAATGGAACTATTCCTATTCAGATAGTGGCACTGCCATGTCTATTAAAATTACAAGCATATTAGATTGGAAGCTTATTTCAGAGGAGACGCTTCCTTTTTATTTTTTTAATTATTTGTATATTTATTGAATTATAATTGACTTACCATATCAAATTATTTTCAGATATACAACATATTAATCCAACATTTCCATATACTGTGAAATGACCACTACAATAAGTCTAGTTACCATCTGTCACCATATACAGTTATAAAGGTACAGTATTATTTACTGTGTTCCTATAATGTATACTACATTCCCATGACTTATTTTGTAACTAGAAGTTTGTACTTCTTAATTTCCTTCCCCTATTTTGCCCATCCCCTACTCTCCTTCCCTCTGGTAAGCACTGGTTTATTCTCCTTTTAAATAGCTTTTATATACTTTTAAATACTATTGTATACTTTTATATACTTTTTTTTATTTTATTTTATTTTTTAACTTTACAATATTGTATTAGTTTTGCCAAATATCAAAATGAATCCGCCACAGGTATACCTGTGTTCCCCAACCTGAACCCTCCTCCCTCCTCCCTCCCCATACCATCCCTCTGGGTCATCCCATTGCACTAGCCCCAAGCATCCAGTATCGTGCATCGAACCTGGACTGGCGACTCGTTTCATACATGATATTATACATGTTTCAATGCTATTCTCCCAAATCTCCCCACCCTCTCCCTCTCCCACAGAGTTCATAAGACTGATCTATAGATCAGTGTCTCTTTTGCTGTCTCGTACACAGGGTTATTGTTACCATCTTTCTAAATTCCATATATATGCGTTAGTATACTGTATTGGTGTTTTTCTTTCTGGCTTACTTCACTAAAATGATACCCTCTTCCATCCATAAGTTTTTTAAAATTCATTAATTTATTTTAATTGGAGGCTAATTACTTTACAATAATGTAGTTGTTTTTGCCATACATTGACATGAATCAGCCATGGGTGTACACATCTATGAGTTTTAAAAACTTCAAAATATGGATAGCTACAGAACTGTATGAAGATTCATGGTGATTTAACTTTTCCAAATTCTCTCAATAAATTGATGACAGAGTTAGCTAGATTCCAATACTATTTATTATTTACCATTCATAATTCTCTCTTTCTCTTACTCATATTTTGCTCTACCTACTGAATGACTACTTCAATACCCAAGTTACTTACCCGAAATTTTTCTTCATACCCCTACAATGTAATCCCCAGAGCAGAGACATATTTGAAATTTCTTTCACTGACATAATCTCAGAGCAAGAACAGAGCCTCACACAAAGTAGTTGCTCAATAACTGTTTGTTGAATAAGTTAATAAATAAATGAATGAACAATAAATAAATTTTATATTTCTATTCCTGTAGCACCAAAGTATTATTAGTTAAAATGAACTTGACAGTCATTTAACAATGGCCAGTAGTAAATACATGTATTTTAGTACTTGTCATTTTGCATTATAATCCTTTGATTCTATGATTGACATAAGCTATGCCTCATATAAGTCTCAGTCTCACTCAAAACATGTCATATAGTAAACATTCAATGACTGTTACTTGAATGAATGGGTAAACAGAACAAGTTACTTCTCAAGATTCATATTTAATTTATTACAAATATGATATCAAAACATTTACATTATTTAGGCATGATTTAGACTCAGGAATTTAAGTACCCATTTCAGTTCATGGCAACATTCTCCTTTGGCTGAGAAAACATAAATGCCAAGGAGGTAACATAAATAAATCTGGGGAACATCATTCATTTCAGTGCTCATATTTCATAATCAAGCAACAGTTCCTAAATAGATTACTTTATCAAGGTTTATATTTGGATAAACATTTTATGCAATAGTATCTTAAAGAATATTCTGTTTTAATTTAAATTATTGCTTACCAGTTTCACCATTACATGTCTGAATCCTGAAAGAGAATCACTCAGTAAGACATGACATATAAATACTGCCTGAAGTGACAGCTTTGCCTCTGTATCCTTTTTAAAGTGTCAATTACTATCAATGCTGTAGGAGGTATGACTAAATTGTAAAAGTTCTAAAATTGGATAAAGAGGAAGTATGTACTTGAAGGGCTTTAAAATAAGACATGGGAAAATTTAAACCTCAAAATATGATTATTTTCATAATATAAAATTGATATATTTTTATAAATACAGTTGACTCCTGAACAACACGGGTTTGAACTGAATGGACCGTTTATACATAGATTTCTTTTTAATAGTAAATGCTACAGTACTGCACCATCTACAGTTGGTTGAGTCTGTAAATGTAGAACCCTGGATACAAAGGAAGTGTGAATAAGGAGGGCCAACTGTAAACTATACTCTGATTTTGACGCTGGTACCCCATCCCCCTCATTGTTCAAGAGTCAATGTAGTACACATTTTGGAACTGATGACAATTACTAATTTCACCTATGCAAATAGTTTGTGGGTTAAGCACAAATAGAGACATAAGTACATCAGTGAAACATACTTTCCTAATCCATAATAGTCATCTTGATATGTTATAGGTTTGAAGTTTTCTAATTCATCAGTGTAAAAATAATTTATAACAACACAAAGAAAAAGTAAAATTGTTACAAATCAACAAAAACATCCATATTCAAAGATGCCTATTGTTTGGATTTATTAGTAATCTTTAGGTACCGTGGGCTTCCCTTGTGGCTCAGCTGGTAAAGAATCTGCCTACATTGCCAGAGACCTGGGTTCGATCCCAGGGTTGGGAAGATCCCCTGGAAAATGGAAAGGCTACCCGCTCCAGTATTCTGGCCTAGAGAACTGCAACATGAAGAATGGTAATAACATGAGATCCAATGGTGATAAGAAAAGCAAATGTTTTGAAAACTCCCAGACTGAGCAAAATTAAACATATATATATATTTCTATTTTGCAAGTTCATCTATTTCATTTTTCTAGAGAGAATGAATGTACAGATAGCAAGAGGGGTAGATAGGTGGGAAGGATTGTAAGATTGGCATTGGCATATATACACTACTATATATAAAACAGATAACTAATGAGAACTGAGTACATAGCACAGGGAACTCCACTCAATGCTGTGTGGCGTCCTAAATGGAAAGGAAATCCAAAGAGGGGAATGCATGCATATGTATAGTTGATACACTTTGCTGTACAGCAGAAACTAACACTTCATTTTAAAGCAACTATACAATGAGAAAAAATGGGGAAAAAATGAATCTGCTTACTCAAGTCTGAGAGAAGGCAATGGCAACCCACTCCATTACTCTTGCCTGGAAAATCCCATGGATGGAGAATCCCATGGACAGAGGAGCCTGGTAGGTTGCAGTCCATGGGACGCTAAGAGTCGGGTACAACTGAGCGACTTCACTTTCACTTTTCACTTTCATGCATTGGAGAAGGAAATGGCAACCCACTCCAGTGTTCTTGCCTGGAGAATCCCAGGGACAGAAGAGTCTAGTGGGCTGCCGTCTATGGGGTCGCACAGAGTCGGACACAACTGAAGCGACTTAGCAGCAGCACTCAAGTCTATTCATAGCTTTTAACATGCAATGCCTAACATACAAAAAATTCTAACTTATTCCATAAACATTTATCCCATGAACAGGGAGTAACATATGCAGTGTTTTTCAAACACAATACTTGGAAAAGTCCCTTCATAAGCAGGTATCTCAGAAGCTGGTGAAAGCAAAGAGAGGCACTTATGTTGCACAGTATACTCTTCAGGAAATGCTGTTCTAACATAATTTTGAAAAAAAAATAGGTGTACAGGAAATCCATGTTTTTTGATGTTTTGTTTAGTATTCAGTGTGATTTTGGCATATCTGTGACCTCTTTTCCAACAGTTTTCCTTTAATTGAGAACTTGACTAGATTTCTAAGTTACAGTATTTATGTAATCTTTCTGCCTTCTTTTCATTAAGATATGAAGTGTCTATTACAGATGGAAGATGATACACCATTTCCTTTCAGAGTTAAGGGAATCTATCTCCCTGATTTTTTATTTCACCTTTTCTTCTGTGAGTTTTGTATTTTTCTTCCAGAACAAAATTCTGCCAAGAGATCACTCTTGAGAACTCATAGATACAAAATGTGCTTCCAACCAATATTGGTTTTTAGACACTTGATATCAATGACTGCTTACTATCTTAAAAAGTCATTTATGACAGAGACATATATTTCTTTTTTACTTTGATAACCGAAAATCACAGACAAAGTTTCAGGCTACTGTGAGAGCACTATGTTGCTCTGAACTACCTTAACTGCCAGTGAGATGTTTTTGATTTTGTTAGAGATGTCCTTGCCAGTATTCTGAATCATAGCAGGACTGTAATCAAACACTATTATTTGAATAATAACATTTTAGTAAGCTTATTGTAACTCTCCATGTTCCACTGAGATTAGGCTTGACAAGTATAAACAACATTTTCTTCAGGTCAGACATTTCTGCTTGGAAAAGTCAAAGTGAATGTCGCACAATCCTGTCCAGTCTTCATGATTCCATGGACTGTAGCCGACTCTTTGTAGCCTGCCAGGCTCCTCTGTCCATGGGATTCTCCTGGCAAGAATACTGGAGTGCTTTGCCATTCCCTTCTCCAGGGTATCTCCCCAACCCAGGGATCGAACCCGGATCTCCTGAATTGCCTGCAGATTCTTTACCAACTGAGCTACTAGGGAAGCTCCATTTCTTCCAGCCAGACATTTCTGCTTGGAGAGCAGTGCTTCTCAAATTTTAAGACACCTATAAGTGAATTGAGGATCTTATTAAAATATAGATTCTGATTAAGTTGGTTGAGGTGGGTTTGTTATTTTGTATTTCTGATAAGTCTATAAACTGCTGGCTATGGACCACTTTTTGAGTAGGAAGTTTAAAGCCATAAAGTGTCACTGTTGACTGGGAAACAAATTCCTCCAGTTTCTGTGAAATGTACTGCCTAACATATGACATGTAATAACTGAAACATTGTGAGACTATTCATTATCTTTTCCCCAAATACATTTATATAAAGATTTCTATTTTAAGAGTCAGGTCTGGTCCAAAGCTCTTAGAAGAACTACAAATAGCTTGGGTTACTCACTTTTCCAGCTGGATTGCCACCTTCCCCCAAGGCACTCTTACTTTTATATCATTTACAAAGGAAAATTCTTATACACTAGGATATGGCAAACTAGTAAACGCTGCTCTTGATCTGTTATAACATTTCTATGATACTCAGGACATGATGACCCATTTTATAAAATATAATGCAAATGTTGTTTAAAGCACCCAGGAGTGAAGAGGACAGCTTTCAGATTCTTGTAAGTGTGTTGTGTATTTTATATTCAACCAATCCAACTTTGCAGAGTTGTAGATGGCACCCTGGTGGCTCAGTTGGTAAAGAACCTTCCTGTCAATGCAGGAAACATGAGACCAGAGTTCGATCTCCGGGTCGGATAGATCCCCTGGAGAAGGAAATGGCAAGCCTTTCCAGTATTCTTGCCTGGAAAATTCTATGGTTAGAGGAGCTTGGCGGGCTACAGACCGTGGGGTTGCCACAGTTAGACAGGACTTAGAGACTAAGCCACCAGCACTAGGAGTCACCAGGAAGGTGATTTAAAAACGCTAATTTCAGACAGGGAAGCCTGGGGTGCTGCAGTCCATGGCATCACAAAGAGTTGGAAAAGACTGAGCGATTGAATTTAAATAATCTGATGCCTACCCCAGGAGAATCTCATTCTAAAGGTCTGGAGTGAGGCCTAAGAATCCACATTTTAGCAGATACCTTTTGCATTTTGGGATTTGGTGATGGACAGGGAAGCCTGGCATGCTGTAGTCCATGGGGTCACAAAGACATGACTCAGCAACTGAATTGAACTGAACTTTCATTTCTAGTGTAACTGAAAAGTTTGAGGAATACTGTCCTAGGAAGAACCTTGACCAAAGTTCCAACATCAAGACCTGATATTGTTCATTACTGAAACTTTTACCCTATACCTAAGACGGTGTTTTCAAATATACTTTCAATCAACAAAATTGTTCCCTTTGTTTGTCACAGTTTTGATTATCTACTTGGTTCACCACTCCTTTTTGGACCTAAGGACCTCAACTCCTATGTCTTCTCTAGGGACCATAGTTTATCTTCCAAATCACACACTTTCAAAAGAAATAGGGAGAACAACTGATAATTATGCTGGGATAATTGGCATAAACTGGAATCATCCAGAGCAGGTTTTACATCACATTGATCTTGAAACCCAAAATGGGGAACTTTTTAACCACACTTCACACTGATGGCAGATCATTACCTACCTCTGAATTCTCCATCCAGTACTATTCTCTGATGGGAAACTCCTTTGACTTCCTGATAGATCTCCAGCAGGCACTACTTGCCTTTAAAGCTTTCACTGTCACACCCTTCAGATGTGATACTTTCACAGTGTCTAGGAACGAGTCTGTCTCCTTAGACATAACCCCACTGTGACAGCAAGTTTATTCCCAGATCTTCATATTGGCTGCAGTTAAGTGGGACATGAAGGATTATATTTACATACAATATGTTTTAAATCAAGGTGGTTATTTTATCATCCATACTTGGAAGACTGATATCTTTAATGCCTTCTTATGATGAAAAATCATAAATATTACAATATTCTACCAAATCTTTAAATATTTTGCCATTTTTCTCTGAAAGTTACCAAATGTGAAATACCTGATGTAATTCAGAGGAAGGAGAGAAGAAATAGGATACCTAATACTTTTCTACCATAGAATTTTCCAGGCAAGAATACTGGAATGGGTTGCCATTTCCTTCTCCAGGGGATCTAACCGACCTGGAGATTGAACTCCGGTCTCTTGTGTCACCTGCATTGACAGGAGGCTTCTTTACCTACTGAGCCACCAGGGTGCCATCTACAATTCTGCGAAGTTGCACTGGTTGAATATAAAATACACAACACACTGACAACTCTTTAACAAGTATAAACTCAAGCAACTGGCCTTTTGTTCAGATACTGTATCAACACTGACTCATGTCCCTCTCCTATAAGAATTGACTTATCAAGTCAATCATAAAAGGACATTCAGAAAAATAATTATTTTCAATTTTAAAAGGATCAAAGTACATTTAAACGAATGTTTTGTTCATACAGAGAAACTGAGGACAACTCATACAATATAATATGTGATTAATGACATAAAGCATTAAGGAAAACAGACATACATTCTAAAGCTGACTTCTTCTTCCTGCCTATTATATTGAGATGGAATTTTGGAAGATAATTCAGATGGAAATATCATCTTCAAGAAATGCTTCTAGTGCATTAGGCTAAAAGAAAGCAGTAAACTAAGGTGAAAGTTTTAAAATGTACTATAGTATTAGTAAATCATATACCCCAGGCTAACCTTACAGGTATGTGTTGTTTTTATAAATTGACTAGAACTGGTTTAACCTTAGGGTCAGGTTCAAGTGGTGTACTCCAGCAGTCAGATTACAACTTGATGCAAATTTTATCTCATTAAAAAAGTCACACACTGCTCCACTTCATTTGCGAAATAATTGTGTACCTGGCAAGGTCAGATGATTTTCCTTCTATTGCTTTCACTGAAGGAATTCGGGTTTTTTTTAATGCAGCTAAACTGTAGGAAAGATTTTCTAATTTATTTTAATTTGAGGAAATTGCAAACTTCCAAAAAACTTGGACGTTTTGTGCTTATACTTTTCCTGTTTGTTTAAAATAAGAAATCATACTAAAATCTGCTTGTTTTAGATTTTGAGAAGCGATATACTGTACTATAATTCTATCTAAAAAGTCTTATTCTGTAATTCCCAGAGAAAAAGAGAAAATTGTTAATGCCAAATTAGCTATAATGAGTTTTTTAAAAAGTTTAAATGGTGCTTAACTATACAAAATATGGTAAATGAAGTCCTAAAAGAAATGAGACAAGATGCTTTTAGATCATCAAGATGCATCAGTACTTTTCTATTTCTCACTCAAATTTGTATTCTAATATCTTCTGACCTCAAGATATTTTCAGTCATTTATTTCTTCTATAGTAAAATCCAATTACAGTAATATGTATATATTTTTGGTCTCTTAGATGCTACTAGAATTTTTCTATGTGAACACTTATTTTATATATTCTATCACAGTTAAGATTCTTAGATAATTGCAGTTGATTTAACTTAGGATTTATCAAGATCTTAAAAATGTAGAGAAATCTCTTTGCTTCATTTAGGGGCAAATCATTCCCCTCACTATTATGTTTTCAAATGTGTTACTTAACACAGTATTTAATTTCATTTTGAATCTTTAAAAGTTGTTTTTCCCATGAACAACAAACTGTTGATGAGAAATATGAAGCAGAAACATTAGGGGTCTTTATTTTAAATAAAGTAAAAGCTGATATTTGCTAAGAATCTTTGAAATGAGAATGTAAAAATATTTAATATTATATAAAAATAGAAAATTACTATAGCAGGTATTTCTTTGTTGTCCTAGGGGACTATACTAAGCAATGGTTCACAAACTTTTTTGGCACAAGGGACCGGCTTCCTGGAAGAAATTTTCCTAAGGACTGGGGAGAAGAGGGAGGGATGGTTTCGGGATGATTCAACTGCAGTACGTACGGTTCTGGCTCCTACGAGAATCTAATGCCACCACTGATCTGATAGGAGGTGGACCTCAGACTGTAATGTGAGCAATGGGGAGCAGCTATAAATACAGATGAAGTTTTGTTCTCCCTTGCCCACCTCTCTCTCACCTTCTACTGTGCTGCCAGGTTCCTTACAGGCCACAGATCAGTACTGATCTCTGGCCAGGGGTTTGGGGACCCTGATACTAAGTATTGTTTTAGAAGTGAAACTGCCTTTAATCAAGGCTCTTTTAGCCATCTAAAGTTGTTAGAAGCCAACAATTTTGACCCAGGGATGGAACCTACATCTCCTGCTGCTCCTGCATTGGCAGATGGATTCTTTACAACTGAGCTACCTAGGAAGCCCAGCTATTGGTTGTACTTCATACCACATAGATACACACTATCTTGATTTGATTAAATGACAAAGAAACTTTTTTGACCTCACTTGAGTCAGGCTCCTCAGAGTCCCCTTCTTTGGCAGTGGGGGTTGCAGGGTCAATCTGTCCTTGGCCAGCTTAGTAAAGTTTCATCAAGAATCCTATTGATTCAATTTGGCAAATATTCCCTCACTCTCAGTATATGATACCCTGGATATCTGATCAAATTCTTCAACTCCCACTTCAAAATCTTAACACTCTGGACTTCTTCAGCAAGAAACCTATTTAGTATTTCTAGTGAGAATTCCCCCAGCCCTGATGCTTTCTCTTAGTAATTTTCCATTCACTGACCCCCAACTCTATTCTTTGTTTATAAATCTCCATTTGTCCTTGTTGTATTCAAAGTGAGACTGGTCTCTATCCCCTGCTGCAAAGCCCCCACTGCAGTAGTACTTCCCTCTGGAATAAAGTATTCTTTACTATCTTTAACAAGTGTTATGAAGTATATTTTTTTTAATACCAGGCAGACCCAATATACAGCCTATAAAATTAGCAAAAATAAACCATTTAGTTAGTCTTCAGTTACCTTAAATTATACTGCAGTAGAGCATGAATAAATACAGAAATCAAACTTGTTAAAGGCTATCCTCATTCTCAATAATTTGGTCTATGACTTGACCTTGAGTTTCAAAGAACCAGCAGGGAAGTAGCTGGCAAGGAAACTAGTAGGAAATGGATAATCTAGAAAGTGCTATGAATCTTCTATGAAAAGCAATTGTGGAATTACGGTATGATAATCAAGACTTTACATTTTAGAGATAATACACTGAATACACAGAAAACTAAAGAAGCTTGACTGAACAGTCCTGAGACAGCTAATCAGTAAAACCAGAGTATTCTATTGCCTAGAGGGACTGTTATGTAGATACAGGCAGACTATGAAGAGACTGTGCAATCAGGAATGGGCAGATTAATATCTGACAAGGTAAATGACTTCTGCTCTGTCAGAGAATATGCAGAGTTTAAGCTGAAATTCTTTCCTTCTTGTCAAATTTGAGAGTGATGCCTTTAATGCATTCCTGTCCCACACAGCACCAACACGTGTGTGTGTGCACACACACACGCGTGTGCATGTGTGCGCATGCTAGTCACTCAGTAGGGTTCGACTCTTTACAACCTCAAGGACTGTAGCTCGCCAGGCTCCTCTGTCCATGGAATTCTCTAGGCAAGAATACTGGAGTGCATTGCCATTCCCTTCACCAGGGGATCTTCCCACCCCTCGGACTGAACCCAGGTCTCCCGCATTGAAGGGAGATTCTTTGCTGTCTGAATCACAACTACAAAAACTCAGAACCTGTGCACAAAAAAGTCCACTCCTTGGGTAACTTGGCAGCAGCTGCAGGCATGTTCTAGAAGGTACATTAAAGTAGAACAGATATATTTATGATTCAGCATTGGCATGTATTTGCTTAAAATTAAAGCCAGGATAACCAGAGCTACCAAAAAGCCAGATAACCATAATCAAATAAAATTATGATACAAACTTTGAAATATTAATTTTGGAAAATTAGAAAGAGATTCATAATTTTCTGAAATTGATAGACTAAAACTGAAAGAAAAAGAAAAGGTTCTACATTAAAGTAGTATAGACAGGATATGACTAAAAAGTGGCTCCACAGATGTAGCACTTGCTCAGTGTGGAAAGATGACCTGCAAAAATCAGTACAGATATATTTTCATGTAAAACTGAGATAATAGGAATACCTGTTTTGTTGGGTTACTTGTCAGGTCTAAAACTGTTAAGGAAGAGAGGGAAGGAAGGCTGATTATGTGGAAGTCTTAGACTGCTATATTCAGTTCAGATCAGTTCAGTCGCTCAGTCGTGTCCGACTCTTTACGACCCCATGAATCACAGCACGCCAGGCCTCCCTGTCAGTCACCAACTCCTGCAGCTTACCCAAACTCATGTCGATCGAATCGGTGATGCCATCCAGCCATCTCATCCTCTGTCGTCCCCTTCTCCCCCTGCCCCCAATCCCTCCCAGCATCAGGGTCTTTTCCATAAAGTCAGCTCAGTCCTTCCAATGAACACCCAGGACTGATCTCCTTTAGGATGGACTGGTTGGATCTCCTTGCAGTCCAAGGGACTCTCAAGAGTCTTCTCCAACACCACAGTTCAAAAGCATCAATTCTTCCGCGCTCAACTTTCTTCACAGTCCAACTCTCACATCCATACATGACCACTGGAAAAACCTAGCTTTGACTAGACAGACCTTTGTTGGCAAAGTAATGTCTCTGCTTTTGAATATGCTGTCTAGGTTGGTCATAACTTTCCTTCCAAGGAGTAAGCATCTTTCAATTTCATGGCTACAATCACCATCTGCAGTGATTCTGGAGCCCCCAAAAATAAAGTCAGCCACTGTTTCCACCGTTTCCCCATCTATTTCCCATGAAGTGATGGGACCAGATGCTATGATCTTCATTTTCTGAATGTTGAGCTTTAAGCCAACTTTTTCACCCTCCTCTTTCACTTTCATCTAGAGGCTTTTTAGTTCCTCTTCTGCTGTGTAGTTCTAAGAAAATCTCACAAAGCCAATGTTTTCAAGCCAAAGATGCATGAAACAGGAGTTTCACATCTCTCAATGACTGTTGTATTAGCAGATATACCATGCTTAGTCACTTGCTGGAACTGTCATAGAAAGTGTAGCTTCAACATTTTAGCAATTAGGAGTGACCAGGGTTAGAGACCAGAGAAGGAAATTTTCATGGCTGCGATATAGGCATTGCACTAAGAAATTAATAAGCATTAGCTGATATGATCATTTTTAATTATTTTTTAAGTGTATAGCTTTCTTCTTTAAACCCTGTGTATAATGACTCAATTTGCATATAGCATAATATAAATGAACATTTCATCTTATCAATATGTGGCATATTCAAACAGTTGGCAGTTTACTTTCCAGAACAGGTTGCTTTTCTGAATATTAGAAAGTATACAAATTCTGAGTGTTTAAAATGCACAGATTTTCAAACTGAAGAGATGCCTGAAGTTTGGAAAAGCCACCTGTCATTCTTCAACCACAATGGCTTCCTTTTTATCTGTTTTATTTTTTGAATATCCAGGAGTAATCTCAAGAAAGGACTTAGTGTCTAACAAATATTTGAAAACTATTGGTTTTGTCCTGATTATTCTATGAGAGTTATTAGAAAATGTTTTTAACTGACTGCTCATTTTAGTAATAAGAGTCATGAGTCATATTAACTTAATAAAAAGCAAGACAAAGATGCTGAAAGTCTTGTATTTGTAGTCTCACATTCATGAAAACAAAGCCATATCTCTGGGTTTTCAATTATGAAGGGGAAATTAATGCACCAACAGTACTTACTCCTGCCTGATGGTCCTAGACATTATTGTAATAAGCAGGATGCTCCATTTTTTATAAGATCATTAAACATCCCATCTCTTTTATGAGTTATGAATAGATTATATTGTAGTTCCTAAACAATGATTTCCCATTATATAACACTGGAGTTTTATAAACATATTTTAAAAATACTACTCTTCCTATTCATATTTAGCTTCTAATCTACGAATAAAGAAGGCCCAAGCTTTTACATCTTCTATTTATGAGCTCTCTTTTATTTATAACTAGTGGAATTATTCCATTAATCTTTAACCCATGAATTTCTATTTTTTTTCCTCTTGTCAAGCAACTCTCAATTCAAATTATCAACAATAAGCCCCACAGTACCAACATAAAATTATGACCTTAATAATTTTTAGATTATATTTTTTATTTCATCAGCTAGGTCACCCATAAACATGTTTAATAATTTCACTTGCCTTTGGAAGGTCATTCAAAATTCCCTTGACCTACAGCTAAAACCGAGGCTGACACCAAACCACTAATAGTACTCTTGGGACTTTAATACTTTTCTACATGTGAATCTAAGTCTCAAATGATTTCTACCACACACTTCCCGTAAGAATATGTCATGTGAGAGTCAATGCTAAAAGAAGTAAAAACTACCTATTGCTTTGTCTATACTTGTCATCCTGTCACAGTCCAGATTATCCAGATGAAATTAAACTGTCATCTTTGTTCATTTTGATCCTAACGTAATAGGAATAACACATGATGTCCTTGTTATAGTAGAAGAATGCTATAAATCAGTATGTACTAGCATATAAAATTCTAAATGCATTGAATAGAACCGAAATTTATAATGGGGTTTTACTGAATATGGAAGAAGACCAAGAAAGCATACACTTCTGATTTTGAAAATAAAGGACCTAGAGAAAGCAATCCCTGTCATCTCATTCTAAGCACATCAGTTCAACAAAATTCATTGCAAAAACAACCTATAACATTAGTATTATGCATAGTTATTTTCAAAGTTTTAATAAATTAGATCTATTTCTTGTCACATAAATACTGTAAAAGTACCATTCTTGATCCTGCAAAGAGATGCATACATTTCATAAGTCAGACTAGGTTATTTAAATTTAATTTTATGTATTAATTTTTCATGCCTAAACCATATTTTATGTTTCTACCTATGTTTACAAAATATTCACCAAATATTTATACTACTGTTATGTCATGCATAGCCATCCTTGACAACTCACTTCGTATAATAAACAATATATAAAGAATAAAATCATTCTAATCAAAATTATTTTTCATATTTATATAACTGCTTTATTCTAAAACCAAAGCCTTTACATTTTGTTTTACAGGGAATAAAAAGGAAGAATCTTCTTAAAATCTTTACAAAGAATGTATCAATATTGGGAAAAACTTTAGAAAGAAATTGTGATTATACAGATGGACTACCAATTTTACTGTAGCAGAAGAAAGGAGTACATACCAGTGGATACTAAAGAAATACAAAGGAATTAATATCTCTGGCTTAAAATAAATGCTTTCTCAGCCTCTCTGCTGCTGACATGCTAGAGCTGGATAATTCTTTGTCAGTGGAGCCGTCCTGTGCACTACAGAGTACTTAGCACCATGCCTGGCTTCTCTCCACAAGATGCCAGTAGCACTTCCCCACCCCTCCCCAGCTCCCCTGTACACGCTCCAAGCAGCGACAACCAAAAATGTCTCCAAACCTCGTCACATAACCCCTAAGGGCATAACAGCCTTCAGCTGAGAAACACGAGATAAAGATAATAGAGCAACATATAACTCATTAAGGAATAGAGATAATAATCACATAGTTAAATCAGATTCCTTACTATATGCTAGTCAGCCTACTGACTACTTTCATAAGTATTCTTTAATTTCATTCTTAGGACACCTTTATCAGATTCTACCGTTATCCCATTCTACACACGAGAAGTAGTCTTAGAGCTTAAATACATGTGCCAAATCTCACAGTTATTTCAAGATCAGATTCTTTCCCAGATTCTTCTAATACCAAAGCCAGTGCTCTTAGCCACTCTACTGCTCCTAACTGATCATGGGACAGTAAATTAAGTGATGCCATCAACTTTAACTGCCTTATTACATAACATGAATGTAGGACTTTTTAAAAGACTGCAAACAAAGGGTGGGTGTCTACTGCCCAGTGCATTGGAGGAAAAGGAAATAAATTGTACTATTATACCATCAGCAGGACTTTCCAGGCTTAGGACTCCTTGCCATTGCCTCCACTTTACTTTTGGTAGCTAATCCTTGTGTTTAACAGTTCTTACCTGTCCTACCCGCATGGTAGACAAGTAGTAAACATTTCTCTTGAGACTGGAACCAAGTTACTAAAGTATGATTTAAAACTATTACTACAGCTATATTTTAGGTTGACCTGTAACAGTGAATATAATTTTCAAAGCTGTTTATAACCACTGATTTTATATACTATCTTCATCCCTGATCTCAAATGTTACATTCCTGATTTTTATTGTTACAAAATAATGAACAATGCAGGGCTTCCCTGGCGCTGCAATAAACTATCTGCCTGCTAATGCAGGAGACCCAAGAGACTAGGGTTTGATCCCTGGGTTGGGAAGATCCCCTGGAGTAGGAAATGGCAACCCACTCCAGTATTCTGGCCTGCAAAATTCCATGAACAGAGGAGCCCAGTAGGCTACAATCCATGGGGTCACAAGAGTCAGACATGACTGAGCACAGCACTATCTATCTAATGATCAATGTCCTCCTCACAAGAAGAGGTTCCAGAGAATAAATAGTTCTTTTTTTAAATTCAATTGTTTCTGCTTATATTCTCATCCATACTGAATAAACAGATGAAACACATAAAGATACTAATAAAACTAGATTATCTTGGCAAGAAGACTGCTGTCAAAGCTCAGAATTGTCACATACATATGCAAATATCCTACTTCCCCTCTCCCTTGCACTCAGGCAAAAGGATAGAGGAACAAGGAAAGAATCGATTGTCACCAGTACTTAACAGCAATTACTAATTTAGAATAAAGCTTATTTTGCTTACTCGTATCTAAGCTTTATCAAGGAGGCCTACAAACCTCCAAAAATTATGGTAACAAAGTAAGTCATTAAAGTAGGAGCAAAATTTTATGCAGTTGGAAAACAAAGTAGGTAGATGTAAAGAAACAGAAAGAACGAGGACAGTATTAATATAATCCTGCGAAAGAAGAAGTCTTAATTATTTGCTAGGGTAGCACACGCTCTACATGAACTCTTGGAGAGTTCACGGTACACTCTCATTCTGATTATGTTTTTAAGATCTGCTTATTTTGCTTTATGCAACTCCCCCTTATTACACCTGACTGTCGCATGATACACTGCTATGCTGTGCTACACTTCTTCAGTTGCATTTGACTCTGTGACCCCATGGGCTCTAGGTCAGGCACTTCTGTCCATGGGATTCTCTAGGCAAGAATACTGGAGTGGGTTGTCATGACCTCTTCCAGGGGATCTTCCAAACCCCGGGATCGAACTCCCGTTTCTTACATCTTCTGCACTGGCAGGCAGGTTCTTTACCACTAGCGCCACCTGAGAACTATTATGCATGTATCACATAACAGTGTGAAGTCAAGTGGCCTTAGAAAGCATCACTACGAACAAAGCTAGTGAAGGTGATGGAATTCCAGCTGAGTTCTTTCAAATCCTGAAAAATGATGCTGTGAAAGTGCTGCACTTAATATGGAAGCAAATTTGGGAAATTCAGCAGTGGCCACAGGACTGGAAAAGGTCAGTTTTCATTCCAATCCCAAAGAAAGGCAATGCCAAAGAATGCTCAAACTACCTCACAATTGCACTCATCTCACACGCTAGTAAAGTAATGCTCAAAATTCTCCAAGCCAGGCTTCAGCAATACATGAACCATGAACTTCCTGATGTTCAAGCTGGTTTTAGAAAAGGCAGAGGAACCAGAGATCAAATTGCCAACATCCAGTAGATCATGGAAAAAGCATGAGAGTTCCAGAAAAACATCTATTTCTGCTTTATTGACTAGGCCAAAGCCTTTGACTGTATGGATCACAACAAACTGTGGAAAATTCTGAAAGAGATGGGAATACCAGGCCACCTGACCTGCCTCTTGAGAAA
>NW_011495032.1:34534815-34535243 GCF_000754665.1 Bison bison bison
GGAAAATTCTGAAAGAGATGGGAATACCAGGCCACCTGACCTGCCTCTTGAGAAACCTATATGCAGGTCAGGAAGCAATAATTAGAACTGGACATGGAACAATAGACTGGTTCCAAATAGGAAAAGGAGTACGTCAAGGCTGTATATTGTCATCCTACTTATTTAACTTAAATGCAGAGTACATCATGAGAAACGCTAGGCTGGAAGAAACACAAGCTGTAATCAAGATTGCTGGGAGAAAACTCAATAACCTCAGATATGCAGATGACAGCACCCTTATGGCAGAAAGTGAAGAGAAACTAAAGAGCCTCTTGATGAAAGTGAAAGAGGAGAGTGAAAAAGTTGGCTTAAAGCTCAACATTCAAACTAAGATCATGGCATCTGGTCCCATCACTTCATGGGAAATAGATGGAGAAACAGTGGAAACA
>NW_011495032.1:34535343-34565252 GCF_000754665.1 Bison bison bison
ATGCTGGGAGGGATTGGGGGCAGGAGGAGAAGGGGACGACAGAGGATGAGATGGCTGGATGGCATCATCGACTCGATGGACATGAGTTAGGGTAAACTCCGGGAGTTGGTGACGGACAGGAAGGTCTGGCGTACTGTGGTTCATGGGGTCGCAAAGAGTTGGACATGATTGAGTGACTGAAACAAACTGAGTGATATAAGCTACTGTGATGTTCACTTTGGCTGCCCCAGCTCTCACTACCAGAGATAATGCTTCAATGAACATTAACAAGCATAGCTCCTGATAAGAACTATGTGAGAGTTTCTCTTATTTATAAGAATGAAATAGCTAGATTATTTGGTCGTGGCATATTTATTTTCACCAAACTATTTTTCTAACAGCTACTGCAATGGGGGAAAAACTCCATCAGTTTTATAAATCATAAAATTATTTGGAGCAGCATTCTCCAAATTATTACTTGAAAAATAAAAAACAGACTCCTCAAAATATTAATAGGTGTTTTACAAGAAAGAGTAATATAGAAAAATGTATATTTGAGTCTCAAACAATGCAGGGAGTTAGAAGCACACACCCTCCCCTCAGCAGAAAATCTGAGCATAATTTAGAGTTGGCCCTCCATCTTGCCTAGAGAAGGCAATGGCAACCCACTCCAGTACTCTTGCCTGGAAAATACCATGGACATGGGAGCCTGGTGGCCTGCAGTCCATGGGGCCGCTAAGAGTCGGACATGACTGAGTGACTTCACTTCCACTTTTCACTTTCATGCATCGGAGAAGGAAATGGCAACCCACTCCAGTGGTCTTGCCTGGAGAATCCCAGGGACGGGGGAGCCTGGTGGGCTGCCGTCCATGGGGTCACACAGAGTCGGACACGACTGAAGTGACTTACACTCCAGTGGTCTTGCCTGGAGGATCCCAGGGACGGGGGAGCCTGGTGGGCTGCCGTCCATGGGGTCGCACAGAGTCGGACACGACTGAAGCGACTTAGCAGCAGCTGCAGCAGCTCTATCTATAGCACTCCTCTGGGTTTGTGGTTTGGAATCAGGAGATTCAACTAATTTCAGATCACGTAGAATTATAAATTTTACTATTGAAAAAATCTTCATGTAAGTGGACCTGGTTGTTCAAGAGTCAGCTGTATTTGCAAAATGTTCTCTTAACTAAAGAGGCCAATCCACTGAAGAACTGCCCAGGGCATTTTAACATGCTAACACTCTGTAAATGCCTTACATTGCCTCTTGATCATTTATATTAACACTGCAAATGATCAAGAGGCAAGTAGCTAAGCTCATTTTCCCAAATATATTTGAGGTCAAAGCATATATTTTTCAGATCTTTTCACAGACATCTTCTGACATATTTGTAATTTATAGAATATAGTTTAGGAAACACTGTATTCAGCAAAAATTACTCGGAATTAAACATAATGAATTTTGATACTAATATCCAAAAGATGTGTTCCTATAGAGTCCATGTAAAAATAATACGTAATTATATCTTCAATAATCCATAATGACATATTGATATATTTCATAGATTTTATTTTAATATGTACTAAGTAAAGTAGACTTAGTAAACAGCTAAGCTATGGATTGCTGACAAAATATAGCTCAGATACATAGCTCTCTGATATTGTGGCTTAATTTGGGCGAAGCATAGAGAAATAAGATAAACTGCCCAGACTTTACCTAATATGTTATAACTATCATTTCCCTTAGAAAATAAGTTTTTGATGGTTTCTAGATGGCATGAGATAAAATATGTATGTGTGTGCACACTCATTTGCTCAGTCATGCCAGAATCTGCCACCCCATGAACTGCAGCCCACCAGGCTCCTCTGTCCATGGGATTTCCCAGGTAAGAATACTGGCGTGAGTTGCCATTTCTTACTTCAGGATAAATATATATATTTCTGAGTAAATAATTGCATTTTACTTAGTATTCTATACCACCAACTAAATTTGAAGCTATAAACTAAAACAATCACATAAAGAGAATTAAGAAATTAGGTAAAATAAGTGTTTTCATGTTAAAAACTGATTTTTTAAAGTGATATACATTTTTATATGTAAGTTTAAAGGTAAATATTAAGGTAATTATTTGGATGGTGATAATGTATCTCAATCAACTTAGTAAACTTGGATTTAAGAAAAACAACCGTTCAGTTCTGAGGGCAATATAACGCTAAAGCAGAAGGAAAGAAATTTTAACTCTTCTTAAAAGATATCAATGTATACTGTCCACTATTTAACCCATGAGAAAATTCAAGATTGCATTTAAAATATGTGCTCTTTCAAAAGTTCATGTAGTAGTTTATTTAAGCTGATAAGTGAACTTTTCTCTAACATTAGTTGTCTAGACAATTTAACTTCCATTTTAGAAACACACTCTCAGAGGTAGAGATAGTCAGTTCTTTGTCACGGCAGATAAAATAAGCTCACAGCCAAGAATACCAGAGCACTATTTTCGTCAGGTGCTTATCAACATTTATGTTGTCACCCTGTACCAGCAGAACATTTAACAGATCTACTGCATCAACGTTTCCTAATCATCTGATATCTATTTTTATATTTCCTCAATGACTCTCCCTATAAAAAGTCACAAACTGACATAGAATGTGGAGTAAAAATATTTTTAAACCAAATACATAATTTCCAGATTATGTGTTTTTAAAATAAAATCTAAATAATTAAACTTCCAATACAATGTACAATAAATTTTGCTATCTTGCTTCACAACAAGCACTAAAACATATACTGAAATGAACATTTACATATATGCCTCCTGAAAAAAAAATAGTACAAAACACCAATAAACATCAAATGGAAAACAACTCGTCAAGTTATGTTCTGTAGAAGGTCACTTTTTATCACTGTGTATGCACCTCTGTTCCAGTGCCACTACTCTATCTTAACCATTGGTTTCTGGATCTATCACAGAGTGTATGTTAAACTTCAAAGCATAGGAAGGACACTATCAATTGAAATTCTCAAGGCCAAGAAATTTAGTAAAGAATGAAGAGTCAAGTGAAGAAGGAAAGAAATAATGGACCACAAAATAATTATTAGTTTTAGGTATACCAAACTCATTTTTTCTTTACATTAAAGCAAATCTTTTCCCAGGCACCTTTGTGACAACTCAATTCTTCATTTTGATATGTACTTCTCATTAATGAAAATATAATCAAGTGGTTTCTGATACATGAATTAGCTTGGCTTTGGAGTTGACAGAACATGAACTTGTCTGGCACAAGCTTATCTAAAAGAGTCATATCAGATAAGTCTGAGTGCTAACACTGTAAGTCACAACACTGGGAAACACGCTTTGGCAAGCTCTCCAAAATCCTGCCTCTCTTCATGGAAATATAACAAATTTCATTTTTTAAAAGTCTGATATGTAAGTGATATACAGATACCAAAGGAAAAAATGTACTTAGTGCTTTGCACTGAATTTATAAAAAAAAAAAAAAAACTAATATATATAGTATGACCTACGTAAGTGATGATAATTATTCTAGGAGGGTCAGTGTCTTCAAAGACTTCCATTGTTGTCCTCTGATTTTTTGTTTCTGGTAAATAAATACGGCTTTAGTTGATGCTTTCAAAGTATTTCTAATTTTGTGACTTGAAAAAATTGGGCATCAGGAAACACCAGTACATTCAAAATGAATTCTGAGGGAATGACAAATATCAGAGAGCTTCACAAAATGGACACAGTGTTCTCTTACATGATTATTATCTTTCTTTTTTTGTCTCTCTCCTTTAAGAGTTGAAGAACTCATAAACAGAATAAAGATTATTAATTTACTAATTTTGAAAATTTAAGTAATTCATAATACAAAACAAATGTTTTAGAAGTCATTTGGAGGAAAAGTTTTTAGAATAACCAAGATTTTCTAATATAATTTTAAAATGCAGTATAAAGAGCCTTCCAATCCATTCATCTAGCCTTAGGCATCATGGTATCTAATCCCCATTCAAAATTCCCTACTACATATTTTGGATAGGAAAGCAATTTTGTCAGTTCCCTTATAAACCAATTAATGTACAACATGTAGCATCAAGCTACAGTTTAGAACTGACAAATGAAATGAAATAATGATTTCACAATCAGAAGACTCTCATTAGAAAAGGTCACAGGAAAAGAAAGAAATGGTGAAGCCCTATCATTGAAACTGAGCTCATACCTTGAAGACAAACACCTGGGTGTTTCACCACCAAATTTATATCTTAATAATACTGAAAAACAAGCTCAAAAAAATCTCCTATTTTGGTAAGGTACCTGAACACAGAACCAGTCTATATATCACTGCTGGAAAGTGTGGCCACAGTACTTCAAATCTTACCACTTTTCATGAGTTAAAAGCATTCTTCTAAGTCATCACAGAAAAATAAGAATAAAGTAAAAAACACACACTGACTTACAGAAGACTACAAAGAAAGGGGTCAGCTACTAAGCCATGAGAAAGACTGCATCTGAGTATCCAGAGAAGATCAACTACTGCTTAAAATACAAATTTTTAACACATCTTCACAATAACTAAGTATCTGTTAAAAAATGTGAATAAAATGTCCCTAAAGGTGAAAATAGAAGAAAGTAAAGCCAAAACTCAGTGGATAGGTTCGTTTGGAAATATCAATAGTTCAAAGCCTAGGGGGCCCTACACTGCATGAACCCATGGGAATAGTATGAGTCTGTGTTTTTATTCAGGGCTCAGTCTGCCAGTTTGGTCACACAGTATTAAGTTCTTGCCTCCCCACAGCAATTTCTGCTTTCAAAAACTGATTCAAAATCTGCTCATACTAACTCTAATGGTGGCAATGAAGCTTCCATAATGGTAATTCATGATTCTGGCAAAGAGTTAGCGTAACTTGAATATTTTAAAAAGTTTTTAACCAAAACACGCTAAATTCACATTAGAAGAACAGGAGAGACTATACATAAGCCAGCTGTATGATGGCCCTACTTGTGTTTAACTTTATGCTTTCACAAACAATGTACAATTGACCACAATTTATTAAAAGATGACATAGTGAGTTTCAGTGGTAGTGATATAAGTATCATAAGGTGATATGTCATGAGATGTCTATAGAGGATGGGGACACTAATTTAAAATTTTTATAATAGAAAAATTAGGTTAATTATTTCCCATAAGTCTTAGCACTGTGCTGTCCAATAGCCAGTAATCACATGTAACTGTTTACATTTGGATGTGTTCACTAAAATGAAATAAATTTAAAAATTCAGTTCCCCAATCACATTTGCCACATTTCAGTAGTTTAATAGCCCTATATGACTTGAGGTTACCATATCAAACAGTCCAGATATTGAACATTTCCACATGGCTGAAAGAGAGTTAGAGTGTATACAATCTGTAACAGGAATGCTGTGGTGAATAGCAACAGAAAACTTGACTGACAAAGATTAACTGGAGTTTGTTTTTCTGCAACAGAAACAAGTGCAGCAGTAGGTACTTGTGAACACTAGTTTGGGTGCAAAATGATGACAAAAAGAAAGCAGACTCTTTCTGTGTTTCTCTTGCACTACCCTTATAGGCTTTGTAGGTTGTTTTTCCCTTATACTTTTTTACCTCATGAATGCACAATGGCTGCTGCAGATCCAACATTCTTCCACATTCAAAATAGGAAGAAGTGTAGAAATGGGAGTAGAGTCTACACTTATTCTTTAATCAGGCAAACACTTTCCTAGAAGTCCCTTGGAGACTTCCATTTATATCTCCTTGGCAAAATTTATGCCATATGGCCACCTTTACTAGGATAGGAACTCTTCCCAAGAAGATGGGAGAACAATCCCAGAAAAATCAGGGTTCTATTAGCAAGGAAAAATAACGGGGGAAATAAATTTTAAATGATAATTATAGTGCTTATCGTAGATTTTCTTAAGATCTATTCCTAAGAACAATCAGAAGAGGAAAAAATGAGTTGCATTAGTGGTAAAGAACCCACCTCCAAATGCATGAGACTAAGAGATACAAGTTTGATCACTGGGTCAGGAAGATCCCCTGGAGAAGGGCATGGCAACCCACTTCAATATTCTTGCCAGGAGAATCCCATGGAAGAGGAGCCTGGCAGGCGATAGTCCATAGGGGTCACAAAGAGTCAGACATGACTGAAGCGACATAGCACAAGAAGAAAAAAGTTTTAAAGAAGGAAAGCCAATACTGAAATATTAACCTCATTTTTTTTTTTTTTTTGGCCCATGGCCATGTGAGGAAGTAGTTTTTAAATCCATACAAAAAGTTATTTAAAGTTTTTTAAATCCATACAAAAAAGTTGAAGTTATATTTAAAGTTATTAGTATATACATTCCAACAAAAGTGCTGAAATTTAATCAAAGGAGACTATTACTTCGAATATGCTCTTAGTTTTTGTGGTTAACCTTTTGTGATATATTCCTCACATGGTACTATTTAATACAGAAATGAATTTCCCTACCTGCCAACATGACCATTTCTTTAAGCATTTGGGCTAAGACTTTTGTAAAAACTAGTTTTGTTCAAACAGATAAAGCTAAGAGTCTCAACATTTACAAAGGAATAAGTATTGCATGAGATAATTGTAAGTAAATAGGAAACCAGCTTGTTTTTTAGCCTAAAGAGGAAAGGCATTACCAATAGATATTTTAGTGTTCTGCATGAAAACTTACTTTAAAAACATATGTCAAAAGAGATACTGAATGTTTCACAAAGCAGTAAAATAAATAAATAAAACTCTATTCCCTTTAAATCATGTATTTTCAATGGTAATATTAGAAAAATTGAAGCAGCTTTGAGTAAACAGTTCAAATATGTCATGTGAGTTCTATGCTCAGTAAAACACAAATAATATCTATTTCATGAGTTTATAACATTCTAGACTATCCTCAGGGAGACAGAGTTTTGTGGACTCTTTTGAGACAGAGTTTTTAAGACAAAGCACATTATAATGAAGCATATTAAGCAAACCACAAATGTAAAGACAATTCATAATAAATAGTTACCAAAAAACAGTTGCCACCACTAGCAATAAGGCTTAATTTTAAAATCTGCATGTATTATATCCTAATTAATGCAAGTATTATTCTAATTTGAAATAAAAGCAAGGGAGTCAAAAATAGAAAATACCTTGGATATTTATTTCTAAGGAGGTAGGACAAGGCAGTGGCACCCCACTCCAGTACTCTTGCCTGGAAAATCCCATGGATGGAGGAGCCTGGTAGGCTGCAGTCCATGGGGTCGCTAAGAGTCAGACACGACTGAGCGACTTCTCTTTCACTTTTCACTTTCATGCATTGGAGAAGGAAATGGCAACCCACTCCAGTGTTCTTGCCTGGAGAATCCCAGGGATGGGGGAGCCTAGTGGGCTGCCATCTATGGGGTTGCACAGAGTCGGACACAACTAAAGTGACTTAGCAGCAGCAGCAGCAGTAGATGTTAAATGGAAAAGAAGGAATTATTAGTTAGTGGGTTGAATTGTGTCCCTTAAAGAATTCTCCCATTGAAGCCTTATCTACCAATACCTCAGACGTAATTGTATTTGGAGACAGGTCTTTAATGAAGTGATTAAGTTCAAGCTAGGCCATTAGGGTGGAGTTATAATCTACTAGAGACTGATATTCTTCCAGGAAGAGGCAATGTCATCACATGAAAGGATGCATGTGCACAGAAGAAAAGACCATGTAAGAACAAAAGAGAAGGTGGTCATCCCCAAACCAAGGAGAGAGGCCTCAGAGGAAACCACAATGCTTACATCTTGATCCTGGACTTCTAGCCTTCAGAATAGATGTGCAAAATGTCTTGTTGTTTAAACCACTCAATCTGTGATATTTTGTTATGGCAGCCGTAGCAAAGTAATACACTGAGAATGAATGAAAATACAGTGAATTTCTCAGATGTTTCAAATAATGTGTTCTACTTGAGTGGTGAAAGGGGAAAGGGCTTTATTTTTTCAATTATATAGTACAAACTTTCGTTAATTATTCCTGGAAGTTTTTGCAGCTGTGGTGACTAAAATTTAGCCACTAGCCACATGTGGCTATTTAACTTTAGTATAATTAAAATTAAATAAAATTAAAAATTTGGTTCTTCAGCCATGCTAACCACAACAGCTATCATAAGGAAATGTTCATGTTCAATAGCTAAGCAAACAATCAGAGCATGTATGAACATCTTGGCTACTATAGATTATACCAACAGAGATAAGCATGTTGTTAACATTATATACTTGCAAATGACCCTCACATAAACGAATTAGCATGGTATATCTTTACAAGGTATAGATATACCATGGTACTTTACAAAATAACAATAATGAGTGTAGTAAGTAGAAAAACAGAAGTCAAGGTAAAAATCTTGACCTATAGACTAGAGATTTTTCTTTGTGGGAAAAAAAATACAGTAGTTTATTATAAGATATTTATCAAGATTGTTCATTGAAATACCAAGTTTAAAATGTCTTATTAAAAAGAAAAATGTATTACTCATTTGATGCATAAAATTAAATATGTAAACATATATATGCAATACCTTAAAAGTAAAAGGAATTTAATAAAATAAATTGAAAGTTACTTGTAGAAGAGTACTATGTTGTTGTTCAGCAAATAAAATTACTCTAAATCATAGTAGTTTATAGTCACTAAGTCTAAATCACAAAATGCAAGCAAAGATATACTTCATTGATGAAAGTCAAAGTGTTAGTCGCTCAGTCATGTCCAAAGCTTTGGGATCCCATGAACTGTAGTCTACCAGGGTTCTTCTGTTCATGGAATTCTCCAGGCAAGAATGCTAGAGGGGGTTGCCATTACCTTCTCTAGGGGATCTTCCTGACCCAGGGGTTGAACCTGGGTCTTCTGCACTGTAGGCTGAGTCTCAGAGCCATCTGAGTCACCAGGGAATATCCAAAGAGATGCGCAGTTGGCAGGATAAATGCTTCTTAAAAAAATTCTCTCACTGTGGTGAGTTGCTTGACACACTGGAAACTCTTATATTTCCACTTCCCAAATCTAATTTAATGCTGTTCTGTGCCAAATGCAAAATTCTTGGCAGAAGACTGTTTTTGTCAGCTTTGAATTCTCTAGCAATGAATGCATGACTCTAAACTTTAGACCCAGGGCCCTCTAAAAAAATAAATAATAAAGTGTTGATACAGATTATTAAGGATTATTTCCTAGACAGATACAACCTATACCAGAAATTTGTTATTATTTCCCTCTGTACCTTCAAAAAATTTCCACTCTAAAAATCTATGTAGTGTCTTTGAAAATGCTTATTAAAACCTAATTTGAATAGATATTTTTATAAGATGGAAACAGATCCACACTTAAATATATTTAGTAGAGCAGTGTATACAATGTATGAGGGTGAGGGGCAGAAAACTTGAAATATCAGGCTGAAGAGTTAAGTAAGAGAAACATCATGAGGCCTCTGGGATAGGTAAATCCCCATCATATCACGACCATGTAACCAAGTCTGACCAACTTACTATGAATGGAAACATGTGTTGTAATTTCTAGGCCACTGCAATTTGGAATCAGTGTATAACACAGTACCTCCACCATTATTCTCTTTCCTTAAATGGTAATTTGGGAGGCCTTCAGGGATACAGCAGCCATTTAGGGAAGAGTAACCAACCTATCAGAGAAGGCGATGGCACCCCACTCCAGTACTCTTGCCTGGAAAATCCCATGGACGAAGGAGCCTGGTAGGCTGCAGTCGGTGAGGTCGCTAAGAGTCGGACAGGACTGAGTGACTTCACTTTCACTTTTCACTTTCATGACTGGAGAAGGAAATGGCAACCCACTCCAGTGTTCTGGCCTGGAGAATCCCAGGGACAGGGGGAGTCTGGTGGGCTGCCGTCTATGGGGTCGCACAGAGTCGGACATGACTGAAGCGACTTAGCAGCAGCAGCAGCAGCAGCAGCAGCAGCAGCAGCAACCAATCCATACTGACTCTTTCTATGAGAGAGAAATAAGCCTGCACTTTCTTAAGGTTTTCTTACATGTATCTATCACTACAGGATTCATCTACTGCCTGGTTTATCTAACCCATTGAAGGCCCATTATTTATTTATTTTTATTCTACAGAGATATTTGTGATTAGTCTTTATTTCACATGCAGTTGACTAAACAAACTTATTGTATAAATGACTTTTAAAGCAGATATCTGTAAGCAGTTTCACACAGGTAAGAGTCTACATTTACTAACTTGAGCATATCGAGGCCACAGAAGAGATGAATATAGTACGTGGAAGTTTCCAAGTCAGATTCAAGGTGTTCCACCAATTAATACAGAAATATATTTACATGCAACACAAAGAGGTACACAAGAATCCACCATAACACATACACATACGCACACAAATATAAAACATATATATGTATATTCACACTGGGAAACAACTTGGGTATTCCTGGGACTTTCATTTTGACACCAGCATTTTCACAAAAGTACAATTTTTATCTTTAACTCTACCTTCCATATCTGTTTACAGATAACAAGTGAGATAGGCGATTGTTCCTGAAAACTAGCACTACCATTATGTGGTGGTGTTTCTTGGGTCAAGAAACTCTTTCATGGAAACTTTGATTTGTAGAAAGGAAGCAAGGGAAGGTAATCGAAAAAAGGAAGTAGGTTTAAGTCACTTAACATTTCCAAGTGGCTTTTACAACTGTAGTTGGGCTTGAGAACACTAGTATATTTATTGATTTTCTTTTGTATTTTGCTTTCAGGAAGTCCTTATTTACCATATACTGAATGCAATGACTTGTAATAGGCCTGCTGCTGCTATGCTCAGTCGTGTCAACTCTGTGTGACCCCATAGACGGCAGCCCACCAGACTCCCCCATCACTGGGATTCTCCAGGCAAGAACACTGGAGTGGGTTACCATTTCCTTCTCCAGTGCATGAAAGTGAAAAGTGAAAGTGAAGTCACTCAGTCGTGTCCGACTCTTAGCGACCCCATGGACTGCAGCCCACCAGGCTCCTCCGTCCATGGGATTTTCCAGGCAAGAGTACTGGAGTGGGGTGCCATTTCCTTCTCCTGTGATAGGGTTAGGAGTGTTCTAATGTCGAATAAGGCAGAAATCCCTGTTCTCACTGAACAAAGATGGAAAATAAGACTGTGAATATTAATTTAAATTGTATCTTAAGATCAATTTCTATTAAAATTATATTGCACTACTCAGTATTTAAATAATTCAAGCTATATTTTCAAGTCTAATCATTTATGCAGCAGTCCCCAATCTTTTGGGCACCAGAAACCAGTTTCTGGAAGACAATTTTTCCATGGACCAAGGTGCAGAGGAATGGTTTCAAGATGATTCAACTGCATTACATTTACTGTGCACTTTATTAGGAAATGGCAACCCACTCCAGTATATTCTTGCCTGAAAATCCCATGGACAGAGGAACCTGGTAGGTTACAGTCCATGGGGTCACAAACAGAGAATTGGACACAACTAAGAAATTTCACTTTCACTTTCTTATTTCTATTATTACTGCATCGGCTCCATCTCAGATCATCAGGCGTTAGATCCTGGAGGTTGGGACTCCTGATTTGTGGTATCCTTACTTCATAAATTACATTGCATTTGACTCTGTATCATTTTACTATACATCCACTCAGGTGTTCTTGTTACAAATTTTATGGACAAGACTGTATCTTCAATAAAATTCTGAAGAATAACAGCTTATTTTATGTGTCCTAAGATTCTTTATTATAGGATCACAAGCAAGCTATCAACATTAAATAATCTTTAAAGTGGGCTTCTCTATGGCTAGTACAAAAATGCTCTATACTAAAATATGAAGTTTGCTCCCTCTGGAAACAAAAAGGGCACTCTGATCTATAAACCAATTGAAGTCCTTAAAAAGTCATTGAATATTGAGTAGCATTTGCTCAGCTTTAGCTTAACAGCAATGGAAAAATCCAAGAAAGATAAGAAATCACCACACTATATATTTAAGGCATAGCAATGCTGCTGATTACTCTCATAACTGAATCCATTTTTCCCAGCTTCTCAATAAAAGAAGCTGGGAAATTTTTAAAATATTCATTTTAAAGTTTTGCCTGTCACTGGACTATGCTCATAACCAGCTAGCCACCTTGTCAGGATGGAGTTTATTACAGGATTTAAATAAATCATAGCTTTTAAAGGGTATATGTTACATTAACTATTATTGGGTTAGAAATAGTGCAAAAAATCACAATTTCATATTAATAAACATGATGAAAACACTGCCAACTTACATGTCATCTGCTCCCACCTTTGGTAAGAGAGTTAACTATGTCAACCATAAAAAGGAAGTTTGTGATGTACAGTTTAGTCCCACTGGGGTTAAGGAAAAAAGTACCCAATAAAATTAAGTGAATTCCCCTGTGTCTAAAGTAATATGTTTCAAATAAACTCCCAGAGGTAAAAGAGTTACTGTTTATCCTTACAACTATATCCAACTTTGAACATGAACTACTTGATCTTTTCTATAAAAAGCTGATTCTGTTAACAAGTCCAATACCTTTAAATAATATTTGTAACTCAGAACTGCTTATTGGAAGGGGCATTTGATCCTCACAGTTCAGTTCAGTTCAGTCGCTCAGTCGTGTCCGACTCTTTGTGACCCCATGAATCACAGCACGCCAGGCCTCCCTGTCCATCACCAACTCCCAGAGTTCACTCAAATTCACATCCATCGAGTCAGTGATGCCATCCAGCCATCTCATCCTCTGTTGTTCTCTTCTCCTCCTGCCTGCAATCCCTCCCAGCATCAGAGTCTTTTCCAATGAGTCGACTCTTCACATGAGATGGCCAAAGTACTGGAGTTTCAGCTTTAGCATCATTCCTTCCAAAGAAATCCCAGGACTGATCTCCTTTAGAATGGACTGGTTGGATCTCCTTGCAGTCCAAGGCACTCTCAAGAGTCTTCTCCAACACCACAGTTCAAAAGCATCAATTCTTCCGCGCTCAACTTTCTTCACAGTCCAACTGTCACATCCATACATGACCACTGGAAAAACCATAGCCTTGACTAGACAGACCTTTGTTGGCAAAGTAATGTCACAGAACTACACAAATACACATACAATTTCACAAAGAAGCAAGACCTCACTAATCCAGTATTCTTGCCTAGAGAATCCCATGGACAGGGGAGCCTGGTAGGCTGCTGTCCATGGGGTCGCACAGAGCTGGACACGACTGAAGCAACTTAGCATGCATGCATGCACTGGAGAAGGAAATGGCCCCCACTCCAGTATTCTTGCCTGGAGAATCCCAGGGACAGAGGAGCCTGGTGGGCTGCCATCTATGGGGTCACACAGAGTCAGACACTACTGAAGCAACTTGGCAGCATCAACTGATGGTACAATTTGTTTCCTGCAGCCACTTCTTCCCCTCCTAATAGCAAAATTATTTTTAAAGTAACCATCAAAAATAGAATTTAAAAAACATGCTTTTAACAATTTATCACATAATATTTAAGTTTCTGAAGGAAAAGTGTTACTTTTGCCATATTCAATGGTTGTCTCTATGTTAATACATTTTAACAATCTCTTTTTAGAACTGCCTGTATATGTTTTCTATTTTCAAACCATAATCTCATAGCACTTTTGTTTAGCAGATGAACATACAGACCCCTGTATGGACCATCCTTTGATAAACTGAACTTACCAGCTATATCTTAGTAGTATGAGTGCTCATTGAACACTATCCATAATATTTTCTACGTGAAAACAAAATGAAAATGAATTGATCTTGCTGTCTTTGTACTGATTTCACATGTGCGTGCTCAGTAGCTCAGTCATGTCCGACCCTTTTTGATCCCCTCCAAGCTCCTCTGTCCATGGGGTTTACCAGACGAGAACACTGGAGTGGGTTTCCATTTCCTTCTCCAGGGGATCCTCCTGACCCAAGGATCAAACTTGTGTCTCTTGCTTTTCTTGCATTGGCAGGCAGATTCTTTATCACTGAGTCACCTGGGAAGCTCCACTTTATTTGTAGAAACACCTTATTGATTAAGGTAAAATGTTACATTCTCAGTCTTATAAGTCAAACATGAATATATTTTGTTCTAAATTTGATAATTTTAAAAAACTTTGGTGGCCTAAGAAAAATTAAACATGATAATTTAAATTTTAATATATGGAAATAAAATATTACATACATTTGATACATAATGGACTATATTAGTGTCTAACCCTTCTAAAATTATGTGGAGAAATTTGATATTCCAGAAGATAATTCATCTCTTTTGCTTTTCTTCCCATTTTCCCTTTGTTTACAACACAGATCCTTGCTAATATTATTTCATTCAGAAAAAAGGATTTTAAAACAAAAAAGGACTCACTTCCTTTAAATATTATATGATTACCTCTTTTTAGTGAGAAATCATAAAAGTTTCTCTTGATAGTGTCCTCCTACTATTAGTAGGAGAACCAATTTATCAAACAAAGGAGTCTGCATATCCATCTATCCATCCGTGAAGCAGAAATGCATGAGAATATGGTGTTAAAAATAATTAGAGACCATGAATAAGCAGATTCAAAAATTTATTAAAGTATATTAGCTATAGTATATACCTATAACATATTACAGATAAACTGTGGAAAATAGACAAAAATAAATTAACAGAAATTTACAATTAATCTTTTAGAGCTTTTTTTTTCATCAAGCTAAAATCTTGGAACTACTTCACCTTTCTTTATCTCTTTTTTAGTTCATGGAAATGTATACTTGCCCACAGTAAAGCCCAGAAACTGAAAATGGCCTCATAAACACCTTCAAAATTTTCTTTTTACCAGCCTCCTTACGATTGCATAACACTAAATAGTGCAGAAATGTAGCTTTCTATCAGAAGTACAGTGTGCTGCCCCGCACCATGTGGGGGACTTGAAATTGTTCAGACCTAGGTCCTGGGTTACTACATTACACTGTAAGAATATAGTAGGTACACACAGTCGGGGGCATGACCAAGTGTCCTTTCTGAACCGTGAGGGTCTAGATAATGGACGAACCGTGATGGATTTCATGGTGATGGATTCATTTGATTTCCACTGGCCTCATCCAGAATCCCCATTAGATTACTCTCGAAGAAAGTGTACTCATTCCTTTCCTTTTGTCAAAGTACATTTTCTAGGCCAAATCTTGCTTTTGAGAGTATTTCGAAATGGCTTCCTACAGATATTTTCAAGTTTCTGCAACAAATATGCTTGACAAACATAAGGAAACATATTCAAACATATTTATATCTCCATTTCCAAAAGAGTGCAGTCCTGTCTTCCCACATATGAATATATTAAAAAAAACAAAGAACTATTTTAATCCTTCCAACAGAGGCATTTATAAAATTTTAAGTGACCTGCGCTATTCATATTATCTTGTTATTTTTAACTACTTCATATGCTTAAGTACTTTGTCATAATATTATTTATTTCCTTACATATTCTCCATCTGGTCATTAGCAAACAGTATTTGTTGTTTACTAATACAGTCAATCCTTAGCTTGATCCTGTTTAACAATATTCTTCTTTATCTTCTAAAATATGGACAAGTACACTTTTATAGCACAATAGCAATTTGTTTGAAAAACGTCTTATTCAAAAAGCATAATGGAGAAAAAATTCTTATTCCTTCATTATATCATTTATGTAGCATCTTAGCTAACCATAATCTAGGTTTTCAATTTGAATCTTTTGATCATTAAGATATATTTCATTACTAGGATTATCTATACACATACAGCTACTTTGCCTAAAATATGAAATAATTAATTTGCTACCAAAAATGGTACATTGCATAGTCTTTAAAGGGACTGAAGATAAATGTTGCCATTATCATCAATTTATTAAGAAGGGATTAAAGTACAGGAATAAAGAAATATTCATATTTTAACAATGTCTTAGCAACAACTCACCAGCAGTAAACACTGGACTTTGGATTCAAAAATCTAACTTCAATTATGAACCCTCGGGATTGAAAGATGTTTACAATACACGGAAAAAAAGAAAACTTGCACTGAATAGAGATTGTGTGTATTTATATATATATAAATACACACACACACACACACCCCCCTGTCCCTTTCATGGAAGATTCGATGATCTATATTAAGAGAGAAGTGTTCTATTCTGCTTGAAGGTTCAGATATGTGTGTACCAGCAACAAAGTAGAAGATTTAGAAGAGAGTCAACCAATAAAATCTATACCAAATTGCTGAACATGAATTTCCTGGGTTTTGTTTTTGGCTAATGCATCCTGTTTTTCCTAGTTTCCAACCTCACAAGGAAGAGCAGAGGACTAGCAAACACTGGCTTAATTATCCCCATCAGTCTCAGAGACAAGGCGCTTAAGAGTTTTAGCTGCTGTAAACACTCCCCTGATAGCAGATAAGGAATCTGCTGAAAGGCGGTTTTGTCTGGGGAAACTTCAGGGGCACGACACTTAATCATTAGTGCAATATTGTATATGCATTACTACATCAAAAGGAACAGAACTCAATATTCTATTGTGAAGATTTTCTGTATTCTTAAAGGTAAGAAAACTAATGCTAACAACAACAAATTAAAGCTACATTTGCTGCAGAAACAAAGCATCTTCTACTTTTCTTTTATTTTTTCTGTTTTCAAGAGAGAATGGCATTCGTGTTTGTGTGTGTGTTTTATACGTGCCTTCAGGGATATAGAAAATTTCCACGGAAGTCAAAGATTCAAGAAGAATTTTCACCTTTGTATCTAAATGCATTGATCAGAAACAGAGAATATCACATAACCTTCTTTTATCACAACACTTGAAGGAAACCAATGTTCTTCCATATCAGTACAGTGTTTGTCTCGGGATCTATTTGTGGAAAACTGACACCTCACTGTCCCTGACAAAATCCTTTCTACCATTTCAAAATGAAGGCATCTACAATGACCTCCTATTCTTTAAATTTAATAGACCTCTCATAGTCCTGCAATCAGAGAATCTTAGAGGTTTCCAAAGCCTTTAAAATATCCAGAATTAACTTTTACTTTCTCTCAGGCCTTCTACCACTGAGTGCAAGGAAAATGCAACTTTGCAGTGTCACACCCTCCTCGCCCTTTCCCACGCTCTGGCCCTAACACACAGGATTTCTTCAGATCAGATGACTGTCCTCCAGTTGCCATCCCTACAGGTTCACTCTTCCTGGAAACTCCAAGTCTCGTATCTGAATTCCTTCGTATGACCTCTCTGTTCTTATTTCTCTCAAGCAATTGGAAGTATCTCTTTTCTCCTCAGAATTTCTTTAGCAGTTTTCATACCATAAAGATGTTTGTTTTAATATTTGGTACTTTCTGGGTCATAATTAGTGTTTCTCAATAACTGAACTTAGTTGAAAATATTTTTATTAATCACTGTTGTGTGGTTATTTCATAGGATGTACATATATATGTATATATATACATACACATATATTTGTGTGTGTGTGTATATATATATAGTGGTAAATGAGACAGTTAAGATCCTTCTATGTATTTATTTAGCCACAATGCACAGCATTCAGGATCCTAGTTCCTCATCTAGGGATCAAATCTGTGCCCCTGCATTAGAAGTACAGAGATTTAACCACTGAACTGCCAGGAAAGTCTCTATTTCGTGGGATTTTAAGGACAGTAAGACAATCCTTTTTACCATAGAAAGTGTGATCACTTTGAATATTTCTAGGTTTCTTAGAAAGAAAAAATTAACTAACTTTTGGAGAGTACTTACTATGCAGCAGGCACCAGGCTAAAGGCTTTACATTTTATTAATATACCTAAGATTATTAACCTGTAAGGATAGCCTTTTGGTGTGTGTCTAAAACCTTCTGAATCCTCCACTTATAATTTTTTATGAAAGATTTGGTGTTAAATAAACTGAGGCTTACTTAACTAATGACTTGTGAATTAGTCATAGATGTCTCATTTTGGTATTTACAAGCTCAGACGTGGCTATTATCACATCTGATACAGTCTCATTTTATCAATAGATGTTTCTCAGAGGAAACTTTTAGTTACTCTTCAGTTATGGCCAATTTAATATGGATTCTAAATGAGGGAATGTTTTCAATATGGATTCTATATAAAGCAAATGATATCATTACCGCAATTTTGACCTTTGAAAGCACACTGCACTGCAGAATGTTATTAATTCCCTCTCTTGTTGGCACTCATATTAAGTAACCAGCAATTTAGGCCAGGCTGTCTATAGTAGAAAATAAATCCCACAGTACATGAGAATGCATGGTTAGAAGAAAGCATTTCCTTAGCAGTGTAGAATAACGGTTAGAGCAAGGACTCTGCAGCTTGAGAGCAACTAATTTGGCAGAAATCCATTTCTGGCCACTGCTACCTATATTGCCTAAGGCAATTCTCAATCTGTTCATCCACAATAAAGAAATAATAATATCTTTCTGGCAGTCTGGCATAGGGTCACTACATTATCATTTGATTAACATGAAAGAGCAAAGTGTGAAAGACCGTCCATACATTTGAAAAGAAGAGTAGAAAAGATAACCAGTCTTTCTAACACTAGATACTGAAGCAGAGAGACAAATCCATTTACATTATATTGGCTCTAGGGATTGATCACAGCAAAATAACATGGACTTCATTCTTTTTCTAGATATACAAATTAAAAAAATATGCAAAATTAAATTGAGATTTATTTATTTGTGTAATACCTTTGGATCATCAAATTGATTATCTATGTATAGCAATACTCTGTGTATTTTAATATTCTGACACCCCCATGTGTGTTAGCATTTAATATAAACTATTTTTAAATGATCGATATATAACATTTAACAAAAAACATTTTGATTGATAAAGTATGTATAATAAATTGTGTGTGTGTGTGTGTATTAGTCGCTTAGTCGTGTCCAACTCTTGGTAACATCATGGACTATATAGCCTGCTAGGATCCTCTGTCCATGGGGATTCTCCAGCCAAGAATACTGGAGTGGATTGCCATTTCCTTCTCCAGGGAATCTTCCCGACCCAGGGATTGAACCTGGGTCTCCTGCATTGCAGGCAGATGCTTTACCATCTGAGCTACTAGGGAAGCCCTATAAACATATACTTATAAGCATATAATTTATATATATATATAATATTTTAAAATAGTTTCCTGTAGGAAGTTTTATTTCTAGGCTATAAAGATATTTGAGACAATTATTTTGAGTATTTCAAAGAGTTACAATAAATATTTCATTTCAATCTATGGATATTTTTCTACACTCTTACAATAACTTTTATAGTTCAATAGCTATCCATTTGGGTTTTCTGTACCAGTAAAATTTGGCGAATTCATGACTTAGAAATATTTAACTGAAATATCTAACTTTTAACAATATGCCAAAATAAAGGCTTAATAACTTGAAGTAGAAATAAGATAAATAAAGGAGCAATCAAATCAGCTGCAAATTTAAGAAAAAAAAGATGAATAGGGCTTATAGTATATGCTTTTAGATCCACTATTATTCATTTTTTTTTTAATTTAGACATATATTGATATACACTTTCCCTTAGCAATCACAAGTATATTTTGATATGCTAAAAATTTACTTGAGCTTTTAAAAGATTAATAAAATCTTTGATTAATTAGTAAAGACAAAAAAATACAACTGTCACTTACTCTTATTTTAGGTGTATTTTTTTACCCTGACATTGATGTCAAATGCTCATAGATTCTGATGAATTACATAAATAGAAAACTTTATTTTACCAAAATAGAGAGGTAGTCATTGACAACACAATCTTTATGAACAAGAAAAGAATTCAATAGAAATGTTGAATAAAATTTGCAATACTGATCTCAGAGTAACAAGAATAAAACTTAAAACACAAATACAACTGTACACCTAAATTTTCCTATCATAAACAAAGCCATGTTTTTAAAAAGAGTCACAATTCAACTTAAAATTCTCAGTTAAAGTAACAGGTCTATTTCTAAAATAATGGAAATTTAAATACAGTGTATAATTGCCAAATATCATTTTTATCCACTATATCTTTTCCCCCCATTTAGGCCATGATATAATTTATATGCCTATAAAACACATGATTTAAAACATGAAAAGATCTCCCTGCTCACTGACTGCATACTATATATACTGGCTAAAAGACAACAGCAGATATTAAATTTAACATTTTGTTATAGATCTTATCATTATTAAAATAGCAGTCATGTATACTTTTATATAAGAGAAGGTAATGGTACCCCACTCCAGTACTCTTGCCTGGAGAATCCCATGGACAGAGGAGCCTGGTAGGCTGCAGTCCATGGGGTCACTTAGAGTAGGACACAACTGAGTGACTTTACTTTCACTTTTCACTTTCATGCATTGGAGAAGGAAATGGCAACCCACTCCAGTTTTTGTGCCTGGAGAATCCCAGGGATGAGGGAGCCTGGTGGGCTGCCGTCTATGGGGTCGCCCAGAGTTGGACACGACTGAAGCGACTTAGCAGCAGCAGCAGCAGCAGCATACTTTCATATGGGCTTCCCAGGTGGCACTAGCAGTAAAAGAACCTGCTGGCCAATTTAGGAGACAAAGGAGATGCAGGTTCAATCCTTAGGTTGGAAAGATACCCTGGAGGAGGGCATGGGAACCCCCTCCAGTATTCTTGCCTGGAGACTCCCACGGACAGAGAAGGCTACTGTACACAGGATCACGAAGAGTTGGATACAACTGACCACATATACACATACATGTGTGTGTGTGTGTGTGTGTGTGTGTATTTATATATGTGCTATGTTGTGCTTAGTCACTGTGTAATATTACATTTATATGAGGTAATATTATACAATTTTTAATTTAAATATTGGTGAAAATATAGTTTTTAAAAACACATGTTTATAATCCTGTGATTAAACAGTACATGCAGACTTTTTTCAAAATTATACTATAAACTTGATTTATTTTCATCATCTCATTAAGACATTAAGGAAAAGATCATTTCTATAATACTAAATTTAGAATATGAAAATAAGAAGACTCTTGATATTTATTCCACTTCATTATCATTGATGACAAAACATAGTTAAATATATATGATATTAAAATAAATTAATATGCTGATATGAGCATTATTTTATTGAACTGTTAATATCTCGAAATGTAACACTCACATCTACCCAGAAACAATTCCAAATCCAACAATACACTTAGATAAGAATATTGAAGCCAGCTACATATGTTAAAAAAAAAAAAGATAATTTACATTTGACAGTAAATACATCTAAGGCAACTGCATTTGTTGCTTTCTTAAAACATATAACCTTACATATTTATTGGAGAAGCAATAACTTAAAATATGTTAGATAATTCAATTTATATATGAATTTACACTGTAATTTACTTTTGTTGCAGTTTTACAATGCAAGGGTATAAAAATGTAACCTTGTCTATTTGACTAAATCAGTATATCAGTGGAGTAATATATCCCATTTGGCTGTCCAGAATAATTGATACTTTCATGTTTAAATAGTTATGTTGGCACCAAGTAAACAAAGGTGCAACTATCAAAACTTAAAAAAATAAATATTTAATTCCTCAATCATAGGATGTTACAAAACACAGTTCTTGACAGTTAGATCATATTTTCTTTTCAACCTACTGTGCAGTATTATCACAACTAAACAAGCCTCTATACAGGTTTACATATAAATTTACGAAACTTTCAAAAACTACCAATTCATTTTTGCCCATAATTTCCACTATACCTTTGAACTTAATGATTCACAGATAACAAAGAGGTAATGGTACAAGAATCAAGGGGAGAAGTAATTGTTCAGTGTTAGAAGAGGAACCATGAAAACCATCTAGCTGGCACTGCAGAATGGCACAATTTCACATATCTTTACTAGACTGGACAGTTTACGGAAGTTACTGGACAGTTTACTGAAAAAAATTCCCTTCAAACATAGAATACTGACCATCTCAATATTGAGCTATAAACATTCTACTCTGGCTTTGTTGAGTAGTTCTAATATCTTCTGCAATTAGCAATTCTTTTGAATCAACTTAGCATACAGCCAGTTGATTGTTTGGGGAGAAGGGAGGAAAAGGAGATGGGAGAATACCAGGGAAGTGATTCAGAGCATGTATTGCCAAACATTTTACACTGTGCATGCTATGCTTTTCCAAGTTGTCCTGTGCCCAATTAGAACCTGATTTTTTTTCTTTCAAAAAAAAAATGAATTTCTGTCTAAAGCCCCTTGACTCCTACTCCTGCTAATAAAGAATTCTCAGTCAGCAATTTGCAAAGTAGGAAAGCCAGGGATAATGGAACTGGGCAGCCTTTACAAGCAAAACAAAACACCAAAGAGAGGGAATAAAAAGGCTGACAAACAATGTAAGCTCTCCCAATGGGTTCATACTTATTTCCTCCCCCTTTAAAATGTACCATAAAAAAAGCTGAATCAACTGTGACCATAATGATGCAAAGTTTTGATTATTATGGCAAATTATACCTTTGCTATTCAGGGGAGGGCAAAAAAGTTTTGTGGCTCATCAAAAGAAGCTAGGAATAAAAGCCAAGGCCACTGACACTTGTGGTGGCAGATTAAGCTGTGAGCAGACTCTAAATAAATTCCATTCTCCCCCATCCCCAAAATACACTATTCTGGCTATTAAGACTGACTTGCATTCTATGCATGCCAGTACACTATCCATTCAGGATCACTTATTTCAGTGGGAGACAGGGAGGGCAGTCTTCTGAATTAGGAAGCTGTAACAGATTAGTTTTGTGTGTGTGTGTGTGTGTGTAACAGACTGTTAACTATGAATGATTACAGTCTCTCCTTCAAATTTAAATAAATCACATATTTTTTGAAATAGTCAAAATCTTTGCAAGTGAAGAAAAAAAGAAAAATTTTGTGCTTGTTTTAATTTCTGAACCAGGAATTTGCCTTTCTGTCAGCAAGGATATATAACTAACATCATTCTTTGAGGATCACAAAATAAGGTTTGCAAAGACATATAATTAAATCACCCAAATCAAACTTTTCAAAGATATATAAGTTTATATAAGAATAAACTGTCCAAATTATCTTGTGAACTCTTTGATTTTCTTGATTAAATGAATCTTCTTTTTGTGCTGATAAGGTTTCTTAAAAGCTGTTTTGGAAAATGTATTCCAATTTAGAACAGAAATAAAAACAGATAAATCATAAGAGGGGAAAAACATGAAGCAAATAAATTGTAATAATTCAAAGAAAACCATAACAATTCTAAAATGAAATTATAGAAAAGGAAACAATATTAAGGACCATGAACTAAAATGTCATTAAAAATATTGACAATCTATTGCAAATCCAGCATTATCACTCAAACTGAATTAACTACAAGAAAAAAAAACTTCACATTTAAACTTAATTTTAATAAAAATAGTTCCTACACTATAAAAATTTTATGACATAAAAATTTTTAAAAAGTAAGCTCATATAGGAGACAGTTTTAGATGTATTAGTACAATTTGTTTGTTCCATATTTATCATATTTAATGATATCCTTGGTTCATTTTCTACATGCTTTATATTTTTTCATCTACAAATCAAAATGTTTTCAAGCTAACTAGTACACAGGGAATAAAAGTATGTTCAAATTTATAAAAATTCATAAATAACTGTAGGTACATTTTGAGGATACTAGCTTCCTATTGACAAAAATTATCTTTACTCAGTTTCAGGAAGTGTGTCTAGAAGGCAAAAACATTCTCAATCACATCAGCCAAAGTAACAATGTAATTAAACACATGACAGGCAAAGCCTCCTCTAACCCAATGAAATGCCCTAAGTATGTATCTCAGGTCCTTCAGTGGCAGTGAGGCAAAGAAGATGAGTATCTCAAGGTCCCAGCCTCCTAAGAGATATATTTGATTGGCAAAATCTGCTTTGAGATTATTTATGTCCTATTCACAGAATAAGAATAAAGTTGAAACAAGTATTAGAATATTCTTTCTGACGCTCATGGTGGTTTATCAGATATAAACTATGATCATATTAAAAATCTTGACAGTTTTCACTTTGTGGTAAGGTAAGATTACAAATATTGTTTCCTTCAAAATACAGTAATGAATTAAAACCACAATTAGGTTATTATTCCCAGCTTCATTGGACTGCTTATACAGCAAAGAGGATACAGAAATTATGGGGGGGGAAAAAAGAATATTGACCTTGATCCATTCTATGGCACAAATGACCTCTTTCAATGTTAAGGATACAAAGTTTCTTTAGAGGGGAACTTGGGACCATGTGGTAGATGGATTCAATCAGACAGGTCTATAGCCACCACATGCCACACTGTTGAGCTCATGGAAATTGTTGTTATAAAAAAAAATGAATGAGAACAGATTTCTGTTAACATTTCCAAGTGATTTTCTCATTAATGATATATATCTTTCTCAAAAGAATATCACCGGTAAAATGTCTGTATACATAACTCAGAACACTTGGTATCTTTTTGTTGTACATTATCAAATACTGCTTTTAAAACTCTCCCTGCTGTGAACAAAGCTTTATAGATTAAATCAGATGAATAAAAAAGGGCACATGAGGGGAACATATGTATACCTATGATTGACTCATATTGATGTCTGGCAGAAACCAACACAATACTGTAAAGCAATTATCCTTCAATTAAAAATAAACAAAAATTTTTAAAAGGGTATATATTCATTTAAAAAAAATTCACCCATTCTCTCTGCAAAAATTTACTTATTAAAAAAACCATTCTGCTGCTGCTAAGTCACTTCAGTCGTGTACGACTCTGTGTGACCCCACAGACGGCAGCCCACCAGGCTCCCTTGTCCCTGGGATTCTCAACACTGTAGTGGGTTGCCATTTCCTTCTCCAATGCATGAAACTGAAAAGTGAAAGTGAAGTTGCTCAGTCGTGTCAGACACTTAGCGACCCCCATGCGCTGCAGCCCACCAGGCTCCTCCGTCCATGGGGTTTTCCAGGCAAGAGTACTGCAGTGGGGTGCCACTGTCTAACCATTCAGTAGTATACTATTTTCATTAACACAGATTAATTACAGTTATATAAATTAATGAGATATCAGTAAATGGTCTCTGTAATACAGTGTACTGTGTTCCCTAAAAATTCCTATGTTCAATCCCTAACACCCAAGTTGACTGTATTTGGAGACAGGGCCCTTAAGGAAGTCATTAAATTTAAATGAGCTCATAGGGTAGGCCCTAATCCAGTAAGACCTGTGTTCTAATAGGAAGAGGAACAGACACAAGGGATCTCTGAATGTCAAATATAAGGAAATGGCCACATGTGGACCCAGTGGGAAGGCAAACACTTACAAGCCTAGGAGAGAAGCCTCCAAATAACACTTCGCTGACACTTGATTTTGGCTTTTTAGCCTCCACAAATGCAAGGGAATAAATTTCTGTCCTCCAAGCCACCAAGCCTATGATATTTTCTTACAGCAGCCCTCACAGACTAATTCAGTCTCCATAAACACTATTTTTTCTCTTTAACTACTTAGAAATATAAAGTTGAGGAACTCATTTAATTCTTCTGAACTTCAGTTTCTTCACTTATAAAATAAGCCTAGGCTAACTAAGGGTTAGTAAATATAAGATACGCATGCCACCAGTTTTTGTTTCCTTGCCAACAGTAGACAAACTACTCCTGGTTAAACACATCAAATAACAAATTAATAAAATAATGATTAGCTGACTGAAAACTAAATTCAGAAGAGGCACTAGCCTAAAGAATGCCAAAAATCTAGTTATATTAAGTGCCTTTGGTAACTACTTGGAATTTTAAGAGAATTAATCATAAGACATATTGCCTCAAAGATAGTTTGTGGAAGTTATGAAAACTGATATATTCTCAGCTACATAAAGTACCTTGGGCCTTTCAAGGATGCTGATTTCATTGGAATTAATGGAAATTAAGAAAATGTTCAACATACTGGTGATACTATTTTAATTTTTACTTCTTACCACTTTAGGAATTTTACCTTCACCCTCTCAAACTCCAAGCCTTATTCATATTTTAATGTTCAGAGTTACGAAGCCATTTACACTTTTGTTAAAAACTTAACCCTTGGGCACTAATTGCCTTTCATTGTTGCTGTTGTTACTAAGTCCTCAGTTCAGTTCAGTCATTCAGTTGTCTCCAAATCTTTGTGACCCCATGGACTGCAGCATGCCAGGCTTCCCTGTCCATCACCAACTCCCAGAGCTTGCTCAAATTCATGTGCATTGAGTCAGTGATGCCATCAGACATCTCGTCCTCTGTCATCCCTTCTCCTGCCTTCAAACTTTCCCAGCATCAGGAGCTTTTCAAATGAGTCAGTTCTTCACATCAGATGGCCAAAGTATTGGAGCTTCAGCTTCTGCATCAACCTTCCAATGAATATTCAGGACTAATTTCCTTTAGGATTGACTGATTTGATCCCCTTGCAGTTCAAGAAACTTTCAAGAGTCTTCTCCAACACCACAGTTCAAACGCATCAATTCTTCCACACTCAGCCTTCTTTATGGTCCAACTCTCACATCCATACATGACTACTGGAAAAACCATACCTTTGATTATAGGGATCTTTGTCAACAAAGTAATGCTTCTGGTTTTTAACACACAGTTTAGGTTGGTCATAGCTTTTATTCTAAGGAGCAAGTATCTTTTAATTTCATGGCTGTAGTCACTATCTGCAGTGATTTTTGGAGCCCAAGAATATAAAGTCTGTCACTGTTTCCATTACTTCCCCAACTATTTGCCATGACATGATGGGACCAGATGCCATGATCTTCGTTTTTAGAATTTTGAGTTTTAAGCCAGCTTTTTTCACTTTTCTCTTTCACCTTCATCAAGAAGATCTTTAGTTCCTCTTCACTTTCTGTCATAAGGGTGGTGTCATTTGTGTACCTGAGATTACTGATATTTCCCCCAGTAATCTTGATTCCAGCTACCTTTCATCAAGCCCCACATTTTGCAAGATGTATTCTGCATATAAGTTAAATAAGCAGGGTGACAATATACAGCCTTGGCCTACTCCTTTCCCAATTTGGAACCAGTCTGGTGTTCCATGTCCAGTTCTAACTGTTGCTTCTTGACCTGAATACAGATTTCTCAGGAGGCAGTTAAGATGCTCTGATACCCCCATGTCTTTCATAATTTTCTGCAGTTTGCTGTGGTCTACAGAGTCAAAGTCTTTAGTGTAGTCAATGAAGCAGATTTTTTTTAGGAATGCTCTTGCTTTTTCTATGATCCAACAGATGCTGATGATTTTCTCTCTTGTTCCTCAGCCTTTTCTAAACCCAGCTTGTACATCTGGAAGTTCTCGGTTCATATACTGTTGAAGTCTAGTTTGGAGGATTTTGAGCATGACCTTGCTCTCATGTGAAATGAGTACAATCATGTGGGAGTTTGAACATCCTTTGGCATTGCCTTTTTGGGGGATTTGCATTAAAACAGTCCTTTGGCCACTGCTGAATTTTTCAAATTTGCTGGCATATTGAGTGCAGCACTTTAACAGCATCATCTTTTAGGATTTGAAATACCTTTTATCAAATACCAAAAATTTCTACCTAAGAAAAATCACCCTCAAACTAAATATACCTAGTACCTAATTTTACTTTCCCCACATATCAATTTTTTTCTTAGCTTACTGTTGATGTAACAAGCACTATAATTTTAAAGATCACATGGTGACAAACAATATAAATTGGAGCTAGGGAAGCAGTAAAACATCTTATGCAAGTGCCAGGAGTTACTCAATGAAAGGTTGCTTCCTATGTGTGCCATCCTCTAGATTTGTACTGTCCAACCACAGTGAGAAAGGTGCTGATGGTTTTCTCCCATTTTTTGGTCCTTCCTCTTCTAATCTTCTCATCTACCATTTTCAGATCTATATAAATACATTTCATTAGGTAACACTTTCATGTTTAAGCATCAGGAACAGTCCCCTTACTACTTTCTCATAAACTGAATTTAAATTCATTTGATAGCTTTTAAGGCCTTCAAAAATCCAACTACACTCTTCCTAGCTATCTAAATATATTCTCTGCTCTATGCAATCCAGTTTCTTTATTATCCCAAATACTTACAAACGTTCAAAACTGTTTTACTTTCTTATTCATTTTCCATTGCCTACATTCTGCTTCCTTCTAACTACATCAGTTTTAATTAAATAAGTATAAATTTATCACCCACTGTGTATCATCTTTTATATTCAAATACAAATTCCACTGTATTCAGTTAGTTTTTCCTGAATACACTAGCACTCACTCATTTGTAATCATCATTGCAGATAATCTCAATAGCTATCCTTTTTGAAGTGTTTACTCTTGTCAACATGGCCCATTAGGCAATTTACATACATCCTTTCTGTTTTCTTCCCAACCCCTCTGTGGATTTATTTTATACTTTCTTTTCCACAAATAATAAACCTGAGGCTCAGAGCCCTCATAAAGCTTAGTCTAAACTATAGGAATTAGGATTAGATCTATACTGATTTCTGTGAGTCACTATTATTTAGTGTCCCTAATTAGATTCCAAGTGGTAGGAGGACAAAGAACATTACATACTTTTTGTATCCCTCTAGTACTCAACACTGTGCTGAACACTTAAAAGGTCATCAATTACATTCAGTTGATTACTAAGTTAAATGCTCCAGGCTGGAACTTCAGGTTGCTCAGGCCATACAAGTGAGACTTTTCCACCATGAAAAGTCTTATTTGAGCTAAGATGCTCATTTTTTTAACTCCACTCAGTAAAAGAGAAAAAAAATTATTTAAAGAGATAAGGCATTATCTCTTTAAATACCTAAGCATTATCTCTTTAACCGCCCCCCCAAAAAATGGTTTGTGTGAACAACAGGAAAATTTAAATTTAGTAGCAAGGTTGTTCTATTATGAATATTTATCTACTTGAAAAATAAAATGGGAATAGTATATAAAATATTTTAAATTATATTGAATTTTTTCACTTTAAATCTTAAAGAATGCAATGCTGGCATAGACTAGAAGACATAGGCTTTCATTTACAGTACTGGAGAACCTGAAATGCGAAACCCAGATGGCAGCAGGCCAAGTATAACCGATTCCTCCATCAACCAGTTCTACATCTCATATTCACTTTTTCCTTAACTAATGGTTAATATATTTATTATCCTATGGTTGAAAACAGGGAAACCTGAAATACAGAATAGTTAAGTCCTCTATTTTCTGTAAATAGCTACTTATGGCCCTTGCAGGCTCATGGACACAAATTTAAATTTATAGGCAGATTTCCATTAAGTTGCTTGAATTCTTCATAAAGAAAAATATGAATCTACAGCCCAACTGATTTGATTCAAGGTGTAGGACCTCTATTGACACTGAACAAAGAATTCCATGTTGAATGTTATACTGATCAGTTTCTTTGCCTAGCTTGTAAGGTCTGACATGAAAAAATGACTGATTACATCTCTGACCACCACTATAGCGACACAGAGCTACCTGCAATTCTTAGTACACTGCGTCTTATTTTCTACTCCCAGGCTGTTGTACATACTCACCCCTTGATCAGAATAGACTTTTCACCCAATCATCTCTCAAGGTGAGTTTAACGTTGTACTAAATAGTAAAATAAAAACAAAAAGCAGTACCCTCTTATACTGTTGGTGGGAATGCAAACTAGTACAGCCACTATGGAGAACAGTGTGGAGATTATTTAAAAAACTGGAAATAGAACTGCCTTATGACCCAGCAATCCCACTGCTGGGCATACACACCGAGGAAACCAGAATTGAAAGAGACACGTGTACCCCAATGTTCATCACAGCACTGTTTATAATAGCCAGGACATGGAAGCAACCTAGATGTCCATCAGCAGATGAATGGATAAGAAAGCTGTGGTACATATACACAATGGAGTATTACTCAGACATTAAAAAGAATACATTTGAATCAGTTCTAATGA
>NW_011495032.1:34565352-34577249 GCF_000754665.1 Bison bison bison
AGCTATTATACAGAGTGAAGTAAGCCAGAAAGAAAAACACCAATACAGTATACTAACGCATATATATGGAATTTAGAAAGATGGTAACAATAACCCTGTATACGAGACAGCAAAAGAGACACAGATGTATAGAACAGTCTTTTGGACTCTGTGGGAGAGGGAGAGGGTGGGATGATTTGGGAGAATGGCATTGAAATACGTATAATATCATATATGGAACGAGTCGCCAGTCCAGGTTTGATGCACGATACTGGATGCTTGGGGCTAGTGCACTGGGACGACCCAGAGGGATGGTATGGGGAGGGAGGAGGGAGGAGGGTTCAGGATGGGGAATACGTGTATACCTGTGGCGGGTTCATTTTGACATATAGCAAAACCAATACAATATTGTAAAGTTAAAAAATAAAATAAAAATAAATAATAAAAAGTAAAACAAAACAAAACCAAAAAAAAGCAGTAACTAATATTTAAAGTAGCAGAAGAGAGACTTCCCTGGCGGTCCAGTGGTTGAGAACGCACCTTCCAATGCAGGGGACCTGGGTTCTATCTCTTGTTGGGGAACTAAGATCCCCATGCTGCCAGGCAACTAAGGCCACGTGCTGCACCTAGCGAAAGCCTGGGTACTATAATGAAGACCCAGCACAGCCGAAAAAAATAGGAGCAGAGGAAATCCCCAACGTTAATTCTATTGAAGCCTGGGCACTATAATGAAGACCCAGCATAGCCAAAAAGAAATAGGAGCAGAGGAAATCCCCAAAGTTAATTCTATTGACACAACACTTTTGCACTTGAGAATTAAAGTGATATCAACTATAATGATGATAACTGATGATAATACTAAATAAAATTTATTAAGTGGTCAGTATATCATCATTCAGTTATTTTTTATTTCCTTGGTCAAATTTTCTCAACTTTGAACATTTCTTCTTAGTTTTATTCATCTCCTTGATTGTCTCTGTGGCCCCATGTTTAGTACTGCATCAAAGTTTGACAATATTAACTGAAAATACTACAAAGCTGCCCTGCACGCCTATAGACTAATACATTGTCTATGTTATATTATATCCTAACATTATATTATCATTATATTATATACTATGCGCTATCAGTATATTAGCTATTATAAAGTTCTGCACAGAAATACAGTAATATCTATTACCATTTATGAAATAATTTTGACACTAAAGTATTTAGAAGTAAAGATTTTAATTTCATTTTAAAAAAGAAAGTAGACGTTCTTAAATACTATAACATATTATTACAACCACTGATTGTTTTTTTCTCTTACAATTCTGAATATTTTATAATGTCACTACATTTATAGTGAGTAAAATTAAAGTCCACATTCATTTACTACTCAGCATCAGTAGTGAAAGTTTCAATTTTGTGAATTCACAGTTAAACCCTTCAATCTGTAGTTGAAACCTTCGAGCAAAATATTTCATTTAATTATCGAAAGAACTGGGACAAATACTAAGTGTATAAAGCACTGGTAAAAATAAGTGAGTTTCATGGAATAGCTATCTTAAAAGTCAATAATATTATTAAGTTATCATGTGATCATTTGTTTGGGCTTCCCTAGTAGCTCAGTGGTAAAGAACCCATATGCAATGCAAGAGACTGCCTTAATGCAGTAGACATGGGTTTGATTCCTGGGTCAGGAAGATGCCCTAGAAATGGGAATGGCAGCTATCTCCAGTATTCCTGCTGGGAAGTCCCACAGACAGAGGAGCCTGGCAGGCGTCCACTGGGTCGCAAGAGTCAGACACGACTTAGCAACTAAATCACCACCACCATGCTCATTTGTTCATGTTTTAAAAATATTTTCTGTTTCCACACAACAAAGTAGCTGTCAATATGCCAGTAACCACATAACGATAAGAAATACAGCTATGTGAAGTTCAGAAACAGTTTCTTTATTCAAACATCCAAGGATTAAGGAATGAGTGTAATATACTATTCTAAATGTACTATAATGAAAAGTTATCAATGCAAAGAAACAATGTAAAAAATACTCAATGTTTATATAGATCACATTTATTAACATCTGATCAGGAATGATAATACAAAATTAGCTTGAGCCAGAAAGATCTTTTTAAAAAACTCTGTGTCAATGTTATTGCCAAGAAGGCCATTTCCACAGCTCTTTATCTTTAATAAGCTATTTTTGGCAAAGGGAAAAAGGAAAATGAAAAAGCATCAAATGGACAAGATATAACAAGATAAAAATGACACAAGAAAGAATCTAAATTAATCCATTGTCCCTGATATTTTCAAACAGAAAATTCAACTTTCCAGTCACATTTTTCTTTCATATAACTCTTTACTGAGTGTGTGGATGTATATGCACAGGCAATGTATGTTTCCACACTGTACAGAGAGAAGTTGAAAGCTATATGATATAACATTATATGCATTTTTGAATTTTTAAAATAAAACAAAATGAATATACTACAAAGTCATATCTAAGGCACTTGATTCAGTTATAGATGCAGAAAACACAAAAGAATGATTTTTGTAGTAACGCTAAGAACAGAAAGTCTCTTTATAGCTCTATCTAAATAAGACTTAAATCTCATATGTTCTGTTGCACTGCTGCATGATTATGGAAATATGACATACACAAACATACACATATGTTACGTGGTAGGAACAGACTCATGATTGATGTGTTGTTTTAAGAAATGAACATCAGGAATGAAACTCACTTATTTTAAGATAGTATACTCAAGAAAACTCAACAAAAATCTATTTTGAAAGTATACATTTAAACTATACTTATATATTATTTTTATTAAATACACTGTATTTATACTAAATATATTTTAATTAAATATATTAAACTATTACATAATTTTCTTTCAGGCATTTCAGGCACTTTGGAAATCTTTACCCTTTATAATTGTTGTATAGCATCCTTTTTTTTAATAATTGTCAAAATTACATTTGGAATATTATAGCAATTGATGACACTTGGTTACACTAGAGATCGAACTAAATATGCTTTGTTTCTTTTTATTTATTCAAATTCTACACATATAATACTATCAAAGTTAAGAAAAGGTCCACTTGTCATAGTGAAGTGGATGAACCTAGAACCTGTTGTACAGAGTAAAGTGAAGGTGAAAGTGAAAGTCGCTCAGTGGTGTCCGACTCTTTGAGACCCCATAGATTATACAGACCATGGAATTCTCTAGGCCAGAATATTGGACTGGGTAGCCTTTCCCTTCTCCAGGGATCTTCCCAACCCAGGGATCGAACCCAGGTCTCCCGCATTGCAGGCAGATTCTTTATCAGCTGAGTCACGAGGAAGCCCAAGAAAACTGGAGTGCTTGGTCTATCCCTTCTCCTGCAGATCTTCCCGACCCAGGAGTCAAATTGGGGTCTCCTGCATTGCAGGCGGATTCTTTACACTAGAGAGTAAACTAAGTCAGAAAGAGAAAAACAAATATTATATACTAATGCATGCTGATGAACCTATTTGTAGGGCAGGATATAGCATATATTAACACATACTGATGAACCCATTTGCAGGGCAGGAATAGAGACCGGCACATAGAGAACAGATTTTGGACGTAGTAGGGGAAGAAGAGAGTGAGACTGAATTGAGAAATTAGCACTGAAATATACACATTATCATATGTAAAACAGATAGTGGGGAAATTGCTATATAATACTGGGAGTTCAACCTGGTGCTCTGTGACAACCTAGAGGGGTGGGAAGGAGATTCAAAGGGGAGGTGATATATGTATACTTACAGCTGATTTATATTTGTTGTATGGAAGAAACCAACACAATATTGTAAAGAAATTATCCTCAAATTAAAAAAAATTTTTAATTGTATATTGACTGGTCAGAATTCAATCAATATGATTTTCCTAAGCAAAGACTATGGGCATGAGATAGAGGGTTTCCTTTTTGCACTCATTGTTTTGTTTAAAATGATTGCTTTTTCACAACTTAAAAGCAATCTTAGTAGTATTCCAACTGAAAAACTGTTAATGTACTTCTATATCAAATGAAGTTCACACTAATTACTGTGCATTTATATGCTGTTTAAAATAGTGACAAGCTTAAAACATTATCTATCTTTCACAGGAAAAGTAATTCAAATTACCTAAACATAATGAAAATACTAAGTCAGAGTTCTATTAAAAAAAAAAAAAGGTGAGTCAGTTCAGAAGGTTAGATAAAGGCCAAAAGAGTTTAGTTCAAAAGTAGTTGTGCCTTAAATAATAAAGGAACCACTTGTGGGGAGTTATTTTCACTCTTCCTTGGAGAAGTGCACAAAACATAATGTCAATGCTATCCTTATTGTATGAGTTGCCAGACAACGCTGTGTGGTTAACTGTACTGTGCTGCTTGGTAAACCATAAGCAAAGTAGAACTATCACATACATATGTGTGATGTGAGAAAGACATTGATTTTCCATGTTTCCTTTCTCAATCTAAGAGGTGTACTTAACTTGCAAGTAATAGCAGCATGTCTTCAAATGACACCAAATCAAGCTTAAATTTAGCATTTTTTTTTTTTGTCTTACCAATCAAACATTTACTGGTTTGACCACTACAACTATGTTGTGATGAAAGGCTCATAACTATTAAAGCACAGATAGGAACTCTAAGAATATAGATAAGACATTTTTTTCTTCTCCATATTCCGGCAAATGGTCTTCTACTAATTCACAGTTTCTGTGTGAAAGAAAGGAAGGAAGGAGGCAGGAAGGAAAAAAGGAAGGAAAAATGGTTGTAGAACTCTTCCCTAATTTGTAAAATATATAAACTTAGTTTTTCAGAACACTCTATTGACAATCAAATCTTCTACAACAATTATTACATGGTCACCACTTTACTGGGAATTATGGTGGATATGATTCAACTCTGGAGACAAAACATAGAGAACTTTTAGGTGTTAATTCTGCTAGCTTTCTGCGATTCAAGAAAAGAAAGAAGAGTGCTGGGAAGATAAACGGAAGGAAGCTTTATGCCAGCAGTGAGACTGGAGCTTTATAGTACATGGGAAGTTCATTCCAGGTGGAAGTAACTGGTACAAAACACCTGTTTAGTTGTCTGTGTTATCTAAGACAATTCTTTCTACTTTTACTATAATCACTTAAGTACATATTATTGCCCTCCAACTAACCAGGGGTTGATATTAAAAACTATAGTTACATATTTTCAATGTCCTAACAGAGCTCTGAGCACAGTTACTTACTTTGTCTATTATCATTGCTTAATGGATAACTGGTTCAACAAATTGCTTTTCATTTTTATGTACACGTTTTCTTAAATATGTCCTAATCTTGACTTCTATTCATTATACCAGTATCCTTAAATTGCATTTTAGAATAAAAGTGTCCCCAAATTTATGACAGGCACTATCTTCTAGCCCCTGCTGCTGCTGCTAAGTTGCTTCAGTTGTGTCCGACTGTGCGACCCCATAGACGGCAGCCTACCAGGCTCCCCCATCCCTGGGATTCTCCAGGCAAGAACACTGGAGTGGGTTGCCATTTCCTTCTCCAATGCATGAAAGTGAAAAGTGAAAGTGAAGTCGCTCAGTCGTGCCCAACTCTTAGTGACCCCATGGACTGTAGCCCACCAGGCTCCTCCGTCCATGGGATTTTAAAGACAAGATTACTGGAGTGGGGTGCCATTGCCTTCTCCGTCTTTTATCCCCAGTGGCTAATAATTCTTAATGAATATGGAAGTTGCTTTTTCTTTTCTCAAGAAAAACATCCTAAAAGTAAGCAATAGCAACTGTGACCCTATCTGTGGAAGTTTATGAGACTGATTTGTAGACAGCTCGAGTTACAGTGTTAAGGTCCGTCTAGACAAAGCTATGGTTTTTCTAGTAGTCATGTACAGATGTGAGAGTTGGACTATAAAGAAAGCTGAGTGCAGAATTGACGCTTTTGAACTGTGGTGTTGGAGAAGACTCGAGAGTCCTTTGGACTGCAAGGAGATCCAACCAGTCCACCCTAAAGGAGATCAGTCCTGAATATCCATTGGAAGGACAGATGCTTAAGCTGAAACCCCAATAATTTGGTCACCTGATGCGAAGAACTGACTCACTGGAAAAGACCCTGATGCTGGGAAAGATTGAAGGTGGAAGGAGAAGGGGACAACAGAGGACAAGATGGTTGGATGGCATCACCAACTCAATGGATATGAGTTTGAGTAAACTCTGGGAGTTGGCGATGGAAGGGAAGCCTGGTGTGCTGCAGTCCATGGGGTCACAAAGAGTTGGACATGACTGAGTGACTTAACTGAACTGAACCATAAACACCTCACCAAAATTCTTGTCCAGATTTTTAGCAGTGACTTAAGATAAGTCACTCAATATGCCAGCAAATTTGGAAAACTCAGCAGTGGCCACAGGACAGGAAAAGGTCAGTTTTCTTTCCAATCCCAAAGAAAGGCAACGCCAAAGCATGCTCAAACTACCACACAATTGCACTCATCTCCAACACCAGTAAAGTAATGCTTAAAATTCTCCAGGCCAGGCTTCAGCAATATGTAAACCATGAACTTACAGATGTTCAGGCTGGTTTTGGAAAAGGCAGAGGAACCAGAGATCAAATTGCCAACATATCCTGGATCACTGAAAAGCAAGAGAGTTCCAGAAAAACATCTACTTCTGCTTTATTGACTATGCCAAAGCCTTTGACTGTGTAGATCACAATAAACTGGAAAATTCTGAAACAGATGGGAATACCAGACCACCTGACCTGCCTCTTGAGAAACTTATATGCAGGTCAGGAAGCAAGAGTTAGAACTAGACATGGAACAAAAGACTGGTTCCCAATAGGAAAAGGAGTACATCAAGGCTGTACATTGTCACGCTGCTTCTTTAACTTACATGCAGAGTACATCATGAAAAATGCTGAGCTGGAAGAAGCACAAGCTGGAATCAAGATTTCCCAGAGAAATATCAATAACCTCAGATATGCAGATGACACCATCCTTATGGCAGAAAGTGAAGAAGAACTAAAGAGCTTCTTGATGAAAGTGAAAGAGGAGAGTGCAAATGTTGGCTTAAAGCTCAACATTCAGAAAACTAAGATCATGGCATTCGGTCCCATCACTTCATGGCAAATAGATGGGGAAACAGTGGAAACAGTGGCTGACTTTATTTTTCTGGGCTCCAAAATCACTACAGATGGTGACTGTAGTCATGAAATTAAAGGACACTTGCTCCTTGGAAGGAAAGTTATGACCAACCTAGACAGCATATTCAAAAGCAGAGACATTGCCAAGAAAGGTCCATCTAGTCAAGGCTACGGTTTTTCCACTGGTCATGTATGGATGTTGAGAGTTGGACTATAAAGAAGGCTGAACGCAGAAGAATTGATGCTTTTGAACTGTGGTGTTGGAGAAGAGTCTTGGGAGACCCTTGGGCTGCAAGGAGATCCAACCAGTCCATCCTAAAGGATATCAGTCCTGGGAGTTCTTTGGAGGGACTGATATTGAAGCTGAAACTCCAATACTTCGGCCACCTGATGCGAAGAGCTGTCTCACTGGAAAAGACCCTGATACTGGGAAATATTGAGGGCAGGAGGAGAAGGGGACGACAGAGGATGAGATGGTTGGATGGCATCAGTGACTCACTGGACATGGGTTTGGGTGGACTCTGGGAGTTGGTGATGGACAGGGAGGCCTGGCGTGCTGCGCTTCATGGGTTCACAAAGAGTCAGACACGACTGAGACTGAACTAAGACAAGTGGACTGGCCTATAACTGCTGGGATCATTTCAGCAACTTACCTAGAGCACTCTTTTCAGTGAACCTCAGTCATTTCCCTCACTCCTTCTTATGGCTGAGGGAGACCATATAAGGGAAAGGGTCCTAATGGTTTAGGACTGGGAAGCAAAGAGCTATAATATTGGCTCTACTATTCTGCTTTCAAAGAGACAAGAATCTTGAAATGACTATGACATTACATTAGCAGAAAAACTGATGGGAAGGTCAGATCAGGTTCATTTGATTTTTCTTCTTAGTCCAAAGCCATTTAATACGTATATTTTAATTTTATAACTATTTCAATACAGCAGTATATATGTAAGAACAAATTAAATGTATTTAAACATAAAAATAGCAGTAATTCCTGCTGGCATAATGACATATTACAGCATTCATTTTCACTCTTCATTTCTACCTAGTGCCAGTTTTCTAAAAGTAATGGAAACCAATATGGATTTTCCAAAGAAAACATCTGGCATTTGAGTTTCAAGAGTGAATTTCAGGTCAAGAAAACATAAATGTAAAGAAATAATAGAATTTTTGTTCTTAAATACCATGTTTGTGGAGGAAGAAAAAAAACATACAGTAAACTTGATGTTCCATAATATGTTGTTTTTATTATATTTAAAAGAGAGGGAATTTTTATGTAGCTGCAATCTTCATGTTTATGACAGAAAAATTCAGCAGTGTTGGTAGAATAACTGGAAGATTACACTTTTGTGCAAATAAACAACTTAGGTGAACTAATTCAGCTGTGATTGATCTAGGGCTGACAAATTAAATTTTAAAAACCACATAAAATGGCAGTTTAAAAGCTTTTTTGTAAAATATACTTCAGCATATTGAATAAATGCATCATACCTCTAAGCTTAATTCTATATTTAAAATCAATTCTAATTAGGGTGTGGAGTTTGTAGAAAAATTCAAATGTATAGTGCACAGTGTTTTGATCAAAGGATACACAGCAGAATACAGGTGGGTGAAGCTACTAAATGCATTTGTCACTCATAGACAAACCAAGTTTTCCTTTTCAAAAAAACTAGGGAAATCCTACTTTTCTGTCTATAAGAGTTAACACTCAATCCAAACATTAAAACACGTCCCTGCATGATCACAATTCTCTGTATAAATTAGATAACTCTCTTCTTGATATAAAATAAAGAAGCCTACTTTCTATTATTATACCTATGTAAAACTTCAAGGACTGGAATTCTTGCTATTATTTCTACTTGGTAGTTTAATCTTTCTAGTTCCTATACATAGAAAAGTTGTAAATCCCTCTGTCATGAGAGAAAGGGTAGTTGTAATTTTTTTCCTAATACTTCACAATATTAGTATAAGTTCAAGTATAAAATATCTGGGGGAAAATCTCAGCAACCTACATTCCAGGAAAATACAATTAAAAATATGAAATTTCCAAACAAAATTTATATACTGAAAACTCCGATTTTTAAATTGTCCCACATTCAAGATTTGACAATCTTATTTAATTGTTTTCTCTACATTAAAAAAAAATCTCTAGGTTATCTATATTTCTTTTCACAAAAAAATAATGCTTATCTAATGCCTTTATTTTCTGTATTTGCTGAAATGTTAAGACAGGTGACTTTCTCCATGTATCTTCCTCTCCCTATAGCCTCCCACCCTGATCCTCAGGTTTCTTTGTCTGTTTCGTCTCTTCTCACTTGGTATCTTCTACTTAAATGTTTTCATCAACTCCCATGGATTCCCGTTTTACGTAAATACTTATTTCCTAACTTCTATATTTGGTTCATATCTCTTTCTTAGCATTCAGGTGCCATTATATATTGGGTTGGCCAAAATGTTCATTTGGGTTTTATGGAAAATATGGTATGGAAAAATCCAAACGAAGATTTTGGCCAATTCAATATTTGTATTCTGGCTCTCCTTGATGTCTCATTGGCCCATCAACTACTAACTTGTCGAGCACATCCTAGAATCTTAATTCCCTTTTATCTCCAGGTTTGAGGTGGGATATGGCAGAATTATCTACCCATTTTCTTAGTACCGACACTGTGTGTAACCATGCCCTGTCAGATAATTCTGCCAAATAAATCTTGAACTCATTCCTCTTTCCCTATATAGCAATCAGAAAGCCTTCTGCTCATTCCCATACCACCCAGAGCATCCTCGCTCATAAAATCAGATATACTTTCCTATCTGAAATTTTATTAATAAGTTTTATCATTTTCCCCTGAAGGAAAATTTCTGAGGGCCATGGCAACCCACTCAGTACTCTTCCCTGGAAAATCCCATGGGCAGAGGAGCCTGGTGGGCTACAGTCCATGGGGTCGTGAAGAGTCGGACAGGACTGAGTGACTTCACTTTCAATTTTCACTTTCACGCATTGGAGAAGGAAATGGCAACCCACTGCATTGTTCTTGCCTGGAGAATCCCAGGGACGGGGGAGCCTGGTGGGCTGCAGTCTATGGGGTCGCACAGAGTCAGACACAACTGAAGTGACTTAGCAGCAGCAGCAGCAGGCCCCAACCATACTTTGTCTTCTACCATTTACTCTGACTTCCATCGTTATTACTTATATAACTACACTCCTTGTTCTTTTAGAAGTGATCACTTTTCATCAAATGTTTTATTAGTTTGTCCCTACAATACTAACAATATATTTGAGTATAGGAGTCATCATTTCCCAGGTGGTTCAGTAAAAAAGAATCTGCCTGACAATGCAGGAGATTCAGGAGACACGCGTTTGATTCCCCCGAGTCAAGAAGATCCCCTGGAGTAGGTATTGGCAACCTGCTCCAGTATTTTTGCCTGGAAAATTCCAAGGACAAAGAAGCCTGGTAGGGTTGCAAAGACTCAGATAGGACTGAGTGACTGTGTGTGCACACAGGAGTTATTGTCTTCAGACTGTGTTTCTCCGATTATCTCCCTACTGCTTTACAGTAGTGATATTTGTCTTGTTCATTTGTTTATCCTTAGTATCCTTAGTATTGCATGGAATCAAGATTGCTGGTAGAAATATAAGCAACCTCAGATATGTAGATGATACCACTTCAATGGCAGAAAGTGAAGAGGAACTAAAGAGGAACTAAAGAGCTTGATGAGAGTGAAAGAGGAGCATGAAAAATTTGGCTTTACACTAAACATTAAAAAAAAAAAAAGCTAAGATCATGGCATCTGGTCCCATCACTTCATAGTAAACAGAAGAGGGAAAAATATAAACAGTGAAAATTTTTGTTTTCTTGGACTCCAAAATCACTGTGGACAGTGACTACAGCCATGAAATTATAAAAGACACTTGCTCCTTCAAAGAAAAGATATGGCCAACCTATATAGCATATTAAGAAGCAGAAACATCACTTTGTCAACAAAGGTCCATACAGTCAAAGCCATGCTTTTTCCAGTAATCATGAGTGGATGTGAGAGTCAGAGCATGAAGAAGGCTGAGCACCAAAGAACTGATGCTTTCAGAAGAAGGCTCTTGAGAATTCCTTGGGCTGCAAGGAATTCATACCAGTCAATCCTAAAGTGGTGCTGGGAAAACTGGTCAACCACTTGTAAAAGAATGAAACTAGAACACTTTCTAACACCATACACAAAAATAAACTCAAAATGGATTAAAGATCTAAACCTAAGACCAGAAACTATAAAACTCCTAGAGGAGAACATAGGCAAAACACTCTCCAACATACATCACAGCAGGATCCTCTATGACCCACCTCCCAGAATATTGGAAATAAAAGCAAAAATAAATGGGACCTAATTAAACTTAAAAGCTTCTGCACAACAAAGGAAACTATTAGTAAGGTGAAAAGACAGCCTTCAGAATGGGAGAAAATAATAGCAAATGAAGCAACTGACAAACTAATCTCAAAAATATACAAGCAACTCCTACAGCTCAACTCCAGAAAAATAAATGACCCAATCAAAAAATGGGCCAAAGATCTAAATAGACATTTCTCCAAAGAAGACATACAGATGGCTAACAAACACATGAAAAGATGCTCAACATCACTCATTATCAGAGAAATGCAAATCAAAACCACTATGAGGTACCATTTCACGCCAGTCAGAATGGCTGCGATCCAAAAGTCTACAAGCAATAAATGCTGGAGAGGGTGTGGAGAAAAGGGAACTCTCTTACACTGTTGGTGGGAATGCAAACTAGTACAGCCA
>NW_011495032.1:34577349-34580753 GCF_000754665.1 Bison bison bison
AGAACTAGTACAGCCACTATGGAGAACAGTGTGGAGATTCCTTAAAAAACTGGAAATAGAACTGCCTTATGATCCAGCAATCCCACTGCTGGGCATACACACTGAGGAAACCAGAAGGGAAAGAGACACGTGTACCCCAATGTTCATCACAGCACTGTTTATAATAGCCAGGACACGGAAGCAACCTAGATGCCCATCAGCAGATGAATGGATAAGAAAGCAGTGGTACATATACACAATGGAATATTACTCAGCCATTAAAAAGAATACATTTGAATCAGTTCTAATGAGATGGATGAAACTGGAACCTATTATACAGAGTGAAGTAAGCCAGAAAGAAAAACACCAATACAGTATACTAACGCATATATATGGAATTTAGAACGATGGTAACAATAACCCTGTGTACGAGACAGCAAAAGACACACTGATGTATAGATCAGTCTTATGGACTCTGTGGGAAAGGGAGAGGGTGGGAAGATTTGGGAGAATGGCATTGAAACATGTATAATATCATGTATGAAATGAGTCACCAATCCAGGTTCGTTGCACGATACTGGATGCTTGGGGCTGGTGCACTGGGACGACCCAGAGGGAGGGTATGGGGAGGGAGGAGGGAGGAGGGTTCAGGATGGGGAACACATGTATACCTGTGGCGGATTCATTTCGATATTTGGCAAAACTAATACAATATTGTAAAGTTTAAAAATAAAATAAAATTTAAAAAAAATTAAAATAAATAAATAAATAAATGAAATCAACCCTGAATGTTCATTGGAAGGTCTGTTACTGAAGCTGAAGCTCCAATTCTTTAGCTACCTGATGCAACATCTGACTCACTGGAAAAGATTCTGATGCTGGAAGAGATTCTGATGCTGGGAAAGATCGAAGGCAAAAGGAGAAAGGAGCAGCAGAAGATGAAACGGTTAAATAGCATCACTAACTCAATAGACAAGAATTGGAGCAAATTCCGAGAGATAGTGGATGATCGAGAAGATGTTCATGCTTCAGTCCATGGGGCCACAAAGAGTCAGACACAACTTAGTGAGTGAACAACAGCAACAATCTTGCATAGTGCGTGGCTATTGCAGGTTCTTAATAGATTTTGAACAAATCATTAAATATATCTTATTGGTTTGGTGTATGGAACAAGGTAATATCTATATTTTCTGGAAACAAAACCAATAATAAATTAATCCCTAGCCTTTTGCTGGATTATTTACCTAATACTCAACATAGCTTTTTTTTTTTTTAATTGTTGCCAGAAGAAGCAGAAAGCAAGGATATATGTAATTAACAATGTTGAAGAGTTTTGGTTTCATGTCTAGGACCTGATGAAACAGTAAGATTTTTTATGTCTTTATATCCTCTGCTCATTCTGCCCAGCGAGTGAAAGTTGCTCAGTCGTGTTCAACTCTTTGCGACCCCATGGACAATATGGTCCATGGAATTCTTCAGGCCAGAATTCTGGAGTCGGTAGCCTTTCCCTTCTCCAGGGGATCTTCCTAACCTATGGATAGAACCCAGGTCTCCCACAGTGTAGGCAGATTCTTTACCAGCTGAGCCACCAATGAAGCCCAAGAATACTGGAGCGGGTAGCCTATCCCTTCTTCAGCAGATCTTCCTAACCCAGGAATCCAATCAGGCTCTCCTGCATTGGAAGTGGATTCTTTACCAGCTGAGCTACCAGGGAAGCCCCATTCTGTCCAGGATGAGTGTTAACTGAACCATAGCTCAGGCCAGTTGTTCAGACCACCATGGGTCAAATTATCAAAGTTCTGGGTGTTAGTGCCACAAGCAAGGACCTGTCTGATGCTCAAGCATAATGTTAATGAATATTTATTACATCACATTTATTACAATGTGATGAAGTTATAAACTCATTCCCAATAAAATAAAAGAGAAATAATATAGCATGATAAAGAAAATATATACATTATCCATATTTACTCAAATATTATACTACCTATAAAACATATATGCTATATATATATATATATATGGCATAAATTGCTCCCTATTTTTGTGTGTTCAAAGGTTGTAGATTTTACTTCCAGTTCAAATGATGTACTTCTAAAGCCTGAAATTAAATTTCAAAAGCAAAACTACATACAAAATTTTCCCTATTTCCTAGGTATACAAAAGGTAATCATAAGCAATTCTCAAAAACTCAGCCCTCTGATCAGTCATCACCTTAGGAATTAAAAATAATTCACTCATTCATTTATTCATCTTTCAGTAAATATACAGAATACTTTTCATTGGCTAAGCACACTCCTAGGAACTTGGGACTAGCAGTGAACAAATAGGCAATCCTCTACAGATCTTATGTTCTAGTGCACTGATAATAGTTATTATCAACATGTTAGTAACTATTTATTGAACATATATTATGTTCCCAGAATTGTATCAAAATTTACCTCTTTTGTGAACAATTCTAAACAGTATTCAGACCTTCATGAAATTGCTTTCTGTTGTTTAGTCCCTTAGTCATGTCAGACTCTTTTGGGACCAGTGAACTATAAGTCCATCAGGCTCCTTTGTACATGGATTTCCTAGGCAAGGATACTGGAGTGGGTAGCATTTTCTTCTGCAGGGGATCTTTCCAACCAAAGGATCAAACATGAGTCACCTGATTGGCAGGCAGATTCTTTACCACTGAGCCACCTGGGAAAGCTAACTCTTAAAAACATACAACTTAAACATCCATCAACAAAAGAATGGATAAAGAAGTGGTACATATACAATGGAATATTACTTAGCCATAAAAAGAACAAAATTAAGCCATCTGCAGCAACCCGAATGGACCTAGAAACTGTCACAATGTGTCAAGTAACTCAATCAGAGAAAGCCAAATATGATATAGTTAATATGCAGAATCTAAAAGAAGGATACAAATGAACTTTTCTATAATACAAAACAGAAACAGAGTCTCAGATATAGAAAATAAATTTATGGTTACTAAGGAAGAAATGGGGGAGAAATAAATTGGAAGATTGGGATTAGCAGATGCATAATGACGCCAAAGCCTTTGACTGTGTGGATCACAATAAACTGTGGAAAATTCTGAGAGATGGGAATACCAGACCACCTGACCTGCCTCTTGAGAAACCTCTATGCAGGTCAGGAAGCAACAGTTCAAACTGGACATGGAACAACAGACTGGTTCCAAATAGGAAAAGGAGTATGTCAAGGCTGTATATTGTCACCCTGTTTATTTAACTTAAATGCAGAGTACATCATGAGAAACGCTGGGCTGGAAGAAACACAAGCTATAATCAAGATTGCCGGGAGAAATATCCACAACCTCAGATATGCAGATGACACCACCCTTATGGCAGAAAATGAAGAGGAACTCAAAAGCCTCTTGATGAAAGTGAAAGTGGAAAGTGAAAAAGTTGGCT
>NW_011495032.1:34580853-34588112 GCF_000754665.1 Bison bison bison
GACAGTTACTCCTTGGAAGGAAAGTTATGACCAACCTAGATAGCATATTTAAAAGCAGAGACATTACTTTGCCAACAAAGGTCCGTCTAGTCAAGGCTATGGTTTTTCCAGTGGTCATGTATGCGTGTGACAGTTGGACTGTGAAGAAAGCTGAGCGCCAAAGAATTGATGCTTTTGAACTGTGCTGTTGGAGAAGACTCTTGAGAGTCCCTTGGACTGCAAGGAGATCCAACCATTCCATTCTAAAGGAGATCAGCCCTGGGATTTCTTTGGAAGGAATGATGCTAAAGCTGAAACTCCAGTACTTTGGCCACCTCATGCAAAGACTTGACTCATTGGAAAAGACTCTGATGCTGGGAGGGATTGGGGGCAGGAGGAGAAGGGGACGACAGAGGATGAGATGGCTAGATGGCATCACTGACTCGATGGACGTGGGTTTGGGTGAACTCCAGGAGCTGGTGATGGACAGGGAGGCCTGGCGTGCTGCAATTTATGGGGTCGCAGCAAGTCGGACACGACTGAGCGACTGAACTGAACTACTGTATATAAAATAGATAACTAATAAGAACCTACTGTATACCACAGGGAGCTCTACTCAATACTATGTAATGGCCTATATGTGAAAAGAACCTAAAAAATGTGGAGGTATATATATATATATATATATATAACTGTTCACTTTGCCGTATACATGAAACTAATACAATATTGCAAATGAACTATACTCCTCAAAAAAAAAAAAAATTAAGTCTACATATAAAAACAAAACAACAACAACAAAAAAAAAACCTGATATTTGGAAAATGTGGTTAAAATGATCCAATAACTCATGCACAGAGCCATGAGTCAAACCCTGGTCTATCTTACTCTAAAAACCATGCTCTTGACTCTGCTGTGCTGTCTATCTCTAGAGGAAAAGAAATAATTCAATACATCAATTAGAGTAAAAAGGTACAGAGAGATTAAGTGATTTTCCTCCTTAGTAATGAAATGTCCAAGTAGAAGAATCTGGAAAAAGAAATGTGTTACTTTAAATGAGGAAAAGCTGTTAATGAAGAATCTTAAATTTCTAATCCATCTGTAAATTATAACGTAACACCTCAAGAATTTTCATTTAAAACATTTAAAATGTAGTCACATTGCAAAAGAAATTCTCACTGAGTTTCTTAATGATTCTTACATTATAGTCGTTCAGGGTAAAGAGTTCATTTATTAATATTTTAAGTATTATGCAAGACTGTATAAATCAATTTAAGCACTTTAAGAAGTGTTCTAAATATCAACTTTTATTTATTTTTGTTTTTATTGTTGTTTAAAAAATAAAAATAATTCCCCACCTGTCGTATCTCAGAGAATTTGCACACAGAAAGAGAAAAAAAATAAATCAATGTATAAAGTATTTCTAAACTGAGAACTCTGCTAAAATAATATGTCTAGGAAATCTACTCTTTTTTCTTTAGCTTCATTTATATTGCTCAAATACCACTGCTCACCTAATGCCAGAAAAAAAAGCTATGCTATGTCCTTCAATATATTATGAAGGATTACAGAATGTAATTCACTGAAATGGGAGATTATAATATCTAATACATATGCATTTTTCTTCAAATGGATTTATGAGCACTTTCTCTAGGACACTACTCAAAAGACATTACATTTCCTTAATATCTTTACTGGTACTAGATATTTTCCACAAGTCTCCCTTCTTTTTCTCCTTTGTCATTAAACTTAATACTTTTGGATACAAGGAAGGCTCAGGCTCAAGAGAAAGAGTACATTAATTGCTTTTTTTGGTCTGCAGTTCTTAAATTATACGTAAGACAGTTGTGATATGAGTATTGTGTATAGAATCAGTTACTTAAAAAGTTATTTTAATAGTTTTATAACAAAAAAAGTTTGATTCAAGTGCACATTTAGATCTCTGCAGAGATTCTTAAAATATGTGAAACTAAGATATCACATATAACATAAATTCTCCTTTATAGCTATCTTTACATCTTAGTGAATGATCATCATCCAATTTCAAACTCATCAAGGTCTTATGGTTCACTAAAAAAATAAATGTCCTAAAATGCACCTATATAATTATTTTTCTGGCTATGTACTTATAACTCCAGCAAAACATCATGTACAACATTTGCATCAGTAAAAAAATTTATGAAATTTACTGACTGGCTATATGATTAACAGAAACATAAACTATGTCAATAGTAAAGTTATAGTTATCAGTAGTAAACAGTGTCTTTGAGAGCATGGCCTATTTTGGTCATCTTTGTATTGGCAATGCTTGGTAAAACACTTTAATCATAGCTGTACATAGTAAGTGTTTGTTGGATGAGTAAATCTTAATTAAAATAATTTTTCAATAATTATTGAAACAAAACATCATCAGTTCCAAGATTGCATTTTAACCCCCAAATTGTTTATAATTTCTGCATTGTATGTCCTCACAAATATGTCATCAACAGCACTGTCTACAAAATTATGGATTCACTAAATTTTCCCTTAGAATTTTGCTACTAAAATAAGTTGCTGATATACAGTTTTATATACGATATTATGGAGCTTCCCTGTTAGCTCAGACGGGAAATAATCCGCCTGTAATGCAGGAGACCAGAGTTCCATCCCTGGGTTGGGAATCCTCTGGAGAAGGCAATGACTACCAATTTCAGAATTCTTACTTGGAGAATTCCACGGACATCGGAGCCTGGCAGACTACTGTCCATGCGGTCGCAAAGAATCAAACATGACTGGGCAACTAACACTCACAGGATAGTATGCAAATTTATATAAAACATATAAATACAAAGCATTTTAATTGATTACCTTTGTTCCATTTCATTAAGAAAAGAGATAACAATCAACCAAATTTTAAAAGTAAGGAAATTAGTTTTAAATGAAAAGTATCACAGTAGTTATACAACGTAAGTTACATTAGTTAATGACTGAGTAGAAACATTCACCAAATTTACAGGTTTTATTGGTATATTTTATTGGTTTCTACAGGGACATAACCATCAGAAAAAAATAAAAACAAGGGTTTTAAGACTGTATATAAAATAAATAAGCACAGTAAAATAAGAGGCCTCCCTGTCCTATTGATCCATAATACTATCGAGTTTTTGGTCACCCAGACAAATGTCTTTAGTTCTTTCACAGACGTCTCATCTATTCAATTACTGAGTCATATCTCAATGATATGAACAGAAATCTGAAAATTATTTGTTTTGATTTCCATAAAATGAAATTAAATAGTAAAAATAAAAATGATTCTGGAAAGTAGCAAGAGGTAATACAGTATTGAAAAGAGTGTAAGCTGATTCCTGAACTTAAAATTTAAGGAAAGACAAAGCTTAGAAGAAAGGAAGAGATAACTTTTGAAATAGATTGGAAATTCTTTGTCTCAACTCATTCCTCAAACATTATTGAATTCTGTGCTTGCACTTGTTAGATAATAAATCCCATTAAGTACCAAAAACATAGAAATCATAGCACAGAGATAGATGTATTATCAGGGCAAAGAGATACCTAATGTGAACAAACACATAAAAATACTACATAATATAAACCAAATCTAAAGTAGCACAGAGAATAAGTTCTCGGTTATTCTTTAAGGCCCGCTCAAATATTTTCTTTATAAGGCACTCCTTCCTTTGTGTCAATTTTTTTGAGCAACAGTCACATATCACATCTATTTATGTTTTTATATTCATATTCCAATACTGGTCAACATAGTTATGTAAATAGACCATGAGATTCTTGATAGTAGAAATTGTATTATCTTTATTTCCCTAGATCCTTACAAGTTTGGCAACGGGATCAATTATTGTTTATTCTTAAAAAGGCTTCATAAGAGGGCTACTTACTCTTTTTCTTTACAGGTGAAGACTTGACTGAGAGGTGAGCTTTGTGTTGATGAATGAATCCCTTCATCAAAGGGATGAATGGATGAAATTCATGAAAGGATGAATCCCTTCATCAAAGAAGAAAAAAAAATGAGAAGTATGGGTAACTTATCAGTTAATGAAAAAATCCTGAAGGTAGAAAATCTAGAATATGGAAGTGTTCATTTTTGTTTGGTCTGACTTGCAAACAATTTCTCTTTGAATGACATTTGAGTCACAAATTGTATGAGAGATGTAGTCTATCAGAAAGGAAGAAAAGAAACATTGGTGAACCAGATACTTCAAAAGGCCCAAATGGAAAGCGTTAGATGTTGGCAGAGGGAACAACCTCCTTTATGTTAGTTACAGCAAAGACATAAGTAGGAGAATCAAGAGTGTTGAAAGTAGAAAAGTCTAAGAAGGAGTTGTCAAGTGAAAACAAATGTTGAATTCATTTCTGTGAATAGACACTACATTTCTTTTCACTCAGTAAGCAGTAATTCATAATTTTATGTCCTCCCAGTAAGAATCACTGTACTGATTTTCAGAATGTTACAACAATCTTACTTCACATAAATATATCAGTTGTTAAACCTAATCAGGTAATCAGCTACTACAGAATATTTGGTATAATGATATGACAAACAAGTTTATGCAAGGACATTCATCACCATATTGAGATATAACCTAGACAGAAAATAGAAGTTTTTTAAGACGTAATTTGAAAAAAAAGGCAGGAAAAAACTATGAGTAGCTAATCCAAAAGCGGCTTATAGAGAATGAGACTGTTGTCTTCACATGTTTACAAAGCGTTGTTAAGGGAAGGAAAATTATAGCTTAAGAGGATCATAAGACCAAAATTTGGTCGGTAACTCAAATCAGGTAAGAGTTTTCTCATAATTATTATCAAGATATCTAATAATGGGCTACTACATAAAGAAGTAAGCTTAATTACTAAAATTGTTCAGATTAAACTTGGATATTGAACGGATTTCTGCATTCAATTATCATAGAATCACGCAGTAGCTTAATTCATTTCTAAAACCAAGTTCTTAATTTCTAAAATTTACTTCTTCAAAAAATAACCCCTACAGTGGGAAACAGCTCCTCATAATTAAGGCACTTAGATTCTTTCTAGTGGAACAAAAAAAAAAAAGAGAGAGAGAGAGAGCAGACTTACAATTAAAAGGTATGATGATAAATATATTAAAAATTGAGGGATATGTGTTATTTAATTGTCTGATACTAATATTCATGTGTGTGTGTGTGTATGTATGTTTGTGTGCTCAATGTGTCTGATTTGTGACCCCGTGAACTCTAGGCCATCAGGCTCATCTGTCCATGGAACTTCCCTGGCAAGAATACAGGAGTGGGTTGCCATGCCCTCCTACAGTGAATCTTTCCAACCCAGGGATTGAATCCATGTCTCCTGAGGCTCCTACATTGGCAGGCAGATTCTTTACCATTGAGCTACCTGGGAAGTCCACTAATATCCATACATGCATGCTGCGGCTGCTGCTGCTGCTGCTGCTGCTGCTAAGTCACTTTAGTCGTGTCCAACTCTGTGCAACCCCACAGACAGCAGCCCATCAGGCTCCCTCGTCCCTGAGATTTTCCACGCAAGAACACTGGAGTGGGTTGCCATGTCCTTTTCCAGTGCATGAAAGTGAAACGTGAAAGTGAAGTCGCTCAGTCCTGTCTGACTCTTAGCGACCCCATGGACTGCAGCTCATCAGGCTCCTCCGTCCATGGGATTTTCCAGGCAAGAGTACTGGAGTGGGGTGCCACTGCTTTCTCCACCATACATGCATAATAAACACCTATTTATTTACATAATGTTTTCAGTTTTTAAATTAATACATGCTAAGGATGGTCCAATTATTTTCCAAACAAGACTATGTTTTGAAGAAAAATTTTTGTTTCTTCTATGAGAATGCAAGAATTAAGTAGCAAAATGATCACAATAGAACAATTAATGATAAAGTTTCCATCCAAAAATTTAATTTTTTCATTTTTTGAATCTTTATAGGAAATTCTACTTTTCTGTTTGAAATTTTTCTGAAATAACTTTGCTTCCTTTCTGCACTAACATCTTTTATTTGTCGCACTATATTAACCCAATTTAGTGATATTTTTATCCAACCTGGCTATTGCCTTCTAATTAATTATACTGCTTCTAAGTCCACTGGGAAGTTTGATATGATTTACTAATGTTGAAACTCAAGCTGACTTTAGGCAAGAATCCACATCTTCTTCAAAGAATATTGTGCACAATCAAATCAAATGCTAGAACTCAACCATAATAAATGAACTTTTCATATTCTCTCCAAAAAAAGAAAAAATAGTAAATCTAACTTTTCAGTAGCCCTGCATCATGGATTTTGAAGAATTTAACATTTGGTGACTTAAGTTTTACTTTACTTTTAATAAAAACAAAACTCAACAAAAGGAATCTTAAAAATTTATGACTGGCTCTTTCCTCTGTCTACGTTCTCTAATGGACTCAAGATCTTTGAACAATTTACTAAGTTCCACTGAGAAATCTGTAACATTGTGAGTCTCCTTTTAACAGGATCCAGATTTAAGAGTAGAACAGTCAATGAAATAAAAGCAGACAACATACAAACTCCGTATTTATCATAGCAGACTAGCTACAGTGGCAATATACCATCAGTTCAGTTCAGTCACTCAGTCGTGTCCAACTCTTTGCGACCCCATGAAATGCAGCATGCCAGGCCTCCCTGTCAATCACCATCTCCTGGAGTTCACTCAAACTCATGTCCATCTAGTCGGTGATGCCATCCAGCCATCTCATCCTCTATCGTCCCCTTCTCCTCCTGCCCCCAATCCCTCCCAGCATCAGAGTCTTTTCCAATGAATCAACTCTTCCCATGAGGTGGCCAAAGTACTGGAGTTTCAGCTTTAGCATCATTCCGTCCAATGAACACCCAGGACTGATCTCCTTTAGGATGGACTGGTTGGATCTCCTTGCAGTCCAAGGGACTCTCAAGAGTCTTCTCCAACACCACAGTTCAAAAGCATCAATTCCTTTGGCGCTCAGCGTTCTTCACAGTCCAACTCTCACATCCATATATTACTACTGGAAAAACCATAGCCTTGACTAGACGGACCTTTGTTGGCAAAGTAATGTCTCTGCTTTTGAATATGCTATCTAGGTTGGTCATAACTTTCCTTACAAGGAGTAAGCGTCTTTTAATTTCATGACTTCAATCACCATCAGCAGTTATTTTGGAGCCCCAAAAAATGAAGTCTGACACTATTTCCACTGTTTCCCCATCTATTTCCCATGAGATAAAATACTTGACAAGTAATAACATGCAAACATATACTGTCCTTTCACTGCATATTGCATCC
>NW_011495032.1:34588212-34590647 GCF_000754665.1 Bison bison bison
AGATCCCCTGGAGAAGGGAAAGGCCACCCACTCCAGTATTCTGGCCTGGAGAATTCCATGGACTGTATATTCCATAGGGTCACAAAGAGTTGGACACGACTGAGTGACCTTCACTTAGTACCTCCAAGAAGGTCTGTTTCCCAAGAGAGTAAGAGAATAAACCATTATTTCCCACTATCTTTCAACAATAATACATAAGACTGTTAGTAAATTTTTTCACTATTCACAGACGTTTTTAATCATCCCTAGCTTAAGTGTTCTTGCCTGGAGAATCCCAGGGAGCCTGGTGGGCTGCCATCTATGGGGTCACACAGAGTCGGACATGACTAAAGCGACTTAGCAGCAGCACAGCAGCTTAAGTAGCCTCATTTACTTTGTTCTAACTGTAATGAATTAGAAAAATATATTCATTTTGTTAGTTTTCAGAAATATAACTCTTCCAAATCATCAGCTTATACAATAAATCATGATTTAGGATGGAATTTTTCTATTAGGTGGCTGCTCCCTTATCTTTGTCATTTTGTGACACTCTTTCTCCACAGTAATCACCCTCATTTTACAGCCCCAGGTTCTAAAGTTTGCCAGGTCTGACAAAAGAAAAAAAAAAAAAAAAGAGCATTAAGATAATCAAAGAAGCTGTACTAGCCACTAGGGGAAGTCCTGGGCAAAATTGATATGGCTCAAATCCTTTTTAATCCTTCTTTTCCACTCTTATATATGCCTCTCCACTCTTTCCAAACCAGAATCTTCTTGGACCTTCTCATAGTATTTCCATGGCAGACTTTTATCACCTACAAACAAATGTACCTTTGGATTCCATTTTCTGAAGGCTCTGTTTTCCAAGTTTCTCAACTTTAAACCAACGTTTTAATGCCCTTTTCAACTGAGTGTAGGAAATCACCTTTATGAGCTTTCCCACATTCACTTTTTTAAAGGGAGATTTTCTAAAGACTATGCTTCAGTTCATAAGGCAAATCTTCTGGCATGAGTAGATACTAAGCGGAGAGGTGGCAGGTGAATGAGAAGGCTAATGTACTTATTACGATGTATACATACAATACTATATCATTACTTAACAATGATATCAAAATTTAGCATTTTGGACTACACACAATCAGTCAGGCCTACTGTACTGGGCCCTTTATATGCATTATTTCCTTCCATTCACACAGTCCTCCATGTGAGAGTATATGTGTAAATGTTCTTATCTCTATGCCATATACATATAATGACAAAGAAAAGGTAAATACTTTTCCCAGGGTTCCTCTGGTTTAGCAGTGTTCCATGAGAGTCCCAAGATAGAATACTTGTAGACAGTTATCCTCTTCTCCCCAGAATGAAGGCCAACCCAGTGAGTTATCAGTGAAGCTTTGACAGGTGTTTGCAGATAGTCTTACACAGTAGTGGTGACTGTGTATTAATTTTAGCTGACTTGTTTCATGTATTTTGGGATCTTTTACTACCTTTAAAATATGGTGTAAAATTTCTACTATTTAAAAGTGTCTTTAAAGAGAAAGACTGGGGACATAGCTTTTCTAAAGTATACTAGAAAGAATGGAATCATTTAGCAGTATAATCCTTTAAAATGCTGTGATGAACTCCAGAGGGTCCTAAAAGATCTGGGGCAAATTCGTATTTTGCTGGAGAGTATATAAAGCTCATGTCAATCTAAAATTCAGAAAGAATCCAGAGGGAGGGTATGGGGAGGGAGGAGGGAGGAGGGTTCAGGACGGGGAACACAGGTATACCTGTGGCGGATTCATTTCGATATCTGGCAAAACTAATACAATATTGTAAAGTTTAAAAATAAAATAAAATTTAAAAAATCAAATTCACAAAGAATCTAGAGAAGAGCCTGTAGAGCTACTTAAAACTTCTCCAAGTTTTTAATTCCTAACTTAAGAAGCAGTATAGTTCAGTGACCCTAAAGCTGACTGCCTGTATTCAAATCTAAGGTCAACCACTCAGTAAGCCTGATTGGAGAAAGATACCAACACTCTATGGAGAAGGAAATGGCTACCCACTCCAGTATTCTTGCCTGGAGAATCCCATGGACAGAGGAGCCTGGCAGGCTACAGTCCACAGGGTCGCAAAGAGTTAGACACGACTAAAGCAACTCATAAATAAATAATAAACTGTGGAAAATTCTTCAAGAGATGGGAATCCAGACCATCTGATCTGCCTCTTGAGAAATTTGTATGCAGGTCAGGAAGCAACAGTTAGAAATGGACATGGAACAACAGACTGGTTCCAAATAGGAAAAGGAGTATGTCAAGGCTGTATATTGTCACCCTGTTTAACTTATATGCAGAGTACATCATGAGAAATGCTGGACTGGAAGAAACACAAGCTGGAATCAAGATTGCCAGGAGAAATATCAACAACCTCAGATATGCAGATGATACCACCCTTACGGCAGAAAGTGAAGAGGAACT
>NW_011495032.1:34590747-34595706 GCF_000754665.1 Bison bison bison
CAAAAGCCTCTTGATGAAAGTGAAAGTGGAGAGTGAAAAAGTTGGCTTAAAGCTCAACATTCAGAAAACGAAGATCATGGCATCCGGTCCCATCACTTCATGGGGAATAGATGGGGAAACAGTGGAAACAGTGTCAGACTTAATTTTGGGGGGCTCCAAAATCACTGCAGATGGTGACTGCAGCCATGAAATTAAAAGACGCTTACTCCTTGGAAGGAAAGTTATGACCAACCTAGATAGCATATTCAAAAGCAGAGACATCACTTTGCCACCAAAGGTTAGTCTAGTCAAGGCTATGGTTTTTCCTGTGGTCATGTATGGATGTGAGAGTTGGACTGTGAGGAAGGCTGAATGCCGAAGAATTGATGCTTTTGAACTGTGGTGTTGGAGAAGACTCTTGAGAGTCCCTTGGACTGCAAGGAGATCCAACCGGTCCATTCTAAAGGAGATCAGCCCTGGGATTTCTTTGGAAGGAATGATGCTAAAGCTGAAACTCCAGTACTTTGGCCACCTCATGCAAAGAGTTGACTCATTGGAAAAGACTCTGATGCTGAGAGGGATTGGGGGCTGGAGGAAAAGGGGACGACAGAGGATGAGATGGCTGGATGGCATCACTGACTCGATGGACGTGAGTCTCAGTGAACTCCGGGAGTTGGTGATGGACAGGGAGGCCTGGCGTGCTGCGATTCATGGGGTCGCAAAGAGTCGGACATGACTGAGTGACTGATCTGATCTGAAAGCAACTTAGCATGCAGGCACCAACACTCTGTCAGCATAGTTTCTTCCTCTACAAAATGTGGATAATCAAGATATCTATTTTATAGGATTATTGTTATAAGTTAAAATACATAAAATTCTTAAAATAGGATCAACTTCTCACACACATAGTAAGAATCATTAAATGTTAGGTATGATCTTTATAGGGCTTCCCTAGTGGCTCAGATAGTAAAGAATCTGTCTGTAGTGTGGGAGTCCCTGGCTTGATCCCTGGGTCAGGAAAATACCCTAGAAAAGGGAATGGCAATCCACTCCAGTATTCTTACCCAGAGAATTCCATGGGCAGAGAGCACAGTCCATAGCGTCACAAACAGGTGGACATGACTGAGTGACTAACACAACTTAATGACCTTTACAGAAGCTTCAAGGCCTATGAACAGCTTCAAGAAAAGGCAGCTTCAATTTTTTTTTAATGTGGCAGATATTAAATGCACCAGGCTTACAATATCTACTCAAGCTATAGCAGAAACAGACAAATGCCTTCAAAGAGTTTTCTACTTTTTAAGCTTAAGGACATCAATTTTTTTTTAAGAAAATGACTTCTTAAAAGAAGTGTTTTTAAGCATGCCTTATTTTTGACTGACTCTGAATCCAGCGAGAAAGCTCAAATGTATGTTCTAAGTTCTTACCATAATAACCTCCTTGTAAATTTCAACTAAATAAAAACATATTTATATAAAAAAATGAAAAACAAAAGTAAAAATTATACTCTTTTGTACTAAATTTTAAATAGATAATAAATATATCATTCCATTTTATTGACTGCATATTAATCAATTATATTATTACAGTATTACTTAACTCACAAATCCCATAATTTATATTAAAAATTTATTTACTCTCAAGTTTTCTCCTATTATTTGAAAACAAGACAAGATAATTGCCCATTTTTTAAACAGATATCAGAATATTTTCCTGGAATAAAGTTCTAAAAACTGGAATGCCTTAATTTTTCTAATTTCTAAATTATTTTCTGAATGGTTTGAATTTTACTACACTAGGAGACTGTCCGCTTTCCTATACCCTGACAACACAGAAAGTCTTTTTAAATTCTGGCACTCTTATTCTACCAAAGATTGTAGCAAAGTGCTGTCTCCATTTGGATATATGTGACTGAACATGGTTTTCATATTCCCAGTTGTTGTTTATCAATAGTATATCCATATTTTGCTCATTTCTCTATCAGGGCATCTATTTTCTGTATTAATTGTGGACAGTTTTTAATTGATTAGGGATACTAGCCACTGGTCAAATGTTTCAGTTCATTTTTCCAACCAATTCTTTTTATTTTATTATTATTAATGGTGTTCATAGCAAAATGAGGTAAACTAGTAACACCTACTGAAATCAGGAATATGAAAAATCATCATAATGTTACTTATTACAGCCATTACATCCAAAACACTCCTAAAGAATGCAACATGACATGAAAATAGTTCACATTAATAATATGTGAAATGAATAATCAAAAAATAAAATTATATATATTATGACCACAAAGCTGAAAAACAGAAAGTAGATTTAAGATGGTATGGATATATACAAAAATATTGCCTCCTATTATCTCTTGGTGAAGGAGTTATGAATGATTTTTGTCATTCTCTTTATTATCCTCTCTAGAACAAACATTTGGTTTTTAAAAATTTTTATAAACCTATTAGTAAAACCAATCTTTATCAGTGACCAATCAAACCAAACATCCAATATAAGAAAGACTGATGCCACTTCAGGATGTACCTTGCTGCAAATGTAATACAGCTCTACATCTATACAAGATAAACACTTCATCCTAAAAAAAATACTCATCCAAAATGCCAACATGATCACTGTGATGTTAATTAAATTTTATTATGACAATAAGAGTGGCAAGACTGCAGAGTGAGATTTGATTTAATGTGGAGCAAAAGAGTTTTATTGCAAGATTTGCTTATAGACAGAGCTAATTACTATAATTATATTTACATGTTTTTGTCATTAAAAAAATAGTACTTTTAAAGGATAGTGCATTAAAAGGGGAAAAATTTTACATGTCTCTACAATTTGGTCACATTATGACAATGCTGTAAGTGAAGCATTTAATGAAGAAACTCATGAAAAAGAAAGTAGTTACACTGATTCATTGATTCTAATTCAAAACTTGTCAAAGTTTACAGGACCAAAATAGATTAAACATTAAGATATTAGTATCTAGTCAAGGCTATGGTTTTTCCTGTGGTCATGTATGGATGTGAGAGTTGGACTGGGAAGAAGGCTGAATGCTGAAGAATTGATGCTTTTGAACTGTGGTGTTGGAGAAGACTCTTGAGAGTCCCTTGGACTGCAAGGACATCCAACCAGTCCATTCTGAAGGAGATCAGCCCTGGGATTTCTTTGGAAGGAATGATGCTAAAGCTGAAACTCCAGTACTTGGGCCACCTCATGTGAAGAGTTGACTCATTGGAAAAGACTCTGATGCTGGGAGGGATTGGGGGCAGGAGGAGAAGGGGACGATAGAGGATGGGATGGCTGGATGGCATCACTGACTCGATGGACGTGAGTCTCAGTAAACTCCGGGAGTTGGTGATGGACAGGGAGGCCAGGCGTGCTGCAATTCATGGGGTCGCAAAGAGTTGGACATGACTGAGCAACTGATCTGATCTGATCTGATATAAATATAAACGTTTCCTGAAAGCATCTTCTATTTCAGGCTACATCTGAGATTATTCATCTTTATATTTCAAATTTTCTATATGAAGACTGGTATTATTTTTGAATCTTAACTATGAAAAGACATGAGATGAATATTCAATTGCTTAATTATAATTGTCCTGCAGTCAAGCTCATATAGACATGGGAGTATTAAGAGGTTATATTACATATTTTAACACTTGTTTATGATGGAATATGATCTTATACAATTTTAGGGAATTTTGTCAATGTACTCACCTCCAATCTAAGGGCTGCTAAGTCATGTCTTTCTGATTTACAATAGAAAAATATAAAAAGCTATGTAACTGTTATTCCTTCATTTACTTATTTAATAGATATTTACTGGGCAATGATGACACTTCAGTCATTATGCCAGAAGCAACAACTACAACACTAAACAGAGCTGGTGCCTGCCAGGGGAACTTGTGAGATAGTGAGGCAGGAACAGAAACATAAGTTAACACAGCATAACTTTGCAGAAAGTGTGGTGTCCATTTTGATAAAAGGAGTTCAGGGTGCCTTAAAAGCCTACAGTCTAGCGGGCAAGAAGCACTTTCAAATAAGTAAATGGCTTTAAGGACTGCAACCAGGCAGGGTTAAGGGTCCATGGGAAGACCATGAAAAAGTCATTAATGGCTGAGGTTATGTGCTGTTAGAAAGAGGGCAAAACCCTTTTAGTCTGTGCATGAGTTTCACTTTCTCCTAAGAGCAATACAAAACTGTAAAGGTTTTAACTGGGGAGGAGGCATGATTACATTTCAAATCACTCTGGCTCTCAGACCATTTGGATGAGGCTAGGAGGCTAAGGCAGGTTCATGGTGTTCTAGATCGGGTGATGGGAAAGTACTCAGATAAGAGGCTGAACTTGAGAGACATTTAGAAAGAAATATCAGTGGAATTTGGTCATTGAGTGAATGTGAGAGTAAAACCCAAAGAAAATTCAAGAATGACAGACTGCAGATTTGGGGTTCCAAATCTTTAAGTTATAGGTACTTCAAATTGATGGTCACTAAAGATAACCTAATTGCTTAAAAGTATTCTCTTGACTAAATTTTTTATGTCCTTTTAGTCAGTAAGGACAAACAGTTTAAGTCTAACACTGAACAGATTTTTCTTATTAAGTATTTCAGTATATGTTTCATCCAGTAATCGGTTATATAATGGAAAAGGTACCTTAAATTAAGGCATGATGCATTGTTCCCTTTCCTTATTTTAATTTTAAAAATAAAATATAATTTTTAAAGGCTAGACCTAATTTCAAATGATGTTATTAAAAAATAGTGGATTGTATCTCTGGAGCTCAAGCTAAACAGCAAAAACACTGACAAATGAATCAGTTCTAATGAGGTGGATGAAACTGGAGCCTATTATACAGAGTGAAGTAAGCCAGAAGGAAAAACATAAATACAGTATACTAACGCATATATATGGAATTTAGAAAGATGGTAACAATAACCCGGTGTATGAGACAGCAAAAGAGACACTGATGTATAG
>NW_011495032.1:34596003-34608269 GCF_000754665.1 Bison bison bison
AAAAAAAAAAAGAAAATGAAATTTTACAAACCAATTTTTACCTGATTGTGTCAAAATATTTTCAGCTTACTTGTTATTTGAACAATAATTATTAATCCACTCTTTAGTCTTCAAGCTTTCACAAAAAAACACAACTTTTAAAAGATAAACTGGCTATTAACCAACTTATGTGTAGAGGTAACATTTTTTTTGTTAGAATTATTAGCAGAATCTTTGCAAAATGAATTAACACTTGGATATGCCAGGTGGCATTAGTGGGAAAGAACCCACCTGACAATGCATGAGATATAAGAAACACAGGTTCAGTCCCTGGAAAAGGATCCTCTAGAAAGGAAATTGCACCCCATTCCTGTTCTTGCCTAGAGAATCCATGGAGAGGGGAGCCTGGCAGGCTACAGTCCATAGAGTCGCAAAGAGTTGGACTTGACTGAAGTGATTTAGCGCTATGCACATACACACTACAACCTAAAAGTTCAAAAAGCTAAATGAATTTTAAGTCATTGAGTAACCAGAGAAAATTACGTTCTCGATTCTAGAGATCAGTTCAGCTCAGTTCAGTCACTCAGTTGTGTCCGACTCTTTGTGACCACAGGAACTACAGCATGCCAGGCCTCGCTGTCCATCATCAACTCACAGAGCCTTCCCAAACTCATATCCATTGAGTTGGTGATGCCATCCAACCATCTCATCCTCTGTTGTCCACTTCTCCTCCTGCCCTCAATCTTTCCCAATATCAGGGTCTTTTCAAATGAGTCAGCTCTTTGCATCAGGTGGCAAAGTAATGGACTATCAGTTTCAACATCAGTCCTTCCAATGAACACCCAGGACTGATCTCCTTCAGAATGGACTGGTTGGATCTCCTTGCAGTCCAAGGGACTCTCAAGAGTCTTCTCCAACACCACAGTTCAAAAGCATCAATACTTCGGCGCTCAGCTTTCTTCACAGTCCAACTCTCACATCCATACATGAATACTGGCAAAACCATAGCCTTGACTAGATGGACCTTTGTTGGCAAAGTAATGTCTCTGCCTTTTAATATGCTGTCTCGGCTGATCATATCTTTCCTTCCAAGGAGTAAGTGTCTTTCAATTTCATGGCTGCAATCACCATCTACAGTGATTTTGGAGCCCAGAAAAATAAAGTCTGACATTGTTTCCACTGTTTCCCCATCTATTTGCCATGAAGTGATGGGACCAGATGCCATGATCTTAATTTTCTGAATATTGAGCTTTAAGTCAGTTTTGTACTATCCTCTTTCACTTTCATCAAGAGACTTTAGTTCTTCACTTTCTGCCATAAGGGTGGTGTCATCTGCATATCTGAGGTTATTGATATTTCTCCTGGTAATCTGATTCCAGCTTGTGCTTCTTCCAGCCCAGGGTTTCCGTGACATACTCTGCATATAAGTTAAATAAGCAGGGTGACAATATACAGCCTTGATGTATTCCTTTTCCTATTTAGAACCAGTCTGTTGTTCCATGTCCTGTTCTAACTCTTGCTTCCTGACCTGCATACAGGTTTCTCAAGAGGCAGGTCAGGTGGCCTGGTATTCCCATCTGTTTCAGAATTTTCCGTAGTTTATTGTGATCCACACAGTCAAAGACTCTGGCATAGGCAATAAAGCAGAAATAGATGTTTTTCTAGAACTCTCTTCCTTTTTTGAGTATCCAGCATATGTTGGCAGTTTGATCTCTTGTTCCTCTGCCTTTTCTTTAACCAGCTCGAACATCTGGAAGTTCACAGTCCATGTATTACTGAAGCCTGGTCTGGAGAATTTTGAGCATTAATTTACTAGCCTGTGATATGAGTGCAACTGTGTGGTAGTTTGAGCATTCTTTGGCATTGCCTTTCTTTGGCATTGGAATGAAAAGTGACCTTTTTCAGTCCTGTGGCCACTGCTGAGTTTTCCAAATTTGCTGACATATTGAGTGCAACACTTTCACAGTGTCATCTTTTAGGATATGAAATAGCTCAACTGGGATTCCATCATCTCCACTAGCTTTGTTTATAGTGATGCTTCCTAAGGCCCACTTGACTTCACATTCCAGGATGTCTGGCTCTAGGTCAGTGATCACACCATCATGAATAACTGGGTCATGAAGATCTTTTTTGTACAGTTCTTCTGTGTATTCTTGCCACCTCTTCTTAATATCTTCTGCTTCTGTCATGTTCATACCATTTCTATCCTTTATTGAGCCCACCTTTGCATGACATGTTCCCTTGGTATCTCTAATTTTCTTGAAGAGATCTCTAGTCTTTCCCATTTATTGTTTTCCTCTTTTTCTTTGCACCGATCACTGAGGAAGGCTTTCTTATCTCTCCTTGCTATTCTTTGGAACTCTGCATTCAAAGGGGTATATCCTTCCATTTCTCCTTTGCTTTTTACTTCTATTATTTTCACAGCTATTTGTAAGGCCTCCTTAGCCATTTTGCTTTTTTGCATTTCTTTTTCTCGGGGATGGTCTTGGTCCCTGTCTCCTATACAATGTCACGAAGCTCTGTCCATAGTTCATCAGGCACTCTATCTATCAGATCTAGTCCCTTAAATCTATTTCTCACTTCCACTGTATAGTCATAAGGGATTTGATTTAGGTCATACCTCAATGGTTTAATGGTTTTCCCCACTTTCTTCAATTTAAGTCTGAATTTGGCAATAAGGAGTTCATGATCTGAGTCACAGTCAGCTCCTGGTCTTGTTTTTGTTGACTGTATAGAGCTTCTCCATCTTTGGCTGCAAAGAATATAATCAATCTGATTTTGGTGTTGCCCATCTGGTGATGTCCATGTGTAGAATCTTCTCTTGTGTTTTTGGAAGAGGGTGTGTGCTATTACCAGTGTATTCTCTTAGCAGAACTCTATTAGCCTTTGCCCTGCTTCATTCTGTACTCCCAGGCCAAATTTGCCTGCTACTCCAGGTGTTTCTTGACTTCCTACTTTTGCATTTCAGTCCCCTATAATGAAAAGAACATCTTTTTTGGGTGTTAGTTCTAAAAGGTCTTGTAGGTCTCCATAGAACCGTTCAACTTCAGCATTACGGAAACTAGTTATAAGAGTGTCCATCTGTTCAGCATTCATCTTAAAAATTAATTATGAATATCATTCTTTACCCATTGTCTGTGGACTCATTTTTGTTCTCACTAGACAGAGCAACTCAGGATTAGACATGGATCCCAGTCACAACTCTATCATTATTAGCTATGCAATCTTAGACAGACTTAACCAGTAATTTACTCATAAAGTTCTTTATTTATAAAATACCAAGTTTTCCTCAGAGAGTCATTGTGAGGATCAATGACAGTATATTTGAATCAGCTATATGTATAAATACACCAGCTCTTTTTTTGGATTTCCTTCTCCTTGAGTTCACCACCGAACACAAAGAGCAGTTCCCTATGTTAACACAGTAGTTTCTCATTAGTTATCTATTTTATAGACAGTATCAAATGTATATATGCCAATCCCAATCTCCCAATTCGTCCCATCACTTCCAGGACTTTCTCCTTTGGCATCCATATATTCGTTCTCTGCATCTGTGTCTCTAGTTTTTCTTGCAAATAAGATCATGTAAACCATTTTTTCTAGATTCCACACATAACCATTAATACATGTTTGTTTGTTTTTTCTTTCTGACTTACATCACTCTGTATGATAGTCTATTAATCCACCACATCTCCTCAAATGACACAGTTTTGCTCCTCTCACAGATGAGTAATGTTTCACTGTATATATGTACCACATCTGCTTTATCCACTCCTCTGCTGATGGATGCTTAGGTTGCTTCCATGTCCTGGCTATTGTAAATAGTACTGCAATGAGGGGTGCATGTATCTCTTTGAATTATGGTTTTCCCTGGGTATATGCCCAGGAGCAGGATTGTTGAGTTATATGGAAGCTCTATTTTTAGCTTTTAAGGAACTTCCATCCTGTTTAGTTTTAAAGGAACTTCCATTGTGGCCATGTTAATTTACATTCCCATCAACAGTGAAGAGGGCTTCCTTTTCTCCACACGCACTTCAGCATTTATTGCTCACAGATTTTTTTGGTGGTGATCATTCTAACTGGTCCCATCACTTCATGGCAAATAGATGGGGAAACAGTGGAAACAGTGACAGACTATTTTTAGGCTCCAAAATCACTGCAGATGGTGACTGCAGCCATAAAATTAAAAGACGCTTGCTCTTTGGAAGAAAAGTTATGACCAACCTAGACAGCATATTAAAAAGCAGAGACATTACTTTGCCAACAAAGGTCCATCTAGTCAAACATATGGTTTTTCCAGTAGTCACATATGGATGTGAGAGTTGGACTATAAAGAAAGCTGAGCACCAAAGAATTAATGCTTTTGAACTGTGGTGTTGGAGAAGACTCTTGAGAGTCCCTTGGACTGCAAGGAGATCCAACCAGTCCATCCTAAAGCACATCAGTCCTGGGTGTTCATTGGAATGACTGATGTTGAAGCTGAAACTCCAATACTTTGGCCACCTGATGTGAAGCTGACTCATTTGAAAAGACCCTAATGCTGGGAAAGATTGAGGGCAGGAAGAGAAGGGGATGATAGAGGATGAGATGGTTGGATGGCATCACCAACTCAACAAACATGAGTTTGAGTAAACCCCTGGGAGTTGGTGATGGACAGGGAGGCTTGGTGTGCTACAGTCCATGGGGTTGCAAAGAGTCCGGCAAGACTGAGCAACTGAACTAAACATTTTAACTAATGTGAGGTGATACCTCATTGTAGTTTTGATCTGTGTTGCTCTAATAATTAGTGATGTTGAACATCTTTTCATGTTTGCTGGCCATTTGTATGTCTTGTTTGCAGAAATATCTAATTATGTCTTCCACCTATTTTTTCAATTGGGTTGTTTTGTTTTTTATATTGAGTTGCCTTTAACAATTTTCTTTTCTTTTCCTGAGTTCTAATTTCATAGCATTGTGGTCCAAAAAGATGCTTGATATGATGTCAATTTTCTTAAATTTACTGAGGCTTGATTTGTGACCCAAGATATGATTTATCCTGGAGAATGGTTTCTGTGCACTTGAGAAGAAAGTGTATTCTGCTGTTTTCAGATGGAATGTCCTATACTATCAATTGAGTCTACATGGTCTAATGTATAATTTAAGGCTTGTATTTCCTTATTAATTTTCTGTCTGGAATGATCTATTCGTAATAGGAGTGTTAAAGTTCCTTGCTATTATTGTGTTATTGTGATTTCCCCTTTTATGGCTATTAGCATTTATATCTGAGATGGTCCTCAATTATTTTCTTTTTTTATCTTTACTCTGCTCCATGGCAGTTATTCCAATCATTCCATTTTCCAGCTCACTTATCTGTTCTTCTACTGCAACTTTCCTGCTATTGATTCCTTCCAGTATATTTTTCATTTCAGTTATTGTGTTGTTCATCACTGATAGCTTGTTCTTTAGTTCCTCTAGGTCTTTGTTAAACATTTCTTATTTTTCAGTCCATGCCTCCATTCTGTTTCCAAAATCTTGGATCATCTTTACTAGCACAACTCTGAACTCTATTTCAGGTAGATTGCCTATTTCCTCTTCATTTATTTGGTCTTTTGCGTTTTTACCTTGCTTCTTTATCTGCAACATATTTCTCTATTATCTCATTTTGTCTGACTTACTATGTTTATGGTCTCCCTTCTGCAAGCTACAGGTCATAGTTCCTCTTGGTTCTGTTGTCTGCCCCCTGGTGAGTGAGTTTGGTCCAGAGGCTTAAATAGGCTTCCTTGTGGGAGATACACTTGCCTGTGCTCTGGTAGGTGGAGATGATGCGCAGGGTCACATGAGGTGTGTGGCACTGGAGCTTTCAGGCAGTTGTATAGAGCTGGGTCTTGGTTTTAAGGTGGATACCTCCAGAAGAGCAGCCTCAGATTAATATTCCTTAGGCTAAGTTATTATCTGCTGGTCCAGCATCCTGGACTCAGTACCCCTACTCCAGAGACCCTACCCTGACTCCTGGCTGGGGAATGAAGAGCTCACAGGTCACACAGCATGGCCAGAGAAAATGAAAAAAAGCGGGGTGGTGGGGGGGGAGAAAAAAACAGACAAAATATAAGACAAGTAGTAAAACAAAAACAGACAAATAGCAACAATACACCCAAAAAACGTAAGAAAGAAGACAGACAAACTAAATCCAAGATAAATGATAAAAATAAGACCAAACAGAAACAAACAAGCAGAAAGAAAAGTAAAAAAAAAAAAAAGTCAAAAATAAAAACAATCAGTAAGGACTAAACTAACAAAAATAAAGAATAAAAAATAAAACAAAAACAGAAAGCAATCTAAAAAGAAAAAGTTTAAGTATGATATGTTACTTACAGTATGTTAGATACATAAAAGTAGAAGAAAATTGGAAGTGAAGGGAGATAGAAAGTATGCATTTGAAGATGGTGTGTGCAGTTTTATATAGGACAGTCTGGAAAGGCCTCAGTAGGAAGGATAATATTTAACTAAAGATCTGAAGGAGGTGAGGATATGTTCTCAAAATTAATTGCACAAATTTATTTCCCTCTATAGGCTAAGATCTTCAGGGTTAAGGACTACACTTAATCATTTTAGTATGCCAGCATCTAGCACAGGAGTTTCTATGTAGAAAGAACTTAGCAAATATCCAGAGAATGAAAAATCTCAGCTACCATAAAGATCAGTTGTCTTTCAACTACACTTGGCTCTTTATTTCAGAATATTATTGAGGTTGAATATAATGCTGACTTAAATCGGTAGCATACCTAAAACTTCCTACACTCTCATTGTTAAACTATTGAATTTAACAGGGGTATGATTTTCCAAATGTTATATCATAGGGGTATGATATTTCCAATTCAGAGGTCAGATGAAGAAATCTAAATCCTAAGACAGTTGTGGGACAAATCATAGGCCACTCACAGTATGAACTGATGAATCCTCTAAATCTATATCTTCACAACACAAAAAGAATGAATCCCTAAGTAAATATACTTGATCAGTTTCTATCTATCCTACTTCTGATTTTGTTCCAGGTCTTAAGCTTATTTAAGTATCCCACAGTATGATTAACATACCACTGATAGGAGCCTAAGCAGTTTCACCTAGAGCTAGCTAACTTATACCTGTGGAAACAGACTAAGTTTAAGTTGTTTTTGCCATCAAACACCTGTCGGCATAATACTTCCTGTCTTAGTAAATCACTGTAGAAAAAGAACTCCCTGAGAGTCAAAAGGAACCTATACAAAAGCAGGTTTCACTTTGGACTTAAAATAAAACGGCAGACACCAAACTAGCATGACTGACTCAGTCTGGGAGGACGAAATGGCCAATTTCTTGGTGCAAAATGGGAATAGCATATATGGCTGAGGCCATATTAGGGACAAAATTACTACTACTTATGTGCTGTTACAAATTGCAGATAGAAGACAATTACATGTATTATACTTATCTAGTTTTCATTACAAGGACTAAATGATTTAAGATTACAGGAAAGCTAAACTGAATAAAAAGTACAGGAGAGATACATTAATGAAAAATTTACTTTTTGTTGCTCACTGTTAAAAACCTTTCAGAGACTCATCATAGACTAAGAACTAACTCTGGTTTGTCATTTTGGATAATGTACTTGTTAGTGCATTGATTACTGGTTCTAAAGATACCAATACTAGCATTATGAGTCCTTCGGTGATTCTCCATTACCACCAAGAAAAAGTCCAAACTCCTTAGAATGAGACACAAAGGTCTTTGTGGTCTGGGTCTTCTCTCCCTCTCCACACATTCCAGACCCTCCCAGTCACAGTTCTCTGCAGTTTCCCAAACATGCCATGCTTTCAACACCGACTCTACTTTCTTTACAATGTATTCCTTTTTTTCTTTTTTTTTTTTGCACAATTTGCTCTCCCTCACCTCCTACCTAAGCAAATTCCTCTAAAATAGTCACCTTCATTTGGAAGCCTTCCTGAATCCCAAGGAACATGCCTCCTGAATTATTAATAGCACTTCTTCCTCTTCTAAATTCTATTACTGCTGAGCTTATCACATTGCACTAAAAAAAAAAATCACTGGACTAAAACTTCTGAGGAAAGTGTCTTATTCATGTTTTAAAAAACACAAAAATACTGAGTTGAATATGTGAATATCAAACAAATAACAGAAACTACTGAGTATTGAATGTTTAATAATTGTATTCCTCTATGGTCAGGAAACTGAGGGCAGAGTTGAATTTATATAACTTGTCAAAAATTACAGACCTAAGTGACAAAGACAGGATTTGAACCCAAGCACTCTGATTTCAAAGTTCATGCTCCTCACAACTAACCTATAGATACTTCTTGAATGTATGTGTATATTTATGTGTTTTTAAGTAAATTAATAAATAGGCATATTTCTCACTATATACTACATATATTTACTCATGTGTATACATAAAACACTACTGACTTTTAATAATAAACTCTAAACAGCAAAACTAAGTTACATCAGTGAATTAGAAGTTTTTATAAAAGGCCATCTGATATCCTAGAATTTGTCTTCTTTTCCATGAATATATTATAGATTTTATGTATTAAGCTGTGTGTTAAGAAGATATATTTATCATCATGATGAATGACACACATATCACTACCATAAAACTTGGTAAAATTTAAAATTTATGCATAAGGTCTACAATATAAGTTTGCAAAATAAGTTGCTTATGACAATTACCTGAATATGTGTTTTATTTAGAAGAACAAAAATATATGCTTATACATATATTAACCTAATTTTTTCAGTAATATTATTTTACATTCTGAAAAGCTTTCTTTAATTCAATATTTTTTCATGATTTCAAATGTTACTGCAGAGTAGAATCCCTTTTGACCAAAAATGTGTCAGTATCATGTGCCACTCCTACAGCAGAAGTTTCAAGACCCCACAGAACTTCAACATGTTCTCTTTTCCTTCTGGCATAACAACTGACAAAGTTCTGGACAGTGACTGCTCTAGCTGCCTAGGTCACAAGGTAAGGGCAATGGCAACATGAAGCAGAGCACCCAGTTATTTCTCACTGTACTTTTAATATGAGTGAGAAATAAATCTGATGTTTCAAAGTCCTCAAGATTTGTTGGTTATTTCTTCAGTTCAGTTCAGTCGCTCAGTCGTGTCTGACTCCTTGCAAGAGTATATATGATAATACAGTTATTTCTTAGCATGGTATAATTTAGCCTATCCTTAATGAAATTTTACAATTAGGTATAATTGTGTATTTAAATAAGTATGTCTATTTCAGAAATTGAATGTGTTAGAGTAAGAACTGGCAGCTCTCTACTTCAGGTACAATGTAAAAATACATCCAAGGTAAAACAGTGATGACTAGTATGGAAAGCATGATGACCAAAGAGAGTGCTTATCACACACTCACATGGAGGATTCATTAAGTATTTTTACTATTAAATTTGTAGAACAAGTTGCTGGATCCACTGCGCTGACGCCATGAGGCACATTCATCAGTCTCCAACATGATGATAAATCACTGAATGATATAACAAAAATGTTGATCATTATAGCTTAATAACAAATGTACAACTAAGTCTGTGCTCTCACAAGACATCACGCCAGACACAAATTTCATAGTGGAATGATTATTCAGACTCAGCATCACAGCACTCTGAACTCTAAATTCATGTTTCTAGTTATAGACATAAACATTGAAATAAATCCTGTACTCATCTACAGAAAACAACAAATATGAAATAGATAGTTTGTTAGATACTAAAGAAACCTCCTGGACTAGTTAATTATAAAATCTGAAAGAAATAACCGTGTTTCTATTCGATTTTCGGGATTTTCAAACATTAAATGCTGTACTGTGCCGTGTTTAGTCACTCAGTCATGACTGACACTGTGTGACTCCATAGACTGCAGCCTGCCAGGCTTCTCTGTCCCTGGGGATTCTCCAGCAAGAATACTGGAGTGAGTTGCCATGTCCTCCTCCAGGGGATCTTCCCAACCCAGGGTTTCAACCCAGGCCTCCCACATTGCAGGCAGTCTTTACCGTCTGAGCCACCAGGGAAGCCTCAACTATTGAATGAAGTGAAGTGAAAGTCACTCAGTCATGTCCAACTCTGCGACTCTTGAATAGGTTTGTATAATTATTATAAAAGAAGCAAGACATTTTACACAACCATACAATATAATTACTAAAAGATTACATTACAAATGATTTTTATTAAGAAATACATGATAAGAATCTGCAATTGATTCTGAAAACTGTATATATTTATTGATTCATTGGTTAATGTTAAAGTGGGGGTCAGGGTTAGAAAGTCAAGAATAATAAAAAACACACTCTAGTGCACAATATACATGAAATTTCATAGTCTTTGAGAATAATTATAAATGGGGAAAATGTTTTATTTTCTAAGAAACTATCACTGAGAAGGTAAACTTAAATTAAGAAAATATGGAACCCACATATGGATTTCTTCCCAGAAAATACTATTTTTATTTTCTCATTTGTTTTATGCTGGAAAATCCTGAAATGCATTTAATGTTTGTTTTAAATTATGTAAAGGCAGAAAGTGAAGAGGAACTAAAAAGCCTCTTGATGAAAGTGAAAGTGGAGAGTGAAAAAGTTAGCTTAAAGCTCAACATTCAGAAAACTAAGATCATGGCATCCGGTCCCATCACTTCATGGGAAATAGATGGGGAAACAGTGGAAACAGTAGCTGACTTTATTTTTCTTAGATTCAAAATCACTGCATATGGTGACTGCAGCCATCAAAATGAAAGACGCTTACTCCTTGGAAGGAAAGTTATGACCAACCTAGACAGCATATTAAAAAGCAGAGACATTACTTAGTCAACAAAGGTCTGTCAGATCAAGGCTATGGTTTTTCCAGTGATTATGAATTGATGTGAGAGTTGGACTATAAAGAAGGCTGAGTACAGAAGAATTGATGTTTTTTACTGTGGTGTTGGAGAAGACTCTTGAGAGTCCCTTGGACTGCAAGGAGATCCAACCAGTCCATTCTGAAGGAGATCAGCCCTGGGATTTCTTTGGAAGGAATGATGCTGAAGCAGAAACTCCAGTACTTTGGCCACCTCATGCAAAGAGCTGATTCACTGGAAAAGACCCTGATGCTGGGAAAGATTGAAGGCAGGAGGAGAAGGGGACAACAGAGGATGAGATGGCTGGATGGCATCACCGACTCGATGGACGTGAGTTTGAGTGAACTCTGGGAGTTGGTGATGAACTGGGAGGCCTGGCGTGCTGTGATTCATGGGGTCGCAAAGAGTTTGACACGACTAAGCGACTGAACTGAACTGAAAGATCTATCTACAACACAAATTGCATGTGTGGTCTCACTAAATAATATAGTCCTCTCATTTTTTTTTTTCACCCATGTCTAAGATGTGTGTGAGCATGTGTGTTAGTCACTCAGTTGTTTCTGACTCTTTGAAACCTCATGGACTGTAGCCTGCCTGGCTTCTCAGTCCATGGAATTCTCCAGGCAAGAATACTAGAGTAGGCAGGCATTCCTTCTCCAGCAGATATTCCCAACTCAGGAATCAAAACTAGATCTCCTACATTGCAGGCAGATTGTTTACCATCTCAGCCACCTGGGAAGCCCCAAGTCTAAGAGTAATGTAAGGTAAGAATTCTGCCTTTTTTTTTTTTTTAATAGTAAAAGTGGTATGTATATAAGCCAGAAAATAAAAGTGAAATTTAGTATAACAGGATCAAGACCATACCCAAGAAAAAGAAATGCAAAAAAGCAAAATAGCTGTCTGAGGAGGCCTTACAAATAGCTGTGAAAAAAGAGAAGTGAAAAGCAAGGGAGAAAAGGAAAGAAATACCCATTTGAATGCAGAGTTCCAAAGAATAGCAAGGAGAGATAAGAAAGCCTTCCTCAGTGATGAATGCAAAGAAATCGAGGAAAATAATAGAATGGGAAAGACTAGAGATCCTTTCTAGAAAATTAGAGATACCAAGGGAACATTTCATGCAAAGATGGGCTCGATAAAGGACAGAAATGGTATGGACATGACAGAAGCAGAAGATATTAAGAAGAGGTGGCAAAAATACACAGAAGAACTGTACAAAAAAGATCTTCACAACCCAGATAATCATGATGGTGTGATCATTCAAACTCAGCTAGAGCCAGACATCCTGAAATGTGAAGTCAAGTGGGCCTTAGGAAGCATCACTACGAACAAAGCTAGTGGAGGTGATGGAATTCCAGTTGAGCTCTTTCAAATCCTGAAAGATGATGCTGTGAAAGTGTTGCACTCAATATGCCAGCAAA
>NW_011495032.1:34608369-34608876 GCF_000754665.1 Bison bison bison
GAAGAGAGTTCTAGAAAAACATCTATTTCTGCTTTATTGCCTATGCCAGAGTCTTTGACTGTGTGGATCACAATAAACTACGGAAAATTCTGAAACAGATGGGAATACCAGGCCACCTGACCTGCCTCTTGAGAAACCTGTATGCAGGTCAGGAAGCAAGAGTTAGAACAGGACATGGAACAACAGACTGGTTCTAAATAGGTAAAGGAGCACGTTAAGGCTGTATATTGTCACCCTGCTTATTTAACTTATATGCAGAGTACATCATGAAAAATGCTGGCTGGAAGAAGCACAAGCTGGAATCAAGATTGCTGGGAGAAATATCAATAACTTCAGACATGCAGATGACACCACCCTTATGGCAGAAAGTGAAGAAGAACTAAAGAGTCTCTTGGTGAAAGTGAAAGAGGAGAGTGAAAAAGTCGGCTTAAAGCTCAACATTCAGAAAACTAAGATCATGGCATCCGGTCCCATCACTTCATGGGAAATAGATGGGGAAACAGTGGA
>NW_011495032.1:34609444-34624716 GCF_000754665.1 Bison bison bison
TAAAGGAGATCAGTCCTGGGTGTTCATTGGAAGGACTAATGTTAAAGCTGAAACTCCAATACTTTGGCCACCTGATGCAAAGAGCTGACTCATTTGAAAAGACCCTGATGCTGAGAAAGATTGAGGGCAGAAAGAGAAGGGGGCAACAGAAGGGGACGACAGTCACCGACTCAATGGACAGGGGTTTGAGTAGACTCCAGTAGTTGGTGATGGACAGGGAAGCCTGACATGCTGCAGTTCATGGGGTCACAAAGAGTCAGATACGACTGAGCGACTGAACTGACTGAACTGACTGACTGACTGATGTACTACTAGCAGTTACATTTTCTCCCAAATCATAGTTATTAGTTTGGTGCAAAAGTAATTGCAGTTTTGCATTGTTCAACTCTGCCATTTGATACTGGAAAACATACTTAAATAATATACATCATTTTAATGCATACTTCCTGCTTTTTTTTTTGCTAATGATTTATTACTTGTCATTTTATATTTATTTTAGACTACGAAAGAGGAGAGTGAAAAAGTTGGCTTAAAGCTCAACATTCAGAAGACGAAGATCATGGCAACCAGTCCCATCACTTCATGGGAATAGATGGAGAAACAGTGGAAATAGTGTCAGACTTTATTTTGGGGGGCTCCAAAATCACTGCAGATGATGACTGCAGCCATGAAATTAAAAGACGCTTACTCCTTGGAAGGAAAGTTATGACCAATCTAGATAGCATATTCAAAAGCAGAGACATTACTTTGCCAACAAAGGTTGGTCTAGTCAAGGCTATGATTTTTCCAGTGGTCATGTACGGATGTGAGAGTTGGACTGTGAAGAAGACTGAGTGCCGAAGAAACGATGCTTCTTTTGAACTGTGGTGTTGGAGAAGATTCTTCAGAGTCCCTTGGACTGCAAGGAGATCCAACCAGTCCATTGTGAAGGAGATCAGCCCTGGGATTTCTTTGGAAGGTGAAACTCCAGTACTTTGGCCACCTCATGCAAAGAGTTGACTCACTGGAAAAGATGCTGATGCTGGGAGGGATTGGGGGCATGAGGAGAAGGGGACGACAGAGGATGAGATGGCTGGATGGCATCACTGACTCGATGGACGTGAGTCTGAGTGAACTCCGGGAGTTGGTGATGGACAGGGAGGCCTGGCGTGCTGCGATTCATGGGGTAGCAAAGAGTCGGACATGACTGAGCGACTGAACTGAACTGAAAGAAATGATGTTAGACAAAAAGCAAATCTGTGCATATTTTTAATTTCAATTCAAAATGGGTTTAAAGGAGCAAAAACAACTAGCAACTTCAACAACACATTTGGCCCAGGAACTGCTAATCAATGAACAGTGCAGTGCTGGTTCAAGAAGTTTTGCAAGACAAGAGCCTTGAAGATGAGGAGTACAGTGGCCAGCCATCAAGTTGACAACGACTAATTGAGAGGATTATCAAAACTGATCCTCTTATAACTACATGAGAAGTTGCTGAAGAATTCAGTGTCAACCATTTTATGGTTGTGCAACATGTGAAGCAATTTGACATGGTGAAATAGCTTGGTAAGTGGATGTCTCATGCACTGACTAAAAATCAAAAAAAATTGTTGTCTTGAAGTGTTGTTGATACTATCTTGAAGTGTCATATTTTCTTATTGTATGCAACAACAAAGAACTATTTCTCAATTGGATTGTGAAGTGTGGTGTAAAATGGATTTTATATGACAACCAGTGATGACCAGCTCAGTGGCTGGATGGTTAAGAAACTCCAAAGCACTTCCCAAAATCAAACTTGCACCCAAGAAATGTCATGGTCACTGTTTGGTGGTCTGCTGCCCATCTGATCCACTATAGCTTTCTGAATCCCGATGAAACCATTACAGCTGAGAAGCATGCTCAGCAAATTGATGAGATCACTGAAAACTGCAACACCCGTAGCCAGCACTGGTCAACAGAAAGGCCCAACTCTTCTCCACGACAACACCCAATCGTACTTTGCACAACCATCACTTCCAAAGTAGAACAGACTGGGCTACAAATTTTGCCTCATCCACCATATTTACCTGACCTCTCACCAACCAACTACCACTTCCAAGCATCTCGGTAACTTTTTGCAGAAAAAGTGCTTCAACAACCAGCAGGAGGCAGAAAATGCCTCGAATCCTGAAGCACAGATTTTTGTGCTATAGAAATAAATAAACTTATTTCTCACTGACAAAAATGTGTTGGCTGCAATGGTTCCGATTTTGAATAATAAAGATGTGTTTGCTACTGCTGCTGATGCTAAGTTGCTTCAGTCGTGTCCAACTCTGTGTGACCCCAGAGACGGCAGCCCACCAGGCTCCCCCGTCTCTGAGATTCTCCAGGCAAGAACACTGGAGTGGGTTGCCATTTCCTTCTCCAGTGCATGAAAGTGAAAAGTGAAAGTGAAGTCTCTCAGTCATGTCCGACTCTTAGCGACCCCATGGACTACAGCCCAGCAGGCTCCTCCATCCATGGGATTCTCCAGGCAAGAGTACTGGAGTGGGGTGTCATTGCCTTCTCTGAAGATATGTTTGAGCCTAGCTATAATGATTTAAAATTAACAGTTCAAAATCACAATTACTTTTTCGTCAACCTAATATTTCATTTAACATTACGACACTTAAACTGTTCTTATATTGACTGCATCATGTGTTTCTAGCATGTACACTAATATGCACATCTATCCTTACAGTCATACATTCACAAGATAATTTATTATTGAGTAATTGTTAGCCTCAAAGTAATGAAGCACAGATACATTTTCTGATGATCAACATTTTTTTTAATTGACATTTTAAGTACTAGGTTTGGCAAATGTTTTACAATGCTATTGACTAAATTTGCATTAAAACAAATTATAACACTTCAGTCTTAAAAGTTGTAATATAAAAGAGAAATTTTAAGTAAAATGATTTAAACTATTTTTTAAAACCTCTTGGTTTTTAAGGTAAAATAAACACAACCAAAGTTACTTAATACTTGAAATATACGTTATCTAAATAGCTAGAACTCAGAAAAAATAATCATTATATTTTAAAATTAAGTTAATAGATTAAGATATAAATAAAAGTTTTAAAATTTATTCCTATTCTGTTAGTTTCAAAGTTACATCTTTCAGTGGCAGGACCAATAAATTTGATTAAAAGTAGTATTTAAATGGTGCCCCTTACCAAATTCAATTATGTCATCTTTAGAGTATAATTTTGTTCTATAAGGAGGATTCCTACAAATTTTAGAAACATCTAAGAGGGAAATCGGAGAAGGCAATGGCAACCCATTCCAGTACTCTTGCCTGGAAAATCCCATGGATGGAGGAGCCTGGTGGGCTGTAGTCCATGGGGTCGCTAAGAGTCAGACACAACTGAACGACTTCACTTTCACTTTTCACTTTCATGCATTGGAGAAGGAAATGGCAACCCACTCCAGTGTTCTTGCTTGGAGAATCCCAGGGATGGGAGAGCCTGGTGGGCTGCCGTCTCTGGGGTCACACAGAGTCGGACACGACTGAAGCGACTTAGCAGCAGCAGCAGCAAGAGGGAAATTTGTGAAACCAAAAATTAGAAACACATATTGACATATATGGGGCTTCCCTCATAGCTCAGTTGGTAAAGACTCTGCCTACAATGCACGACACCTGGGTTCAATTCCTGGGTCAGGAAGATCACTTGGAGAAGGAAATAGCTATCTATTCCAGTATACTTGCCTGGAGAATCCCATGGACAGAGGGTCTGGCGGGCTACTATCCATGGGGTTTCAAAAGTCAGACACGACTTAGTGACCAAACCACTAACATTGGCATATATAAAGATATTACATGAAAATACTCAATGAACAAAAAGATTGTAATGTACAAAAGATTATAAACAATGTACAAAAAGATTACTACTGTAATACCTATTTTGATAAATAAGCCTTGGAAATGATGGCCTCTCTCTTTTTCAGGCTCATGCTCTTACCTTTTCTCTCTCATCTTGCTAACACCAATTTCTAAAGTCCTCAGCTTTGGATCAAAGAGAGAGGAATAGAAAAGTTCTTTCTTGATTGGTGAGAAGCTAGTGTTGGAGTGCTCACAACTTACTAGTCATTTGCAGTGATTCTTTGCTCCTAAGCACTTTCACAAGCTCAACAAGGAAGAAATATTTCCTCTTTCCCCCTACCACTTTAGTTTGGATTTTCTTACCCAAAGCTCCCCCAACAAGGATGAATTCCAGAAAAACATCTGCTTCTGCTTCATTGACTATGCTAAAGCCTTTGACTAGATCACAACAAACTGTAGAAAAATCTTAAAAAGATGAGAGTACCAGACCACCTTACCTACCTCCTGAGAAATCCAACAGACTGGTTCAAAATTGGGAAAGGAGTACATCAAGGCTTGTACATCAAGTATATTGTCACCCTGCTTGTTTAACCTATGTACAGAGTACATCATGCAAAATACAAGGCTGAATGAAGCTCCGTGTGGAATCAAGACTGCTGAGGGAAATATCAGTAACCTCAGATATGCAGATGACATCATCCTATTGGCAGAAGCCAAAGAGGAACTAAAGAGCCTCTTGATGAAGGTGAAAGCAGAGAGTGAAAAAGCTGGCCTAAAACTCAATATTCAATACAAAGATCATGGGAGCTGGTCCCATTGCTGCTGCTGCTGCTGCTGCTGCTAAGTTGCTTCAGTCGTGTCTGACTCTGACCGACCCCATAGACGGCAACCTACCAGGCTCCTCCGTCCCTGGGATTCTCACTGCGGAGGGTGACAGAAGCCATGAGATTAAAAGATGATTGCTCCTTGGAAGAAAAACTATGACAAACCTAGACAGTATATTAAAAGGCAGAGATATCACTTTGCCAACAAAGTTCTGTACAGTCAAAGTTATGATTTTACAGTAGTCACGTACAGATGTGAGAACTGAACCATAAGAATTGATGCTTTCGAACGATGGTGCTGGAAAAGACTCTGAGAGTCCCTTGGACAGCAAGGAGATGAAACCAGTCAATCCTAAAGGAAATCAACCCTGAATATTCATTGGAAATACAGATGCTGAAGCTGAAGCTCCAATACTTTGGCCACCTGTTGTGTGTGTATTAGTCGCTCAGTCGTGTCCAACTCTGTGACCCCATGGACTGTAGCCCACCAGGCTCCCCTGTCCATGGAATTCTCCAGGCAAGAATACTGGATTGTGTTGCCATTTCCTTCTCCAGGGGATCTTCCTGACCCAGGAATTGAATCCAGGTCTCCTGCACTGCACGCAAGTGCTTTACTGTCCGAGCCACCGGGGAAGCCCGTGATGTGAAGCCCTTGATGGCTGGCCGCCTGATGCGAAGAGCCAACTCATTGCAAAAGACTCTGATACTGGTAAAGACTGAGGGTAGGAGGACAAGGGGGTGACAAAGATGAGACAGTTGCATGGAATCACTGACACAATGGGCATGAATTTGAGCAAAATCTGAGAGATAGTGAAGGGAAGGGACACAGACAGGGAAGCCTGGCGTGCTGCAATCCTGCTTGGGATTGCAAACAGTCAGACACAACTGAACAACAACCTAAAGTTCCCCTGACAAGGATAAATGCAACATTCTTACTCACTAACTATCCTGTAGTAGCTGCAGCTTCTAGACTAAAATGATGCCACACCAGCTCTTTCCCATAAGTCCTCATCAGGTCTTATGAGGAAAGACTTTTATTTTTTTTTTTAACTTCAGATCTACTATAAAGTCCAACACAATTATGTCTTGGTCTCTCTCAAGTCAAGGTAATTATTCAGCCTTTTTCTCACATACCTGGTCCTCCAGATCATTCAAACTGATAAACCCAATCTTTGGTTTGTTTAAAAGAACATGCATGGAGAGATTTATGCACACATTCATGCCACTTTGGAGGATATGGGAATAGAAATCACAGTACACAAGAAACTCTATTTGTAAATTTTCAAATTCCTCCTTAATTTTGGTTAAGTGTTTAAGAATCCTAATACTACTTTTCCCCTTTATTTCTTTTTTTCAAATCAATCATGATAATCTTGTAATTTGGAATGCTGTTTGTCTTGTCTTCAGGTCTCAGCTAATACTTCCATTCCACACACATTCCATTCCAAATGTATTCAATTACATAGATCATACAAAATGAGGTAACTTTCATTTTACAAAACAGATTAAAATGCATTTATAAACCATGTTACTGCATTTTAAAAACAGACCATAAAATTTCCAGCCCATTATTGCCAAGTTTTGTAATCTACATCAGTCTGATGAACAGGATAATTCCCTCTGCACTACTTTGTGATATGTACGTACAGACTGAAGCAAATGGTATTTTTAGAGTGTTTAAAGGAAGCCAAGTCCTTGGACACCTAGCCACTCATTTACTCATGATTCCAAATAAATGGAAGGGTTAAATACACACACACATCTAACCATATCATTAAAAATAACTCATAATCTTAAACAGTCTCCACTGTTATATCCCCTTAAGTCAACTGGATAAGCCATTTTTACTTAAGTTCAATTTAATTATGAATATCATAGTTAACAGTGATTGGAAGAAATACAGCTGTAAAGCAGGCATATGGTTTGTACACCTTGTTTGATCTTAGGCTTGCTAATGGAAAGGATCTACTTAATTTTAAAATCCAGTAACACAAACAATATGGAGGCCACACAGTGTAACAGAAAGAGTCCTGTGTTTGAAATGACTATCTAGTCCAGGCCTCTATTCCTATTTTTCATATTATTTAGACTGTCTAATAGATATTACCAAATTATTTTAATAAGAACTTACTTATATAAGTATGCACACATATGTGCATTCATAGACAACACACAAAACTTCACTTATCTTCTGTTGATAATACATTATCAATAGTGATTGTTTAAAAAAAATATTTAAAATAATAAAACAACAGTATTCTCCAAGATAACTCATAGCCTCAGAAATCAGGTAAGTTTATTTAATCTTTAGATTCTTAGTTATTTTCATCTGTGACATAGGGATAAAATGCCAGTTTTCTTCTTTCCAAAGTTGTTAGGATCTGATGAAATAATTTATGTGAAAATGCTCCATAAAGTGGTATAAACAGATAAGATTATTTTGTCACACTTCTAAACATATACATTTAGACACACAAACCCCAAAATTTAAAAACAAACGTAGTTATTTCATGGGACTTCATCTCTGAAATCTCTTGACTGCTATTAAAGATGCATTAAATTTCAATAGTAACATGCTTTACCACTAAATATCACCACTTAAAGTACTTTATGTAAAGGAATGTTTTGTAAAACTTCTCATTTGGCAGATTCATTGCCCTATTAGCTAAAGACTATAAAAATCATATTTTCATTCTATATTCTTTTAATAAAGAACTTTAAAAAATCAAAAAGATTTAATATTTGCAATTTAGCAGACTGAATATGCCTTTACTAGGTAGAGGGGTCTGGCATACCAGAAGTTCATCTACAATTTGGAAGGTGATCTTTCTCTTAGAATTCTGAAATGCTATAAAAACTTTATATGGCACTTAATTGCTTCATTCCAAAAATTCAGGGCCTTCTAATAAGACCAGTTTAAAGAAATTCCAAGGCTCCAATTTTACTATTTAAATGAAATTGGTAAGTTGGATACTTAATTTTAAAATTTCTGATCATAATAAAAATATGAAGCTTAACAATTCCTTTCTAGTCTTACAATATGCAAAAAATAGAAATGAGTACAGCATTTTTCCCCTAGCTTTCTTTCTGTTTCATATAAATTTGAACTGGAAAGCATATTGAACTGATTTAAATTGGAACCCACAGAAGGAAGCTGGCTAAAGACATAGAGGCTAACTCATAGTCTGTGACCAGACTGGTTTGTCTAATGATGTAGTTGTTGTCACAATAAATGACTACATGCACAGATTTCTGTCTAGTTAGACATTTGGCTTGAAATAAATATTCAGAGAACTGAATCCAAACATCAACTAGGCCAAAAGTTGTCTTAAGCTCTGCCAACATAATGCTAATTCAACTAAAAGTAATATGCCTTTTTGTTCACAACAAATGAGTCTTTGAATCCATTAAACTGAATCTGATGATGATTTCAGGAACATGTCCGATGAGAACATTATCCCACTGCAGTAGGTCTGGAACCCAATTTTCCTGTCAAATGCTACTTATTGTACCTACTTTGGTACCCTAGAACTGGAAAGAATGATCCATGAATTGAGATAGGGAATCCTTTGGCTGTATAATTTGAGTTGGGAAAAAAGGCCTATGTTTAACCACTTTATTTTGTAATACCTATTTTATAACTAGGTGTAGAGATTATGCATTTATCTGAAATTAGCCATAGTCCAGCTTCCTAAAGCTTCATTAAAAGCAAGATAAATCTAATGAAAATAGCAGCATAAGTGAAAACAATTTATATGGGTTTCATTACTGTGTGCCAGTTATCTTGGAATGCTCTCTATTTGTATTTGTAGATTTTTCATCCCATACAGTTAAAAGAGAATGCCAAGTAGAAATATCAGTAAATAAGGAATGTAACACAAATATTTATTTGGAAAAAAAAAAACATACCAAGTCAAAGAGGAGACTTTCCAAATTAATTGAAGACTAAAGGGATATACTGGATTGGCCAAAAAGTTTAATCAGGTTTTACCATAAGAAAAGCTGAATGAACTTTTTGGCCAACTCAACAGATGTCAAATCAACTGTACTTAGTTAGAAGACATTGATATACTGTGTATATCATTGATACCTACTGACATTCTAGGACAAAATAAAGAGAAAATACCTTGTTAAATATGCAAATGAATATCTGGTTGAGTAGTAGGACATCAGTATTTTCTAAACCATGTTTCTAATGATTATTTTCCTCTTTGAAATAATAAACTTATTTTCTGTACTGACGTCAAAGATAGATATGGCTATTTAGCAACATGCAACATTTGGAGAATTTCATTTTTCCATTCACCTTATGATATTATTCATGGGACCACAGTTCAGTTCAATTGTTCAGTCCTGTCCGACTCTTTGCGACCCCATGAACCGCAGCACGCCAGGTCTCCCACCAACTCCTGGAGTTTACCCAAGCTCATGTCCACTGAGTCAGTGATGCCATCTAACCATCTCATCCTCTGTCATCCCCTTCTCCTCCTACCCTCAATCTTTCCCAGCATCAGGGTCTTTTCAAATGAGTCCGCTCTTTGCATCAGGTGGCCAAAGTACTGGAGTTTCAGCTTCAACATCAGTCCTTCCAATGAACACCCAGGACTGATCTCCTTTAGGATGGACTGGTTGGATCTCCTTGCAGTCCAAGGGACTCTCAAGAGTCTTCTCCAACATGGGACCACAGCAAGCTACAAAATTTGTAGCAAGGAGCCCAGTGAAAATGGAAAATATGGGGTCCCTTATTCAAATGAATAATTTCAGATGGTGACAACAAAGCATGGGGCCCTTCTAAGCACAGGGACCTGTGTAACTTCCTACGTAAGATTGCAAACTCGCAAAGCCAACCACATATGAGCCCATTCCTAAAACTTTCCATTAACTTACACTGTATTGCTAATAGAATTGCAAAATACATGGAGGGTCATTACTAAAGCATCATTCCTTGCCAGTTCAATCAATGGAAAGTAACTCTCCTACTGGGTCCACCCATACTTATTTATCTGCCACATTAAATATGGACAGGCTGTTGAAAACATGGCAGCGAGGACAAGAATTGGGGGAATTAAGACACATATCAAGCTCTCCATTTTCCTGCCTTTGATAGAAATGCACAATAATTTACTGTTTGCAACATCCCTTCATTCTTTTCCTAGATAGCTCTGGCTCACACTGGTGAATATTTGTGAAAAGATGCCATCCTTCAGAAAATGGTTTAGAAATATTTGCTCAGTTTCAGGATTTCTTCTTCTTACATTCAAAAAGACAACAAGTATCTATAATATATGAATTAAAACTCTTGAACTTCAAACTGCCTTGCTCCTGAATCATTTAACCTTGTATAATGTATTCACATAGAATATGACTAAAACCTTTAAAACTCCAATAAGATTAAATTAAGTAATCTATATATATGAACTCTGTGAAATATATATTGAACTCAGGTTCAACTCTTATACCATTATTAGCAATGCAGTATATTACTGATATGTAGATGAAGTCTGGGGTCACTACAGAAATCAAGCAAGGAAATTCCTTCTTCAATGCAGTCTACAGGCATACCTCACATATAATGATTCCTTAACATTTCACTTATTGACAGATTTTTTTCCCCCACAGTGTTTCAAAGCTTGACTAATTCACAAGATTATATCAGCATATTTAAAACCTTAATCATATCAAGTCCAACTTTATTTGGTAAATGAAGATGTTTTCTACTTTCTTCCAAACTCTCATTGGTAAGTCCTTTGATAAGATAGTCTCATAAATTGATTTCTTAGAAAGAATATATATCCAAGAAAAAGTACATTAACTAAAGAAGGGGAATAAAGATTTCTACTTTAAAAGAAATTTTCAAAAATTAGCATCTGAAATAGAAAGATCAGGAGATGGATCTTCCTCATTATTTAAATTATAGTATTGGTCCAATTTAAAAATTCATTGGAGGTGTATCTTACATATCTCTATTTAGAAAAAAAGGTTAGATAAGTATTTTTTAAAGGATTTTATTCCATACTTTTTTAATCATAAGAATTTGTGAAAGATATAACAATACTTTTCCATTTCTTGAAAGAAAAAAATTAAGATTGTTTATTTCTTCTCTCTACACTGTCTTAAATTAACAAAACAGGAATTCAATAAATAAAGGAAATCAGAAAGAGATGAAGCAAACAATGGCAATCTGAAGTTAATAATTAATTGGGTAGCCATAGCTTAGCTATATTAAAATAATAATAGTTCTCAATAAAAACTCTATATGTTTGAAACCTGATGATTTCATCAGTCAGAACTCATTTATTATAATGGCTCTTTCCTGAGGGATACTTGTCCTCAAAAGTATTATAAAGTATATAAAAGGGATATACTTTAATTTAAATTGGCACTTTTGTGAAAAAATCTGAGAAAACATATTGCAAGCTACCACCCACCTTAATATCAAATATAGTATCAATGGTATATGAAAAAATGCTTAAGTTGTCAAATTTTTTCCTGGAAGGTTCCATTCTAATTTAATCAATTAACATTTTATGGTATTTTCCAAATTCATTAATTATAGTACAATGCCTAAATTGTTTGGAGTACTTTAGAGCATAACTTAGAGTAGTCCAGATCAGTGGATTCTCTACCAGCCAAGAGTCTAAATTTTTCATACTAGCTTCACATAATAGTAATTTCCTATCAATAGTCTGCCTTTGGTAACAAAATAAAATTGAATCCTACATAAAAATAAAAGCTTTGGCTCCCTTTAACTGTTAAAGAAAATAAACAAAAAAATTACATTAATGAAGAAGAGAAAGACTCAAACATTTTTTTTCCAAACTACTAAATAACTTGAGAAATGCACCTTTAAATTTAATTGTGCCTCCCTTATATTGCTAATAATAAATCTAATTGTAAATATTATCTTTTTTAAGGAATATAAATGATTTGCCACACAAACTTCAAGTAACAAACTATCAAGAGTAGGTTTTATGCAAGGTAAGCATTTCCTGGTCAATTAGTGTTTCTGACATTTATTAGCCTCAAATTGGCTCCACAATAGATTTACAGGGTTCAGTTTATTATAATTAAATTTATAAAATATTGAATTTCAGTGCAAACAGGAAAGATTTAAGAAAGCAGAAGTTCTTGCTGCTGCTGCTAAGTCATTTCAGTCGTGTCCGACTCTGTGCGACCCCATAGACGGCAGCCCACCAGGCTCCCCTGTCCCTGGGATTCTCCAGGCAAGAACACCGGAGTGGGTTGCCATTTCTTTCTCCAAGTACTTAGAGCTTTCTTAAAATAGATTTTAAGTGTTATATAGAGACACAAGATATCTTATAGCCTCTGCCTGTATTTTATTCACCATATTTATTAACTTACTATGTGATCAGTGCTGTAGCTTTGTATTTTGTTTTAACTCTACATTAAGAAGACATTCCAAACTTATTATACATCTACTCCAAATTCCTGTAAGAAAATGAACTGAACTTTTAAAATCAGTGTCTTCAAAGTAGACACGTTATTTTTCAGTATCTGCAACTGGTATTAATTTTTTTAGCATCTGCAGGTGATATCAAATGCCATGATATGCAGTCACTACAATGGATGCTAAGGTGGAGGTAAAGGGCAGAGCCCTGGTCTGAATTCTGAAGTACTAACAGACATTCACACTGACAGAGCTGCTATATGCAAGCACCTACAGATGGAACTTTTTCAGAATCACACCGATCATGGAAATAAGCCAAAAGAACAAGATGAACTTCACTTTGAGTAATTCTTCTTCCTAAGTTAGACACTCTTTTATCATTTGGGCTGCCATTACAAAATACTATAGCCTGGGTGTCTTACACACCAGACGTGTATCTCTGACAGATCTGAAGGCCGAGAGGTCCAAGATCGGCAGGTTGAGTTCCTGGTGAAAAGAACCAAGACTTGCACATTGTCTCCTGGGTGTGCGCTTACATGGTCTTTCCTCAGTGTGTGCACGTGCACAGACAAACAGCTCCTGTCTCTTCCCCTTCTTCAAGGGCTCTAATCCTATCATGAGGTCCCTACCTTCACGACTTCATCTAAACCCAATTACCTTCTAAAAGCACCACTACCAAATACCAACACATTTGCTGGTTTCCTAAGCTTCAAGTATGAATGATATTTGAATGATACAGTTATTTAGTCTATAATGAACATTATCACTTGTGATTTTAAGATATCATGTATGTTTATATGTACAGGTATACATAGACACATGTACATACAAATGCATGTACATATATTTATCTTTAATGCATAGTATTATAATAAACTCAAGAATTTAAATTCATTAATTTACCAATTTAATTGATTCCCTTATTCATTTTTCAATTTTTCACTTAATAAATTTTGAGGACTTAAAATGTGTTAGGAGTGAAATGCCTCTTACTCACATTTGTGTAATTTACACTGAAGACACCTGAATGGATTAGGAAACCCATTCATATCTAGACCTAAACTAACAAATGTACTATTTTATAGTTAGTAAAATGCAGAATATTGATTATATTTGAGGTTCTTTAAAACTGCTTGAATTGAGACACTATTACTAGCTCTGATAGGAATCTTTATTATATTTTCTACTTTAAAAATGCATGTGTTTATGCTATTTTGGATAGGATGCTGAAACAGGAACTCCCCAGGTCAGTAGGTGCCCAATATGCTACTGGAGATCAGTGGAGAAATAACTCCAGAAAGAAGAATCGGAGCCAAAGCAAAAAAATACCCAGTTTTGGATGTGACTGATGATAGAAGCAAGGTCCAATGCTGTAAACAGCAATATTGCATAGGAACCTGGAATATCAGGTCCATGAATCAAGGCAAATTGGAAGTGGTCAAACAGGAGATGGCAAGAGTGAACGTGAACATTCTAGGAATCAGAGGACTAAAATGGACTGGAATGGGTGAGTTTAAATCAGGTAACCATTATATCTACTACTGCGGGCAGGAATCCCTTAGAAGAAATGGAGTAGCCATCATGGTCAACAAAAGAGTCTGAAATGTAGTACTTGGATGCAATCTCAAAAATGACAGAATGATCTCCATTTGTTTCCAAGGCAACCCATTCAATATCACAGTGATCCAAGCCTATGCCCCAAACAGTAAGGCTGAAGAAACCGAAGTTGAACGGTTCTATGAAGACCTACAAGACATTTTAGAACTAACATTCAAAAAAGACGTTCTTTTCATTATAGGGGAATGGAATGCAAAAGTAGGAAGTCAAGAAACACCTGGAGTAACAGGCAAATTTGGCCTTGGAATATGGAATGAAGCGGGGCAAAGGATGGTAGAGTTTTGCCAAGAAAATGCACTGGTCATAGTAAACACCCTCTTCCAACAACACAAGAGAAGACTCTACACATGGACATCACCAGATGGTCAACACCAAAATCAGACTGATTATATTCTTTGCAGCCAAAGATGGAGAAGCTCTATACAGTCAGCAAAAACAAGACCAGGAGCTGACTGTGGCTCAGATCATGAGCTCCTTATTGCCAAATTCAGACTTAAATTGAAGAAAGTAGGGAAAACCACTAAAATCAAATCCCTTATGATTATACAGTGGAAGTGAGAAATAGATTTAAGGGACTAGATCTGATAGATAGAGTGCCTGATGAACTATGGTTGGAGGCTCATGACATTGTACAGGAGACAGGGATCAAGACCATCCCCATAGAAAACAAATGCAAAAAAGGAAAATGGCTGTCTGGGGAGGCCTACATAGCTGTGAAAAGAAGAGAAGTGAAAAGCAAAGGAGAAAAGGAAATATATAAGCATCTGAATGCAGAGTTCCAAAGAATAGCAAGAAGAGATAAGAAAGCCTTCCTCAGTGATCAGTGCAAAGAAATAGAGGAAAGCAACAGAATGGGAAAGACGAGAGATCTCGTCAAGAAAATTAGAGATACCAAGGGAATATTTCATGCAAAGATGGGCTTGATAAAGGACAGAAATGAAGCAGAAGATATTAAACCTAACAGACCTAACAGACAACAGAAGATATTAAGAAGAGGTGGCAAGAATACACAGAAAAACTGTACAAAAAAGATCTTCACGACCCAGATAATCACGATGGTACAATCACTCACCTAGAGCCAGACATCCTGGAATGTGAAGTCAAGTGGGCCTTAGAAAGCATCACTACGAACAAAGCTAGTGGAGGTGATGGAATTCCAGTTGAGCTATTCCAAATCCTGAAAGATGATGCTGTGAAAGTGCTGCACTCAACATGCCAGCAAATTTGGAAAACTCAGCAGTGGCCACAGGACTGGAAAAGGTCAGTTTTCATTCCAATCCCAAAGAAAGGGAATGCTGAAGAATGCTCAAACTACCGCACAATTGCACTAATCTCACATGCTAGTAAAGTAATGCTCAAAATTCTCCAAGCCAGGCTTTAGCAATACCTGAACCATGAACTTTCATATGTTCAAGCTGGTTTTAGAAAAGGCAGAGGAACCAGAGATCAAATTGCCAGCATCGGCTGGATCATGGAAAAAGCAAGAGAGTTCCAGAAAAACATTCATCTCTGCTTTATTGACTATGCCAAAGCCTTTGACTGTGTGGATCACAATAAACTGTGGAAAATTCTGAGAGATGGGACTACCAGACCATCTGAC
>NW_011495032.1:34624816-34625260 GCF_000754665.1 Bison bison bison
GACTGGTTCCAAATAGGAAAAGGAGTACGTCAAGCCTGTATATTGTCACCCTGCTTATTTAACTTCTATGCAGAGTACATCATGAGAAACGCTGGGCTAGAAGAAGCACAAGCTGGAATCAGGATTGCCGGGAGAAATATCCACAACCTCAGATATGCAGATGACACCACCCTTATGGCAGAAAGTGAAGAGGAACTAAAAAGCCTCTTGATGAAAGTGAAAGTGAAGAGTGAAAAAGTTGGCTTAAAGCTCAACATTCAGAAAATGAAGATCATGGCATCTAGTCCCATCACTACATGGGAACTAGATGGGGAAACAGTGGAAACAGTGTCAGATTTTATTTTTGGGGGCTCCAAAATCACTACAGATGGTGACTGCAGCCATGAAATTAAAAGACGCTTACTCCTTGGAAGAAAAGTTATGACCAAACTAGATAGCATATTG
>NW_011495032.1:34626029-34626580 GCF_000754665.1 Bison bison bison
AGGAATGATGCTAAAGCTGAAACTCTAGTACTTTGGCCACCTCTTGCAAAGAGTTGACTCATTGGAAAAGACTCTGATGCTGGGAGGGATTCGGGGCAGGAGGAAAAGAGGACGACAGAGGATGAGATGGCTGGATGGCATCACCGCCTCGATGGACATGAGTTTGAGTGAACTCTGGGAGATGGTGATGGACCAGGAGGCCTGGCGTGCTGCGATTCTTGGGGTTGCAAAGAGTCGGACATGACTGAGTGACTGAACTGAACTGAACTGAACTGATGCTATTTTGCCCAACGTATTTCTTATTTATCTGTGCTACAATAAAATGAATTTGTTCTAAGTGCATAATTATAAAAATTACATTACTGAGTGCATTATGAAAACAGATATTTTAGAATATCAGATATCCATACCTTCCTTTAATATACAAATAGACCATTGTGATACATATTTCCATTTTATAGCATTCATCCTATAATCCAAATTTCAGAAATACTATATAAACCATTCACACAAAAAAATTATATCCTCTCATACATTAATGCATTTCTGAA
>NW_011495032.1:34626680-34628114 GCF_000754665.1 Bison bison bison
TTTAAGATACACAATTTAATTTTTCACTTAGGAAACTAATGTTTGGTATATAAGAAGTGACAGGCTATAGCCAGTTCACCATCAAGCTGAATATAAATAAAATTGAAATCTTATGGGTGTACCTTAAATTTTATTGACAAACACACTTATTTAAATTATTTTTGATTCATTTAGAAAGTTCTTATATTTACCTCCTCAAACATATATATGATTTGCTTCAGTTCAAGGAGAATGGGATATCTCTTTAAGCTTTCCCACTCAACAAACTAAAAGTTTGGATCTGCATTCGGTAAGAAGCTTCTTACGGAAGTTTCTTTCTGCATCCTACTCAGGACAACCTCATTATTTTGAAATCTTGCTCTTGGCTTCCTACTAAACAACCTCCCAGTATTACAAAGAGTATGACATGGTAGTAATGAGCCCCCCTTCACAGCATGCCTCATATTTGCCATTACTTGCTCAATGGCTCTCCTTCTAAGCAGATGACAATCATTACAAGGACAAGGGATATTCTGTTATTAGGACATGACACAGAACCTGGCTCAATAATATTTGCTAAAAGAATGGATGTGCTAAGTTTCTTGAGCCATGTCTGACTCTGTGCAACCTTATGGACTGTAGCCTGCCAGGTTCCTCTGTTTATGGGATTCTCCAGTCAAGAATACTGAACTGGGTTGTGATTTCCTTCTCCTGGGGATCTTCCCAACCCAGCAATCATACCCAAGTCTCTTGCACTGCTAGGCAGGTTCTTTACAACTAGCACCACCTGGGAAGCCCTGAAAGAATGGATAAACAGATTAAACTCTACTGTATATTTTTATTTTTGTTTTTAGAGGTCTTTTTGGTTCCAGCAAATCTGGCGATTCCACTGTGGGATCAGACTTCAAGTTCAAATAGTCCATATTTTATCAAGATGGCTCACACAATTGGGTCAAATTTGTCTGCAGTTTAAGGTAATGGCTTTCATACACTGTAGTCAGAAAGGCAAATATTTTTAAAGCCTAGACAATATTCATCAACTAAATTACCTTAGTAGATAATTTCATTGAAAGTTGTTGGTTAAATATTAAGAGAAAACTTAACAAAAACAATATTACCTTCCCATGATAGGTTACTTTTGTATAATTGGAAACTTTATACTTCTTAGAGACTGTATTTACTTATAAGAAATGGTATTGAAATGTGTCTGTATTCACTGTGTTCTTTCTGAAAAACATCTTTATGGTCACACTGACAACTGCTAGTTATTAAATTAAGGCTATTTATGTTAAGTTGCACCCATCAAGTGGGCCTTAGGAAGCATCACTACAAACAAAGCTAGTGGAGGTGATGGAATTCCAGTTGAGCTCTTTCAAATCCTGAAAGATGATGCTGTGAAAGTGCTGCACTCAACATGTCAGCAAATTTGGAAAACTCAGCAGTGGCCACAGGACT
>NW_011495032.1:34628214-34653286 GCF_000754665.1 Bison bison bison
GGAACCAGAGATCAAATTGCCAACATCGGCTGGATCATGGAAAAAGCAAGAGAGTTCCAGAAAAACATTCATTTCTGCTTTATTGACTATGCCAAAGCCTTTGACTGTGTGGATCACAATAAACTGTGGAAAATTCTGAGAGATGGGACTACCAGACCATCTGACCTGCCTCTTGAGAAACCTGTATGCAGATCAGGGAGCAACAGTTTTAACTGGACATGGAACAACAGACTGGTTCCATATAAGAAAAGGAGTACGTCAAGGCTGTATATTGTCACCCTGCTATTTTAACTTATATGCAGAGTACATCCAGAGAAGGCAATGGCACCCCACTCCAGTACTCTTGCCTGGAAAATCCCATGGAAGGAGGAGCCTGGTAGGCTGCCTGCTATGGGGTCACACAGAGTCAGACACGACTGAAGTGACTTAGCAGCAGCAACAGCAGCAGAGTACATCATGAGAAATGCTGATCTGGATGAAGCACAAGCTGGAATCAAGATTGCAAGGAGAAATATCAATAACCACAGATATGCAGATGACACCACCCTTATGGCAGAAAGTGAAGAAGAACTAAAGAGCCTCTTGATGAAAGTGAAGGAGGAGAGTGAAAAAAGTTGGCTTAAAGCTCAACATTCAGAAAACTAAGATCATGGCATCCAGTTCCATCACTTCATGGCAAATAGATGATGGGGAAACAGTGGAAACAGTGGCTGACTTTATTTTTGGGGGCTCCAAAATCACTACAGATTGTGACTACAGTCATGAAATTCAAAGACACTCACTCCTTGGAAGGAAAGTTATGACCAACCCAGACAGCATATTAAGAAGCAGAGACATTTACTTTTTCAACAAAGGTCTGTCTAGTCAAGGCCAGTAGTCATATATGGATGTGAGGGTTGGATTATAAAGAAAGCTGAGTGCCGAAGAATTGATGCTTTTGAACTGTGGTACTGGAGAAGACTCTTGAGAGTCCTTTGGACTGCAAGGAGATCAAACCAGTCCATCCTAAAGGAGATCAGTCCTGGGTATTCCTTGGAAAGACTGATGTTGATGCTGAAACTCCAGTACTTTGGCCACCTGATGCAAAGAGCGGACTCATTTGAAAAGACCCTGATGCTGGGAACGATTGAGAGCAGGAGAAGGGGACGACAGAGGATGAGATGGTTGCATGGCATCACTGACTCAATGGACATGAGTTTGGGTAAACTCTGTCAATTGGTAATGGACAGGCAGGCCTGACGTGCCACAGTTCATGGGGTTGCAAAGAGTTGGACACAACTGAGTGACTAAACTGAGCTGATAGATTTAACCAATAATTCCAAACTTTTACCTGCCTCAACACTTATGTAATTTAATCTTCTTGTTACCTGTATATATTGGGTTGGCCAGTTAGCAATTTGGGTTTTTCCGTAAAATGTAATGAAAAAAACCTGAACAAACTTTTAGCCAACCTAATGGTTTGCCAAGTAGGACTAGAAAATTCTGTTCATTATACATGAAGAACTATTTTTCTTGAGGGCTGCCTCTTTGGGATATTGTCATCAAATAAGAATGGCAAATGCTATATTGCGCTTGGTTGCTTACATTGTAGAGGTGAAAATCAAAGTTTTTCAATAGTTTCTTTAAAGACCATAAAGTAGAAGAAGATAAGAAATTGGTGAAACTATCAACATCACCATATTAGAAATATCTGAAGACAGAAAATAGGTTGTGGTTTTCTTTAAGGCTCTTTGAGAGCACAGAATGTTGACCTGATTGCATAGCTCTGTATAATAATGAATTAGAGACATTATTATAATCACAAGAGATTAAAAGCTGAGCCAGTAAAGTGAATAAATTTATTTAGAAATACTCAGAAAAGTCTGAGGCATTTGAAATAAAAAGTATATTATCCATACAACTTTATTTCAAAGCCTAAACCCCCAAAATATGTAAGACACCAACATGAAGGAAAAAGCAGTGAACAATTCAGGGAAAACCAATAATATGGTGTCGTGTCACAAGTGAAAATAGTTTTAAACATGTCCCCAGTGATAATGTACCATTGAAATTTATTGTAGATTTAGAAACTTCAGATTTGACTAAATGTCAAATCGCTAACTGCTCAGTGGGATAATGCATAGTTTTTTTTAGTATTTGTTATATGCTAACGAATTGTCTGGAGAAGGCAATGGCACCCCACTCCAGTACTCTTGCCTGGAAAATCCCAGGGATGGGGGAGCCTGGTGGGCTGCCATCTATGGGGTCCCACAGAGTTGAACACGACTGCATCGACTTAGCAGCAGCAGTAGCAGCAGCGAATTGTCACAGAACCATTCCTGTATTAAGACATGGAAAAAGAATCTGTTCCTTTGCAAAGTCAGCACTAACAGAAACACAAATTAACAATTTGTCTTAAGTCACTAGGACAATACCAACTTTCACCAGGTGTATTCTATGCACAGCCAAAAGCTTTCACTGAGGAGGAAAGCCTTCACAGAGTTAGTTTTATGTCATCAGGGTCTAATACTGTATGATATAAAATGCCAGAAGACTCTATTCAGAAAATCATTGGTTTGTGATCTGTATTAATTTTGGTAGGAAAGGAGGTACCAAGTTAGACATCAGTGTGACTCTAAGTAAAAACATTAAAAGGAATCAACCAATGTAAATGTAAATGTGTAATTTAAAATGATCAAAGTTAATTCCCTTTGCTCTTATATAATTTTCAACAGAAATACCTACCAGTCATTGTTGATATAATGAACATTATTTTAAACTATAACTAGAATATTTTAAAATTTTTTTCAAAGATGCAGAATACTATAGTAGATAGATAGCTACAGATCACCTAACAGTTATCAGATAAAATTAGGTGAGCCCAGGTTAGCATATGGGTTGTTCTTATGCAGAAGGTATGCTGTTGTGAAAGGGAAGAGCTAGGAAATTCAAATTATAGCATGGAAACCCACAAAGACTTTGTTTACTTGTGTCTATAATCAAGGAAAAAGCTCTCTTTTACTTATTTTCAGAATGAAAAGTGTAAGCAGAAAGGCAATTCATCAATTTGTCAATCACCTTACTGGAGACAATGCTCATTTTAGTTATGAGCATGTTCATTTTAGTTATGACATACAAAAAGTAACAGTAAGAGGTGATATCTAATGTTAGCTATAAATCTAGGAAAAAAATGTTGCCCAGAAATATAAATATAGCAACTCCTGTCCAAATATATATACATACTGCTACTGCTACTGCTAAGTCGCTTCAGTCGTGTCCGACTGTGTGTGACCCCAGAGATGGCAGCCCACCAGGCTCCCCCATCCCTGGGATTCTCCAGGCAAGAACACTGGAGTGGGTTGCCATTTCCATATATACATATGTATGTTTTAAATATTAAAACAGATTTTTCTAAGCATTATTAAAAATATCATTATAATTAAAAGGAGTTATAACACTATGTTCAAAAGTGTAACTTGGTATTGTAAATCAAGCTCATTATTGATCTGGCTCAAACCTTTTCAGGTAAAAGAAAGCCATCTTTTAATAAACTTGAGTTTGATACTGACATCTGCACATATATTAAAACACATATATTAATAATTTCATATATTTATATACTAACTTGGAACACTTATATACTAAGTGTCACCACTTATCCTGTGACACAGTCACCTAATCACATGAATTATTAGCTTCTCAGTTCAATTTTAATCATAAAGTTTACTTCTGAATGAATTTTCACATACTGAACCATTTATCTTCAGAACTGTCTTCCAAAATAAAAAAATTATAACAGACTTTTTATCTCCTCCTTCATTTATAGAATATCTGTATTCTCACAAAATATTTTAGACTTTAACAGCTTTGGAAATAAATTATTCTTCATAGTTCTCTACTTTTAAGTTTGAACATGATATTACTCTTCACAGAAGGCTTAAATCAAACTTTAAAATACAATTTTGGAGTATACTTACAAAGGTAATACTTTAAAACTATACTTTTTAAAGCATAGTGAAACATAGTGTGTAATGTGCTATCATTTGTGTAAAGAAAGGGGACAAGGGAAATTATATGTATATGCAAAATTTCTGTATATGCATCATATCTCTGGAAGGACCCAAAGAACTAGTGATGTTATTTTCAGGAAAAATACACACACACAAAGATATACGGTTGTAAAGTATATCTATTAATAATATTCAGTATATTATTATAAAGTAATTACATATTTCTCCCACAATACTAAGCCAGTTCTTATGTTAAATAATAACTTCAAAAAACCTCCTCAAAATGAAGCATATGTATATTGTGATATAATAATGTGACAGTAATTTGGTGATATACATTCTAATATAAAGGTAATATTCATTCAGGGGAAAATATTCTTCAGATATTAGGACAACTTATCCATTAAAAATTCACCAGTCCTTCACCTCATTGTCTTTTTTGGTTACATTCTATTTAGCATTTCACTATGTATAAATTGATCTATCAATGAAAAACACTTTTAAGATTTATCAATGAATAACACTTTTAAAATCAATGTTTGTGTTTCATTCAATCCTCTCCTAGAATTTTTTAGCTAGTTGGTATCCACCATTTTAAACCATAATTTAGAGAAACAGGAAAGTTCATATATTTTTCATTACTTCATTCCTGTCCAATAAATATGTTAACAATCAAATTCTTGATATCAGGAGAAGTCATCTAATCATGTGCATTATTAGCTTCTCAGTTCAATTTTAATCATAAAGTTTACTTCTGAATGAATTTTCACATACTGAACCATTTATCTTCAGAACTGTCTTCCAAAATAAAAAAATTATAACAGACTTTTTATCTCCTCCTTCATTTATAGAATATCTGTATTCTCACAAAATATTTTAGACTTTAACAACTTTGGAAATAAATTATTCATCACTGTTCTTTACTTTTAAGTTTGAACATGATATTACTCTTCACAGAGGGCTTAAATCAACTTTACAATTTTGGAGTGTTTTAGTTACTTTTAAAATGCATTTTATTCAGAAATATATATTATCATAATTTTTAACAAGACTGTGGATGTAACTCACAAGTTTGCTCTTTTTCATAGTGAATTTTCTTCTAAACATATATTTTGATGTAGCTTTATAATTTTATTCTGTAGCTGAAACACAGACACTGATATTTCAAAAAATCTCCTGTCTCTCTGTCTTTCTCTACTTGGCCACATACACATAAACACATGTATATAGACTCATCATTAATATAAAAGTTCTTCCAAGTTCCTTCTTGTGTGTGTGTGTGTGTGTGTGTGCAGCACCACTGATCTATAAGTCTTATACTGAACACTGATGATTCTTCAGAAGTAATCATGAGTTTATATCACCTATCTATACTCTTTTATGATAAGACCTTTTGAATTAGAGCCTGTATTTTTAAAATAACTGTTGCAGATCCTGAGTGCAGTTTAGGGTCACATAACAGAGCTAACTGGCCCACCCACAAAGTAAACATGAGACAAGAACCTCAGGATTAACATACCTTACACAAGTAAGGCTGACAGACACCAACAGACAGAAACAAATGTTACACACTCGGCTTGCCCACCGGACAACAGTTTTCTAACAAATCTATACTTTTGACACTTCAAATTACAAGATTAAGTGTAAAAATGTCTCTTGCACTAATCTACATTCCTTAATAGTATCTATTTGTAATAGATACCTGTTTTACAACATCTTAAGAGAGAATCAATTTGTCATTCCATTCCATTTCTAATGCAGTAGTCCAACCCAACCCAGAATGCATTATTGATATGGAAATGAGTGTAATTAGCAGCGTAAATGATCTGTTATTTACGATACAAGTCAGAGCAGTAAATCACCATTGGTTCACTATCATTACTATGCAAATAGAAGAAGGCAGTTAATGGTCCATGTGTTAAAAACAGGCCACTTGCTTGCTCATTTGCAAATGAAAGGCAAGGCTAAGGGTTTAAGGTAGAGATGACAGCTTATCACATCAGTCTCAGTTCATAGACTTAAGAAAATCAAAACACACAAATAGTTGCACTAGTTTTCAAAGTTGGTCCTTTTTTCTACTGTATATTCCTTCCTGAGTCTATTCTAATAGCACCTTCAAATGTATTTTTAGTTCCTTCTAATTTGCACAACAGGAATTAGGAATGATTGTGAGAGTGCCTCTAATTGTTCTGCCATGTATGAGATATATTTTATGTCAGCAGGGAAAAAACACCATAAAGACTTCCTATTATGAAATAAACTATCATTATTGGTCATATAATTCACTTTACTTTCCTACAAACATACTTTTATTTTCTTGTAAGGAGGCAGGCAGGCAAACTAGCAATGATTCTAGGACTAAAAAATTATTGGTGGGCCTTATTGCAAAGTATTCAGCATACTTAAAGAAACTGTTCTGCCTTTCTTATTTGGTCCCTTTTGTTTAATTTTCTGGGGAATGTCTGCACTTTGAGTGCATTAGCTACAGGCCAGTGCTTGCCTAGTGCATTGGGAACAAAGGTAGGATGCATGAAAAGCTAGAAGAAGAAATGGGATGGGGGGCAACTGAATATTCTGAAAGCTTCACTTATATATATCTGATAATTTTTGGAAGACTTACATAAATATAGAACTGAGGATGATAATGTGTTTATTTTAGAAATATATGAAATAAAAAGATTTCAAACTCACTTAGGTAAATTAGCTCCATCTTAACAACTTCATAAATATAACAAATATAATTTTATAGATATAAATCACCTATGAAATCTTTTTTATTGTTAATTTTTATTAAGCTATGACTTCAAGAATGACATAAATTGGGCAAGAATATTATGTGAAGGAAATAAAAACACTATATTTAAATATAATAATAATATTGTTGTTGTTGTTCAGTTGCTCAGTCATGTCTGACTCTTTCTGACCCCATGGACTGCAGCACGCCAGGCTTCCCTGTCCTTCACCATCTCTTGGAGCTTGCTCAAATTCATGTCCATTGACTCTGTGATGCCATCCAATCAGCTCATCCTTTGTCATTCCCCTTTCCTCCTGCTTTCTATCTTTCCCAGCTCTTCTGGAAGAAGAGTCAGCTCTTCTCATCATGTGGCTAAAGTATTAGAGCTTCAGCTTCAGCATCAGTCCTTCCAATGAAGATGCAGGGTTGATTTCCTTTAGGATTGACTGGTTTGTTCTTGCAGCTCAAGGGACTTTCAAGAGTCTTCTCCAACACCACAGCTCAAAAGCATCAATTTATACACGCCTACTGGAAAAACCATAGCTTTGACTATATGGACCTTTGTCAGCAAAGTAATGTCTCTGCTTTTTAGTATACTATCTAGTTTATATTAAATACAATGATATGGCAAAAAACATTTTTTCTATGCCAGATTTTTTAAAAAGTATTATATATACATAGTATCTGAAGCTGTGTCATAGTTGATCTTTTTGAGGTATCAATTTATCTTTTGTAAATACTATATTTTTCTTCCTGTAATTCCAAGGAGATAACTATTGAGTTTCCTCACCTCACTGGAGTTTTCAAAGATAACTTCCTGGTTTTGCTTTTAAAACCATAAACTCACTGAGAAGATTAAACTAAAGGGAATGTGAATGGATTTGAGGTAAGTCCATACCTTGTGGCTCAGCTGGTAAAGAATCTGCCTGCAATTGGGAGACCGGGGTTCAATCCCTGGGTTGGGAAGATCCCCTAGACCCTCTCCAGTATCCTGGCCTGGAGAATCCCATGGACTGTATAGTTCTGCTGCTGCTACAGCTGCTAAGTCATTTCAGTCATGTCTGACTCTGCTCGATCCCATAGACGGCAGCCCACAAGGCTCCCTCGTCCCTAGGATTCTCCAGGCAAGAACGCTGGAGTGGGTTGCCATTTCCTTCTCCAATGCATGAAAGTGAAAGTGAAGTCACTCATCGTGTCCAACTCTTATCGACCCCATGGACTACAGCCTACCAGGCTCTTCCATCCAAGGGATTTTCCAGGCAAGAGTACTGGAGTGGGGTGCCATTGCCTTCTCCTACTGTACAGTTCATGGGGTTGCAAAGAGTCGGACATGCCTGAGCGATGTTCACTTTCACTTTCCATGTATTAGTATTCAGAAGAAAAGAGACAGATGCATACCTTCTAAACGAGAAGGAAGGGAAATCTCTGATGTTACAGATAAAGGGACCGAAGTCCCATCCCCTGAACACACTTTTAGAAAACACCCTGATTTCTGGGGACTAGTTGTTTATTCCCCAGTTAACCAGATCCCTAGAAACTAAGAGATGACACACTCAAATCAGGATAATTCAAGGAAAGTTAATGTAAAAGTTATGACTTTAACAGCTGTAGGCAGTGAGGGGGAGTAATAAAGGGTAGTGCAAGAATGGGACCAGCTCTTCAGAGCTGGCATAAGTCTCAGGCCCAACACAACTAAACCTAAGAAGAGGGAGATACAGAGCAAGGAGAGCCTTGTGGTGTCATCTTCCTCTAGAGCAGCAATAGCCCATCTATTGAAGGACACAAACCAAACAGATCTCACAAAGAAGCATCCAGGAGAATAAATAGTCTGCTTATGTTTTCTCACTCTAATTTCCTGCTGTGGCTTCCCAAAAGGACCACTGGATAAACCTATCCAAAACCCAGAAAGCAGAAGGGTCTATGGATAATTATTCATACATGCTGGCCTTCTACCAAGTGGTTGGGCAAAGCCAAGATTCCCAAGCAAGTAGAGGAGCCTATGTCTTCAGTGGACCATATACATTTGGATAGATAAGCATACCAGAGGTGGTGGTCTTGGGCCAGAAAATAATAGTCCTTACCCCAAATTGTAAGGACATTTACCAACATCTGAGCGTCCCAGGTGGCTCAATGGTAAAGAATCTGCCTGCCAGTGAGAAGATGTGGGTTCAATTCCTGGGTCGGGAAGATCCCCTGGAGAAGGAAATGGTAACCCATTCCAGCACTTTTGCCTGAGGACCCCAGATGGGTACAGTCCATGGGGTTGCCAAGAGTCGGACACAACCTAGCAAATAAACAACAAGTAAGTCCTTGATGTGTCCAATGGATTGTGCTAAACATTTTAATTACCTGTATTCCTCCTTACAGTATTTTGAGGTAGGTCCTATTGTTCCCATTTTGTTGAGTAGGAAACTGAGCACAGGGAAGTAATTATCTTATTAAAGAACACATGATGAAATTATAGCTGTTAGAGTCAAAACTTTATGGGTCTAGTCTAGAGCCTGTTCACTTAACAACCACATATATTTTCCAATAGTTGACTTAAAATGCTGACAAAGTTCCAATTGTGGAAAGGAATTAAAATACAAAGATATTTAAATTTACTAAATATAATATGAATAACAGGTTGTTATAATTAATAATATGTATTATAGTTTTAAGTTTTATGGCAACTGTAGCATTAAGTTGGAGGGGAAGCAGAAGTGATGGGATTTACTACATACACAAAATTGCACTATTGCTTAAAAAATGAGATGAAGAGGAAGGAATCATTTGGGTAGATATACTCATTGGACAGATAAAATCGTCCATTTTGCTAAAACCAGACAGGTAAATTTTAAAAATAAACTAATTTAATGAAATCACACACACACACATACATATAAAGTCTTCACTGAAAGTAAACTTTGACTTAAGATTTTGAGAATCTGAAAGGAATTCCACTGAAATGTTAAAAACACAGCCCTAAAATTCAATAATATACAGAAAGAACTTTTGGAGAACTACTTTGTTTTCTGTCACATTTCTACTTAATATCAAATGCTTGTGACGTTTTATTGATCATGAAAGCAAATGTTAATTAAAAGGTGACTATATCCATGGAGATATGAGTGAATGCAGAAAGAGATAAAGGCTTGGTGTGGTTGGGAGAAGGCAGCTATTCTTTTCACAGTACATAAATTTATCTTGAGTGCTATATGGTTCATGGCTTCAAAGAAAGTCATGAAGTTATAGAATTTATTATTTAGTTTGGATTTAAATATTATTTTTTTCTTATAGTAAAACTTGTGTCTAATACACAGGTGTAGAATGTATTTTACTTAAGTAGGACCTGCATATGTAAAACACATGTAAAATGAAATATGATGAGTAACCAACTATTAAAATCTATACTATATACACATCTAATCTTCAAAGCAGAATAATATTTTGACATAAAACTATGAACAAAGAAAAATTACTCAAAGTAAGAATCATTCTCTAAAGTCAGTAATGTCTCTTTGTGGATTATATTTAATTTGCATGCTATTTTATATGCAAAGTCTTCACTTTTATACCAACAATATAAGGAAATCAGAATATTTTCATTTTGTTATAAATAACAATCACTAATGGTGATGGACAGGGAGGCCTGGCATGCTGCGATTCATGGGGTCGCAAAGAGTTGGACACGACTGAGCAACTGAACTGAACTGAACTGAAAGCAGGAACTATGATTTTTAGTCATCAGAATTATAAGTGCCATGAAAATGCAGGTGCTTAATAAATAAAATTAGCACTTCATAGGTATTTTGTTATCTACATTTTTATATCTCATCCCAAGACCTTGTTTAGTCTGAGGCAGATAAGACATATGGTTGCATCTTTTAGAATAAGACTGAAAAATGAGAAATGGAGAGGGAATAGGTGATGAGGAAATGGAGGGAGCTGAAGAGAGAGAGAGAGATAGAAGGAGAGGGAGAAAGCTAGAGACAGAGTGAGAAAGAAAGGGAAAAAGAGGGGCAGGGGACTTCCCTGGTGGTCCAGTGGCTAAGACTTCAAGGCCTGAGCTCCCAATGCAAAGAACCCAGGTTCAGTGTCTAATCAGGGAACTGGATCCCACATGCCACAACCAAAAACCCACATGCCATAAAGATATACATCCCATGTGCTGCAACCAAGACCAGGCACAGCTAAAGAAATAAATATTTTTTTTTAAAGAGGGACAGACAGAGATATTGAAATTGAGGTGCTGACCTTTAATGACCTTTTGCTCCTGTCTTCACATCTGGTAATACCAGTATAAATAATAAAGCATGTGGTGTCATGCCTACATTGCTTTTGCTTAATTAGAAGGAGCCATGGACTTACTCTTTGAATGACGTCTCAAATCTTGATGATGTCATGTAAACTTTTTGCTGTAAATCTATATAATAATGACTCCCTCTTTCACAGACCCTTTTCCAGAATTTCAGGCATATATATCTAGCTGTATACTCAACATTTATATTTGGATGGAAGGTAACATAAGCATAACACGTCAATCAGGTCCAGGTGTTAGCCACTCAGTCAAGTCTGACTCCTTTGTGACCCCATGGGCTGTAGCCCACTAGGCTCCTCTGTCCATGGAATTCTCAAGGTCACATCCTATAAGATGGTGCTCTTAAAAGTGCTGCACTCAATATGCCAGCAAATTTGGAAAATTCAGCAATGTCCACAGGACTGGAAAAGGTCAATTTTCATTCCAATCCCAAAGAAAGGCAATGCCAAAGAATGTTCAAACTACAGCACAATAGCAGTCAACTCACACGCTAGCAAAGTAATGTTGAAAATTCTCCAAGCTAGGCTTCAATAGTACATGAACTGAGAACTTCTGAATGTTCAAGATGGATTTAGAAAAGTCAGAGGAACAAGATATCAAGTTGCCAACATCCATTCTATCATAGAATAAGCAAGGGAATTCCATAAAAACATCTACTTCTGCTTCACTGACTACACTAAAGTCTTTGACCATGTGGATCACAACGAACTATGGAAAATTCTTCAAGATATGGGAATACCATACCACTTCACCTGCCTCCAGGGAAGTCTGTATGCAGGTCAGAAGCAATAGAATCGGACATGGAACAACGGACTGGTTCCAAATTGGGAAGGAGTATGCCAAGGTTGTATGTTGCAACCCTGCTTATTTAACTTATATGCAGAGTACATCATGTGAAATGCCAGGCAGGATGAAGCACAAGCTGGAATAAGATTGTTGGGAGAAATATCTATAACCCCAGAAATATTAAGGGGGGCAGATGATACCCCCCTTATGGCAGAAAGCGAAGAGGAACTCAAGAGCCTCTTGATGAAAGTGAAAAAAGAAAGAGAGTGAAAAAGCGGGCTTAAAACTCAACATTCAAAAAACTAAATCATGGTGTCTGGTCCCATCACTTCACGGCAAATAGATGGGGAAACAATGGAAACAGCAAGAAACTTTATTTTCTTAGGCTCCAAAATCACTGCAGATGGTGAGTGCAGCCATGGAATTAAAAAATCACTTGCTTCTTAGAAGAAAAGCTATGACAAACCTAGACAGCCTATTAAAAAGCAGAGACATTACTTTGCCGACAAAGGTCCATCCAGTCAAAGCTATGGTTTTTCCAGTAGTCATGTATGAACCTCTATGTGTATTAATAATATGATGTAATAAGTATCTTTCTTTTTCCAGAACAGTTAGCACAGGATGAGGAATAGAGATGCAAGTGATGGGCTTCTGGGAACTCCTGTGTAAGCAAGTAGATGTTTCATTTATTTCATGTCTTTAGGTTTTCTTTCAACCATGTTCTAATGGATTTTCCTAAAAACTGCTGAACATTTTTTCTAGTTAATATTAATTAGGAAATACTTTAAGAGCTTTAGATTATAGAAACATAATTTACTAATGATTTATTTGTATATATATGTTTATTTATTCATAATGATTTATTCATTCAACACACACTTACAAAGTACTCATACTACATACTGTGCTTGCTAATTGTTGAAGATGTTTTTTTTTAAAAACACAAACCATCATCATTTATTTTCTAGGAGCTTAGAGTTGAAAGAAAATAATCAATAATATTTGTTCACTAGGCGTTTTGCCAGTTGCTTTTAATATAACATCTTACAAATAACCAATGATAGTGGCATTTTTCTTCCATATTTATAGGTGTGAAAATGGTGGGAAATGGTTAGTAACTTGCCAAAAGTTATAAAGCAAGTGATAAGTCTGGCTCCAAAACACACGTTTAATTTTCATCTGTTGCTGTTCAATCACTCAGTCATGTCTGACTCTTTGCAACCCCATGGACTGAAGCACGCTAGGCTTCCCTGTGCTTCACCAACTCCTAGAGTTTGCTCAAACTCATGTCCATTGAGTTAACGTTGCCATACAACCAGCTCATCTTCTGTTATCCCCTTCTCTTCCTGCCTTTAATCTTCCCCAGCATCAGGGTCTTTTCTAATAAGTCAGTTCTTTGAATCAGGTGGCCAAAGTATTGGAGCTTCAGCTTCAACCTCAGTCCTTCCAATGAATATTCAGGACTGATTTCCTTTAGGACAGACTGGTGTGATCTCCGTGCTGTCCAAGGGACTCTCAAGAGTCTGCTTCAACACCACAGTTCAAAAGCATCAATTCTTTGATGTTCAGCCTTCTTTATGGTCCAACTCTCACATCCATATATGCCTACTGGAAAAACCATAGCTTTGACTATATGGACCTCTGTCAGCAAAGTAATGTCGTCCCAACCCAGGGACCGAACCCAGGTTTCTCACATTGCAGGCAGATTCTTTATCACCTGAGCCACCAGGGAAGCCCTAGAACACTGTAGTGGGTAGCCTGTTCCTTCTTTAGGGATCTTCCTGACCCAGGAATCAAACCAGGGTCTCCTGCATTTCAGGATGATTCTTTGATTCTCACTACAAATGCTATATCACATCTGTCTTATAGACATAAAAATATATTAAAATTATCTGGTGAATATTATATAAATTGTAAGAAAGAAAATAAGCAGTTACTTTAGGTTTGGTTTGGTCTGCTTAGTCACTCAGTCATGTCTGACTCTGCAACCCTATGGACTGTAGCCCACCAGGCTCCTGTGTCTATGGGGATTCTCCAAGCAAGAATACTGAAGTGAGTAGTTTATCCCTTCTCCAGGGCAAGTTTCCAACCCAGAAATCAAACTGTGATCTCCTGGCTTACAGACGGATTCTTTACCAGCTGAGACGCCAGGGAAGCCCATGCTTGGTATCATAGACATAAAACTCTGGAGAGGCACAAAGTGATACTCATGAAATAACATGAAATATAGTCTAATTTTATACCTGGAATATTACTGAGGCAAAAGTTGCAAATAGGTTGATTATCTAGTGAACCAGAGAGTAATACTGATGAAATATCAAGGTGGCTTCCTGAAGGAGCAAATATTTTAGATCAGTTTTAAAGAATAAATAAAAATAATTAGTAAAGAGAAGGAGGAGGCATTCCAAATACAGAGAACCAAAGAAAAAAAATGCACACAAGCAAGAAATAGAATGATGTGGGCAAAAGTTGACACACAATGAAGATGTTTTTAAGACAAAGAGAAAGGCAGAAATTGGTTTGAGAATCAGGCCAATCAGATTATGGGGAGCCTTGGGTGATGTACTAAGATATTTGAACATTATTCTGTAGTGTGAATAGTAGGGAAAACAAAGAGTGTTTAGTAAGAGGGATCATGGATGGTCAGAGAAGGCCAGAAAAATGAGTGTCTCTTACAAAATTACCTTAGACCAACTTTCCTGGTTTTCTTAATTAAATTTTCTATATGTTGTTCAGTCACTAAGTCATGTCTGACTCTACAGCCCATGGACTTCAGCATTTCAGGCTGCTCTGTCCTCCATTATTTCCCTTGCTCCAATTGATGTCCACTGAGTCAGTAATGCTATCTAACCATCTCATCCTCTGCTAGAGAATATATATACTAGAAGTTAAAGTATATGAAATATACAGATTAAAAGGTTTATTATCTCTTAGAGTCTTCTATTTATATTACAAAGGAAAGCAGAATACTAGTTATAACAGATTTTAGGATTTAAAAATTGTTACCTAAACCACCATCTAAGTTTACTCCCAGGTTTAGCTAAGTTTATTCCTTTGATTTGTGTTCCTCAAATTTGGAAGCTGATGAGAGTTATGAAAATGCTTGTGTCTCAGGGAGCTTGATTAAATTCCAGGAGACGACCGTGTTTAGTAATCTTATATTTTCCAAATTTGTTTAAGAGTATTCTTGATGAATGAATATAAATAGAGACCAAGGATGGGCATTACTGCCTTTCTTCTGCTGTTTGCTCATTTTTTCTAGATCACCTTGTTGTTTACATATCTTACCCTGAGATTATATGATTTGTTTCACAACCCATCTCTGGTTTTTATGTTGACTGCGGTCTCTAGCCTTACTCTAATGCTTATATTTGTACCTTTTCATTTTCCTGACCTTCAACCCCTCTTGTCTCATGTTCTGCCTACATCTCTTCTTCCCTTGCTCTCATTAATGATGAGACATGCAGATTGTCCATTTCAAGTATTAGTGTGTTAAAGTCTTTTTTGTTTGAGAAAGGTTGGCCATTCCAATGATATCTGTGGCACTACTGCTTTAAGACTGACAGGTAAATATGGTGTGAGGTTAATGTGTTAACCTTAACTTTTGTTCTTATTTGAACTTCAGATAGAATTCACTTATACATCTTCTTCCTATATGTCAAAAAAGGCAAATAAAGTCTATAAAGCTATGGAATTTAAAAGTTGAATGCAATGTAGAGAAAATGAAACCCAGAGAGAAGAAAGGAAGTATCTGAGATGTGGACATAAGGTCATATGGTTACTTAGTGGTCACGTCTTTTATTCATTCTTTTTTTTTCCTCTTGAGACATTTTACTGAGTTTCTCCTGGGGTTGGAATCGCCTGTCGTTGTAAACTGGCTGAGTCTTTTAATTGCTATAATATATTTTCTTATCATCTTTGAAGGATGTCAGCTATGGTTCCTTGGAGATGATGTGGCTTTCTAAGTTTTCTTTTATTTGTTCAATGATGTTATATTTATTGCTTTCAATATATGATTTATAACTGATATAAAGTTTTAAATTTCTAAATGAATTGACTCAGTTTGTTTTTAAGATCTCAGTGATTGCTTTTTCTGAGGTTTTTTAAATTTATCATGACCACTGTTGCTACCAATGTTGACTAGAAACCTTTTCTAGAGATAAAAGTACTAATTTATTTATCTATTTCTGGTCTTCTCTATAGTATATATAATGATTGACAAATTTTTCTCCATGCTTTTATGATTATAATTACACTTTTGTCTTGGGCCATGTATTCAATTTCTTATTCATTGTACAAGATTCTCAACAGAGATCAATTCTTCAGCGCTCAGCCTTCTTCACAGTCCAACTCTCACATCCATACGTGACCACAGGAAAAACCATAGCCTTGACTAGACAAATCTTTGTTAAAAAAAAAAAAAAAGATTCTCAACAGAGATTCATTTCTAGGTCCTAATGTATCTGAAAATTTTCTGGAATATACCTAGAAAGTATTATTTATTTTTCTCATCAGTATATTTAAATATAGATATAAAAGTGTTAGGGCTTCCCAGGGGGCACTAGTGCTATAAAGAACATACCTGCCAACGCAGAAGATATAAGAAATGTGAGTTCAGTCCCTGGTTCAGGGAGATCCCCTGGAGGACGGCATGGCAACCCACTCCAGTATTCTTGCCTGGAGAATCCCATGGACAGTGGAGCCTCACAGGCCAGTCCACGGGGTCACAGGAGTCAGACATGACTGAAGCAACTTAGCACGCATGCACTCCCATCTAAGTGTTAAGGCCATGTAGCTAGTGAGTGAGTGAAGTCGTTCAGCAGTGTCCGACTCTTTGCGACCCCATGGACTGTAGCCTACCATGTTCCTCCATCCATGGGATTTTACAGGCAAGAGTACTACAGTGGGTTAATGTAGCTAGTATTAAAGTGTAATTGTTAGGAGCTGGAACTTTGAGATCAGCGAGGCATGGGAGCAAGTCTTAGCTGTAGAGCTTGGACAAAGTATAATTTTAAAACTATGTTTTCTTATCTAAATAATATTAACATCTGTTTCAGGGGCCAGAATGAGTAAATTAGGAAGTTTATGGTAATGCTTTGTCTAGATTCTGAACTTTAGTATATGATCAGTAAATGTTAGCTTTTAGCCTTAGCTTTGTGCATGTTTTTATTCCTGCAAGTATAAATTACTTATACTTATGTCCTTCATTCATTTATTATATTTTCCTTTAATAAAAGTGCTAATAAGAATTTACATTAGTTTTCTAGGTTCAATGAGAGGGTTTTTTTTGATATCACCAATTTAGAACTCCAGGGAAAGGTAACATTATGTGTTCAAAGGTAATATTATGTGAACACATAAAACTGCATAAATTTTCCCTCCCTACATTAATGTTCCCCAGGATTACAAAAGTGTTTGGAGATCAGAGATCTGTGGAAGCAATGGAGCCAGGGGAACTTTCACCTGGAGACTAGGTCAAGATGAGCATCATGAACTTGTTCATAATCCTCTGGTCATAGCTTGATTTCAAATCCTTACTTCTAAGGTCTTAGCCTTTTTGAAGGGTTCTGTGAGACTGAGAAACAGCATTTTTTCCTTACAAGAAATATGAATAAATAGCAAGTTATTCAAGTTACTTGATAAATATGCATCTAAATTTAAAAAAAAGTTTGAATTCAGCTTTACATTACAGAAATTCAGACTTTATATCATTTTCTTTTTTTTTTTTTTCAGCAAATGGATAGAAGCTGGAAAATCTTGAGAAGTAAAATTCACGGCATTTTACATTTTTATCTAATAGCATACTTTACATATCTTTTTGCAGTTTTAATGAGAATGCTTTATGTAATAGAAGCAGGTGAAACTTGGGATTTAATTTCATATCATAAAAAGACTACAAAAAGAGTTTCTGCTGGCAAATAAAAGGAGAATGAGGCATGCTTTAATTCTTAAGACTAGTCATACTACTCGGAGAAGGCAATGGCACCCCACTCCAGTACTCTTGCCTGGAAAATCCCATGGATGGAGGAGCCTGGTGGGCTGCAGTCCATGGGGTCGCTAAGAGTCGGACACGACTCAGCGACTCCACTTTCACTTTTCACTTTCATGCATTGGAGAAGGAAATGGCAACCCACTCCAGTGTTCTTGCCTGGAGAATCCCAGGGACAGGGGAGCCTGGTGGGCTGTTGTCTATGGGGTCGCCCAGAGTCGGACACGACTGAAGCATCTTAGCAGCAGTCGTGCTACTGGCAGAAGACAAAGATGTACAATTTCCCCTGAGAACTTGAAATTACTAAGGTGAATATGTCTTTGTGTATATGAGTATGGGTGAGGTCTCTTGACTCCATGAATTCCAAGTTGTGGTAAGAAAAGTGTGATTATTTTTTCCATACTTTTTCCTGCCACACACACTCCTAAGGTTCCTGAGAATCTGTGTCAGGAAAATCATGTTTTCTCCTGTAACCCCTCTGATAGATTTTCCAAATATATGATACAAGGAAAAAGAAGAATTCAGGCACTTTTTACCAATCCCCAATATTCTGAAGTGTGAAAAGACATCTGTTGTTCCCATTAATATCACCTAGGTGCTTTAAGGACAAAATGTCATTTGATTGTGTCTCTGGCTTTCTAGCATCTCTCAAATTCAGAGTCTTGCTGGTTACATGAACTCACATCTGTATTCACATAGTCGTGAGATTTCAGAATTCATCATAACCACTGTGATTTAACTGGCAGTGATCCCTGGAACTCCAGAGGGCACAATTCATATTGCATGACCATGAATCCATACCATGAAATTCCACTGTGGATTGCCTATTCTCTTGCTGACTGCTAAGGAGCAAAATGATTTTTGACATGCCTTTTTAAAGCATGTACAGGAACTGGAACATAAAACTACATAATTGAGTCACCTTGCTTAATTTCACTTTGTGAATTATTGGTTTCCTGAGAAGTAGCTTAACAGCTGAACAGAGAAAAATAATTCTCAAATTTAAAGTGTCTCTTTGGGCATTCCTTTTTCATGTAACGATTCTGCTAGACTATATGACAAAATCATCAGTAAACACAGCATTGATTTTAGAAGGCACACTGCCATCACACAGAATACACCACTCCAAAGTAAGAAGATTTCAATATGTTTGATGTGTTATCTTGAGTATTTGTGTCTTCCTATTGACTTACTGTAGAACAAAGATATAATAAATTATATTTTCTAACTTTTCAATGTATGTGTGTGTTCTTCACTGCCATTGATTTGTATATAGATCATGATTCTTCCAAGAAAGCACCTCTGTCAAGTTCCTGTTTTTTCCTAGATGAGTTCTTCTTGTTGAAAACCTGATGTGTGAAGTGAATAAAGTCTGAATCTTGTATTAAGAGGGGATACAGTTTTCAATTTTGTGTACATTTCCAGTTTTATGGTATTTTGTGGATATTTCTGTCCAATTTCATGTTCAATACAAGTGATTGAACATGTTAACCCCTTCAGAAATAATATATAATTTCTAGCAGAAATGAGAATGGTTACATTTGTTTCTCAAATTTAACAAAGCATATGTTGATCTTAAAAAAAAAAATAATCTATATCTAAAGGGAAAGGTAAAAGGAAAGCTTTCTCTTATTTATATAGCTTCCAAAAGAATTAGCACACTGACAATGTATGCAAACTGGAGCTTGAATAACAATATACATTATGAAAATTTCTCAGTAGAATTTAGGAAATATTTTAGAAAATATTAATTATTCCATGAAAGCTACTCTATTGACAAATGAAGTAATTTATCTAAAAGCAGTATTAGGTTTTTAAAGTATTTTAAGAATACACAATATGTAACTCTTCAAGCTATACTGTTGGATTCATATTTTATATGAAACTTTTCTGCTGCATAATCAAGACTGTGTAATATATGAGGACAGTGCTGTATGGTTAGACTTTACAGATGGTTTCAGGAGTTTGTGCCTGCCATTGCCTTTCTCACTGACCATCTGAATAACTGAGAAAAGAGATGAGAAAAGTTAATTATATGACTGACTCTTCAGTGAACAGACAAACTAAACCTAGGTCTCTTAGAGGTCATTCTTTTAAAAAAAGGCATTGTCCTCTGCAACGTTTTTGGGTCACTAATGATGTAAAAGATGTTTCTTGAAAACAGAGCTTAATAATTTGCAATGGTGATTTAAAAATCTAATTGGACTCTTATCAACTAATTCTCAATAAGCTAATGTAATGGCTAATTACTGTTATTGGTGACATTTAGACATGTTGAAGTCTAATTGTGCCTTTAAATTAGACAATGTAAGGCTATATTTACAGAAGCTGAGTTATTTAACACTTAGCAGGGTACATCTCTGATAGGATTACATAGACAGCACCCATTAAATTATTAGAGTTAGCCTGTGATTTGCAGTTGGATACAAAATTTGTACAGAAGCATAATCATGATACTTTTAATCATAATAGTAATATGATTACTTTTAATCATATTAAAAGTAGCTGAAAAGCAAATTGCAACCAGTAAGTAACTGAAAAGCAAACTGCAACCACTAATGCATTGCACAGAAACATAAAATTGTTAGTTCTTTTTTTAAGATTACACGTTGAGAGAAAGGGCATTTTAAATTATAGTCTGAAGTGGCTGTTAATTATAAAATTCTATTTATCTTTCTTAATAAGCATAAACATTCATATTCTATTATGACCACTGAGTCTTTGATCTTACCTCCTTTCAACGCAGCCATCCCTCAGGGTGATATTACCTGGATTACAGAGAGGTCCTATTTTTCCTTGATCTTTTTTTTTTCTTTTTTTTTTTTTAATTTTATTTAATTTTTAAACTTTACATAATTGTATTAGTTTTGCCAAATATCAAATTGAATCCACCACAGGTATACATGTGTTCCCCATCCTGAACCCTCCTCCCTCCTCCCTCCCCATACCATCCCTCTGGGTCGTCCCAGTGCACTAGCCCCAAGCATCCAGTATCGTGCATCGAACCTAGACCGGCATCTCGTTTCATACATGATATTTTACATGTTTCAATGCCATTCTCTCAAATCTTCCCACCCTCTCCCTCTCCCACAGAGTCCATAAGACTGTTCTGTACATCACTGTCTCTTTTGCTGTCTCGTACACAGGGTTATTGTTACCATCTTTCTAAACTCCATATATATGCGTTAGTATACTGTATTGGTGTTTTTCCTTATACTCAAGTCAACAAATATTTTAGTCAGTAGAAAAGAGTCATGGGCAAAGCAGTTAAGGAAAAGTCCATACAGAAACAGACCCAGCACAGTCAAAAATAAAATAAATCAATAAAATTAAAAATAAATAAAAATCCTTTAAAAATCCTTCACAAAATTCTTGACCTGACAGAGTTTATATTGATATACAGGAGACTCAAGAAATAAATTAAATATACAGAACACTGCATGGTAAGTATTACAAAGAATAATACATAAAGAGGTCAATGAATGTTGCGAAATTAAAATTGTAATTTTATGTAGGGTGTACAGGGGGAAATCTACAGTAAAGATCAGAGGGAAGTAAAGAGGCGGATGGAAGAACAGTTAGGCTGACAGAACAGCAGTGCAAGGGACCTCTGATGGCTCTACTGAAGGAAATAACAAGAACCGCTGTGCATGGGCACGAGCAGTAATCCAGCTGAGAGACTGTTGACGTTGTTCATAGCAGCACCAGTGAAGGTGGTAAAAGGGAGTGGGGTTCTGAATGCATTTTAAAGGTAGAGAGAACCAGGAAGACCACTAAGAAATAACATGTGGAACTACAAAGAAAAAGAAGGCAAAAATGAGTTCAAGACTTTTGATCTGATGATATGGATGAATGGAGTTGCCACCAGCTAAGGTGAGATGACTGTGAGAGAGAGGCTGCTGGAGTGACAGCATGGACCAGGAGACAGAACCCAGTTCAATGTGTTATCTGCTGGAGAAGGGAATGGCTACCCACTGCAGTATTCTTGGGCTTCCCTGGGGGCTCAGACTACAGTCTGCCTGCAATGCAGGAGACCTGGGTTTGACGCCGGGGTCAGGAAGATACCCTGGAAAAGGGGATGGCTTCCCACTCCAGTATTCTTGCCTGGAAAATTCCATGGACAAAGAAACCTAGTGGGCTACAGCCCATGGGATCACGAAAGTGTCAGACATGTTCAGTTCAGTTGCCCAGTCATGTCCAACTCTTTGTAACCCCATGGACTGCAGCACGCCAGGCCTCCCTGTCCATCACAAATCCTGGAGTTTATTCAAACTCATGTCCGTTGAGTTGGTGATGCCATCCAACCATCTCATCCTCTGTTGTCGCCTTCTCCTCCCACCTTCAATCTTTCCCAGCATCAGGGTCTTTTCAAATGAGTCAGTTCCTCACATCAGGTGGCCAAAGTATTGGAGTTTCAGCTTCAACATCAGTCCTTCCAGTGAATATTCAGGACTGATTTCCTTTAGGATGGACTGGTTGGATCTCCTTGCAGTCCAAGGAACTCAAGAATCTTCTCCAACACCACAGTTCAAAAGCATCAATTTGTCAGCACTCAGCTTTCTTTATAGGCCAACTCTCACATCCATACCTGACTACTGGAAAATATATGTAAGCGTATGGCTAATTCACTTCATTGTACAGCAGAAACTAACACAAAATTGTAAAGCAATTATATTCCAATTAAAAAAATGAGAGGAAAAGGGGAAAAAAGACTACTCATTTATCATGCTATAACCGTTTTGGTTATTCTTGCACATGTGTATTTTCAAGCACATTTAAACAACAAAAATTATAAAGAAAACACATAATGATTTTCTTATTGGATGCAATTGTGAAACTTTTCTGAAAATAGCATATATTTGAAAGTAAACTATACAAACAGACGTTTTGAATTTTGTGTACTTAGTAACTTTACAAGTTATAGATGATCCTGTAAAAATGTTGAATAGTTACATTTACTGAATTCCTATTATATATCAAGTGTTTTATATTGATTACCACCAACCCTCACCATGCTTCTGCAATATGGTAACACCCCTCTGTAATATATCACACATGAAGTTCAATTATCTCCCTGATGCTGCTAAGTCACTTCAGTCGTGTCCGACTCTGTGCGACCCCAGAGATGGCAGCCCACCAGGTTCCCCCATCCCTGGGATTCTCAAGGCAAGAACGCTGGAGTGGGTTGCCATTTCCTTCTCCAATGCATGAAAGTGAAAAGTGAAAGTGAAGTCGCTGAGTCGTGTCCGACTCTTAGCGACCCCATGGACTGCAGCCTACCAAGCTCCTCTGCCCATGGGATTTTCCAGGCAAGAGTACTGGAGTGAGGTGCCATTACCTTCTCCACAATTATCTCCCTAAATGAATACAAATAGATAAATATTAGACATGAAGAACAAAATCATTTACAGATGTTATGATTACCTACATAGAAAAATCCTAGAAATCAACTGAAAAAAACATCAGAACGAATATAACTGTTCAGTATATTTGCCATAAGTAATATAAATGAACATCATCAATAGGTTTCCATTTCCAAGGGAAGGGAAAATCATCTTCACAATAATGTAAAAAACCATAGACTTATCAGTAATAAACTTAATGAAAATTATGAAAGACTCTTACATATAAATCTATAAACGTTACTGACTAAATAGTAGACCTGAATGCAACATTAAACTTTTAAAAACAAAATTGCAAGCACACCAGTTATTCTCCTATTCATTTATACATTTAATGCAATTGAAATCAAAATCATGATTTGCTGCGGTGGTGGTTTGGGGAGAGAAAAAAGAATCCAGAAACAGATTTATGTGTATATGACAAACATCTGATAAAGGCACCAGTTCAAATCACTGGAAAATGGTGGATTTTGCAACAAATTGTGTTAGAAAAACTGGACATCTATTTGATATTTAGAGAACCAAGTAACTAACGCAGAGTCATATAGCTAGAAAGTAAGTAGACACTAGATTTGAGCTCTAAAAGAACATACTTTCAAGACTGTGCTTCACTACTTCTCAGCCTGCTTTAGATATCTTAAACAATTCTTGCTGAGATAAAAGGCTCAATTTTACAGATAATTAAAATGAAACTAGAAGAGTTATTAATAAATGACTGCCTCAAAAGTTACCATGATAGTGGTGATAGTGCTTTAACTATATCTTTAAGTCCTAGCTCATCCACATTCAAAATTAAATATTTTGCCTCATGTCAAAGTTTGCCATAAAATGTGTTTCTAGCTCTAATTTCCAGATTCTTCCATTAATTCAAACTGCTTTATTATTTTTGAGAATTTCTACTAATACATGTAATCCAGTTATGATCATATAATGTGTCTCTCCCAAATCTAATATTTAAAAGGCATTTACAGGTGGCTGACTTCACAGACTCTGAGATGTACCTTCTACCCTTTTGAAATATCTCCCCATTCAGATCACTGAGGCACTAAATTTTGCTTCTATAGCTTCAGTCCTTTAATTGAAAACTGTTCTTCACTGTTAAAGAGCATTATTTCTGCAAGAATGCAAGTCTAATCAGGAAAAGCCTTCTTGAGGAAGTGACATCAGGGTTTATTTTAATGAAATTCAGGGAGCTATCCATGGTATGGTATGGTGTGGGTGCCCAGGCATATCTGACTCTTTGTGACCCAATGGACTATAGCCCACCACGCTCTTCTATCCACGGAATATTCCAGGCAAGAATACTGGAGCAGATTGCCATTTCCTACTTCAGGGGATTTTCCTGACCCAGGGATCAGAACCGACATCATTTGTGTCTCCTACATTAGCAGGCAGATTCTTTATTACTGTGCCACCTGAACACACTCAGTCATTCCAAGCCCCAAAGAGTGTTCAAGAATTTTTTAAATACAAGTATAAAACTCCTATAATTTATAAAGAATAAGTTTATTTCATATTTGAAAGACCAAAAAAGAGGGCTAGTGTAATAGCATGGTAGTCAGGTAATTTTGAGTAAAGAGATGTAACAGAATATGATGCTCTCAGTAAAGTAGTCAAGGTCTGGATCATTTGGCACCTTGATGGATATGATAACCAGTTTGCAACTCAAATAAAGTCCAAAGGGAAATCAAAGAGGATTCCTGTGAGCCATATTTAATGGACACAACAGCCTCTGGATCATGGAAAAAGCAAGAGAGTTCCAGAAAAGCATCTATTTCTGCTTTATTGACTATGCCAAAGCCTTTGACTGTGTGGATCACAATAAACTGTGGAAAATTCTGAAAGAGATGGGAATACCAGACCACCTGATCT
>NW_011495032.1:34653386-34653783 GCF_000754665.1 Bison bison bison
TCCAAATAGGAAAAGGAGTATGTCAAGGCTGTATATTGTCACCCTGTTTATTTAACTTATATGCAGAGGACATCATGAGAAACGTTGGACTGGAAGAAACACAAATTGGAATCAAGATTGCTGGGAGAAATATCAATAACCTCAGATATGCAGATGATACCACCCTTATGGCAGAAAGTGAAGAGGAACTAAAAAGCCTCTTGATGAAAGTGAAAGTGGAGAGTGAAAAAGTTGGCTTAAAGCTCAACATTCAGAAAACAAAGAACATGGCATCTGGTCCCATCACTTCATGGGAAGTAGATGTGGAAACAGTGGAAACAGTGTCAGATTTTATTTTTCTGGGCTCCAAAATCACTACAGATGGTGACTACAGCCATGAAATTAAAAGACGCTTACT
>NW_011495032.1:34653883-34750957 GCF_000754665.1 Bison bison bison
TGGTGTTGGAGAAGACTCTTGAGAGTCCCTTGGGCTGCAAGGAGATCCAACCAGTCCATTCTAAAGGAGATCAGCCCTGGGATTTCTTTGGAAGGAATGATGCTAAAGCTGAAACTCCAGTACTTTGGCCACCTTATGCGAAGACTTGATTCACTGGAAAAGACTCTGATGCTAGGAGGGATTGGAGGCAAGAGGAGAAGGGGACGACAGAGGATGAAATAGCTGGATGCATCACTGACTCAATGGACATGAGTCTGAGTGAACTCCGGGAGCTGGTGATGGACAGGGAGGCCTGGCGTGCTGCGATTCATGGGGTTACAAAGAGTCGGACACGACTGAGCGACTGATCTGATCTGATCTGATCTGAATGACAATGCCATCTCTAACTTCTCCAAAGAGAAGATGTCCCAAAATAGGGTATTTGAAAACCTACCTTAATCTTCATTTTCAAGAAAAAGAGAAGTTCAGCTGATATAGGATACATGTTCTTTCTAAATTTTTTCTAAAATCTTATAATTTTACCACTAGAGTAATTCAAAGTATGGTTAACCTGAAGTACAAATATTAAATGAAAGTAATAAATAATAGATCTAATGCATATATCCCTAACATATTTGTAAAGAGACACTAGAAGTTATTCATAATAAGTGGCAATGGCTTGGTCAATTATTTTATCAGAAAAGGAGTCATTATAAAAGAAAGAGAATTAATTGGCATCAAATTTTTCAAAAGATTGAAATAACACATTCCACCTAAAGTTTCCAAATAAGTCCACTAATTTGTCCTCCAAAGACCTATTGTTTCAGCTTTTAAAAAACTGTGACTTATTAAACTAATTAAGACTAATAATGACATTTCCACAGAAACATTTTCAACATGTTCCCCTTTTATCACTGACTATTCTTTGTACCATGGAAAATGTTTTCCATAAACATCATCTTCGAATTTCCTTAAGTTATTGTCATTCTGAGCATTTTGTATTTCACCTGTTTGCATTTAATCCAATTTTTAAAAAAGGAATAAATGTAATAAGTACCATGGTAGAAGTTTAAGAATTATAAAATAGTAAAAACTCTAAGAATGTTTTGATAAACATTCTAGCAATGGGCCAAAATAAGTAAAAACTAATTTTTCTGTCACTTACATAGCACATTAAAAACCTAACTCTTCCTGAAAGTATCTATATTCAACATGTGTATGCATTGTACAATGTTTATGCTAGTTACAAACACTTCTGTCTTTCATGCTGGCTTTTAAAATGCCAAAAATCTTATACTATGTCTTAATTATTTTCATCTGAGATCTTTTACAGCAAAAAAATTAAGTGCTTCAGAAATGTTTACTGAATTGTATGGAATTTGAATTTAGAATCACACTATCATTTGACATGAAGTAGAATTTAATATCACATAGAATCTGATGTAAAGCTGTCTGGTTTCAGACTCAACTCCAGCAGCTTCAGAGGTATTTGTAACTGAGTTATTCTAAGGATTTCATCATGAGAGGATTCAAACAAAATATGGCCCCCTTACCATGGTCTAAAAGATATTATCATGAGGTTCCAGTTTGCAGGCACACTTTCAAGGAATACTTGCACATACACACATAAGGAATACTTTTAATCATCCAAGTCTAAATCTTTGTTCCTGTTGTTTTGTGTACTCAACAGAGTTAATTTCTAAGGGAAAAGACAGGAGGATATGGTCATGTAAACTTAGTATTAGAATGAATTCCAAATAAATACCAACATAGTTAAGAAAATCAAACCATTTTTTTTTAAACCATTTTTAAATAACAAAATAATTTCTAGTTGTTAAAAGATTCATTTTGACCTCACATTTGCTAATCACACAAGATGTGATGATGTTATTCATCACACAAGATGAATACCACCATTTGCTATCTACAAAGCAAAAGAACCATTGAATAAATTGGACCCAGCCATGTGCATAATCCTCCCTCAGCTGATTCTCTCTGCATTGTACCAGAGTGGGAGTGTGGCTTTTTCTGCCTCTTCTCTGTAACATATAAAAGGTTTTAACTTTCACTTAAAAAAGAAATAATAAAAGAAAGAAAAAGCAGCTTCTGTTTGTACATAAACACCAGGCATGGAGATTCTATACTGCATCCTAGGAGAAACCAGGGAGCCAAGATAATGAGCTTAAAACCTCAGAAATCTGTGTCTATGATTCAATTATTTGAAAGCAGCTACTAAATAATCTCTTACATGATACCAGCACATTTTCCTTTGTAACATGTGCTTCTTTGTTTATCCACCCCAGAATTTTGTCTTTATTTTAATTGCTACTAAGCTCTTTGCTTAAGGTTTTATGGCTTCATCCTCTTATACTACCAGATTTATAGCATGTGGCCACTGAAGTTACATTCACTTTTCCTCTTTCATGTTTAACATCATTGCCTCAAACTTTTCTGAATGCATATGAGGTCATTTATCTCTCCATGTTTCTATTCAGCCTAAGTGCTGAATTTATGTGTGTGTGTTTTCTTTTAAAAAGAAAGTGTGGCCTCCCCTGTTTTTCTCTAACTCATTAAAATTGTTTCCTTTTCCTACTGCTTATTTCTTCTTTAATACTGAATAGCACAGAACATCACCACTATGCATCACCTTGAAAGAGATTTACTCATCAATTTACTGTAGCTCAGAAATGTATTTCCAGTTTTTCTATGAAGTCAAATATACATTAATCACCTAAAGTGTCATTGGCAGAAGTATTTTGTTACCAATGATGAATATCAACTGACTTCTAAAATTCTAATGGTGGGAAGAGATACAAAATACATCAGACACAAGCCACTCTTGATAATTTATGATAAAAAATACAATGTCTATAATAAATATATTGAAAGAAAAATGTAATTAAGTCAAATGTGCATTTTTTGTTAGAAGAATTAGGCTATACTTAATCATATACAACTTTCCCCAAAGATATGATACTGATAAAGATCATTTCAAGTTATACTTGCTAATATCTATTTTCTAAACCAGTTTTAACATATTTCACACTATTGGTTTTATTATTGCTTTTATTTTAATTATCAAATTTGCATTATTATTATTATTTACCTACACTCTTCTGTAGACCACATTCACAGTGCATTAACTTCTGCACTATTTACAGTACATTAACTTTTGGCCCTCAAGAGCAAAAAAGTGTCAAATTCTGTCCAGTGATCCATGACCAACATGAAAAATCACATTCACAGGTATAAGAAGCATTTAATTTATTCACAGGTATAAAACATTATCCTACAGGTACAAGGACTAGATAAGTACCTCCCACTGCCACAAATTTCATAATTATAATAATTTATAATTATAGATATTTATTTGTAGTACATCCACAGATACTTAAGATTTGAAATATGTGGGGGGTTTTAAGTGTATTATAACACCTACCTCTTTCTTTCCCATTCAAGAAATCATTAGCAGAATTAGAGTAAGTTATGGGAATAACCTTGCTGATACTGTAATTTGTTTAAAAAGAAGTAAATCATTAAAAAAATTAGACAACTATTCCTGGTTATGTATTACTTGGGATACACTTCAGAGGTGATCATGATATTAGACCAGGAACTGCTAAACTGGGCTTCATTTCAAACTCAACAATGATCTAAACAGTAACAAACAGTGTTGATAGTCTGGCTGTATCAAATAAACCCCTTGTGGTAAGCAAAAGAATGACTCCCAAAGATGTTCAGGTCCAAATCTCTGGAATTTGTGAATATGTTAAATTTATAGGGCAAAATACATTTTGCAGATATGATAAAATTAGGGTCCTTGAGATATGAGATTACATAATGGATTATCTGAATGGGACCAATGTGATCAAAAGGGTACTTATAAAGAAAGATAGAAGGTCAGAGTTAGAGGAGATATAAGAAAGGAAACAGACACTGGCGTGATGAAATGACTGTCTGAGCACCATAAACCAATGAATGTAGACAACCAGAGGAAGTTGGAAAAGACCAAAAGATTATTTCCTAGAACCTAAGAAGAAACAATGCTATTGACAACACTGATTTTAGGCCAGTGAAACCAACTGTGAACTTCTGACTTCCAGAACTTTAAGATAATAAAACCTGTGGTTTTAAGCCACTGGGTTTATGGCAATTTCTTATGACAGCAATAACAAAAGGCTTTAAACAGCAAAAGCATATTGTGTGCCTGTTAGTTGCTCAGTCGTGTCCAACTTTGTGCAACCCCATGGACTGTAGCCCACCAGGCTCCTCTGTCCATGGGATTCTCCAGATAAGAATACTGGAGTGGGCTGCCATTCCCTTCTATAGGGGATCTTCCCGACCCAGGGATTGAACCTAGGTCTCCCACAGGCGGATTCTTTACCATCTGAGCCACCAGGGAAGCTGCAAAGGCATATCATATACATCAAATACGTCTCCTGAATCATCTGACTCATTGCCTAAAAATACTTAGTTAACAGTAACTGAAGTCCAATCCTAATTCAGGGAGAAAGGAAAAAGAAGCAAGACAAGATTAAAAATTTTGGGGTAAATAATATATGAATATTTATTTACCATGTATAGATGGAGATTTAACTATTTTCTTCGCCAAATCAGAACCATCCATTTGTTTTTTTCCTTCCCATTTCCCCCTACCTGCTACATAAAAGGACTCAATGAATAAGTGAAAATTTAGGCAGTTAGAGGAGAAAATGGGTAAGTAAAGAATGTAAATAATTAATATCATTTAAGAATAAAGCTTATCACAGTCTTAGTTACATTAACTTTTTGTCTACATAGTGACTTTAACTTAACTATATTTCCATAGGGATTAGTACTTCTACAGAAAACCAGATCTATTAATATTTAATGAAAATGGCCAATTCCAAGTTTTTAGATAAAAATCAGTTTCACAGTTCCATTCTTTCATTTAAAAAAAAAAAGAAAAAGATGGATCCAGGACTTCCCTGGTGGCCCAGTAGTTTAAAATTCATTCGCCAATGTGAAGGACATGGGCTCAATCCCTGGCCCAGAAACATACCTCATGCCACAGAATAACTAAGCTTGCATCCTACAAATGCTGAGCCTATGCACTGCAACTACCGAGCCCACGCACTGCACGGCCCATGCTCTGCCAAGAGAAGCTATGGCAATGAGAAGTCTGTGCACCTCAACGAAGAGTAGTCTGCTTTCACCTCAACTAGAGAAAGTCTGTGCACAGTTACAAAGACCCAGTGTAGCCAAAAATAAATTAATTGTTAATTAAGTTAAAAGTATGGATCCTTCTACTTCAGTTCTAAATTATGAATTCTTCATTTTATGATCATTCAGCTGAAACATATGGCAAGAGCATAGAAAGTCTTTCCCACACAGTTAGTACTATATATAACATAACTTTACACTTGCAAATTAATAGACTATATTCCAGTTATAGTTCTCTCCAGGAATTCTTTAATTAAGTGACATACTTTAAAAAGAAAAAAAAATGCTGTTATGCATAATGTTGTATACAGATTTCACAGCATTCATATAATACAACACGTCTTAATAAGCAAATCTGTATGTTACATATTAAGGAAAACAACTGATATTAAATAGAATTAAGTGATTTAAAATATTTTCCAATTGAATTGACTGAACTGATATAAACATGGCCTACTCCTAGGTAAGGACCTCCTTTCCTTCATCTAATACCACACCATCACATTTTTTGATGCAGTACAAAACAAATTACAAAACAATCAGTATACTGGGGATTAAAATAGAGCAGCTCCTTTTTTCTTTCATTAGTTCATTAGTTGTTGCTGCTGCCTGATCCCCATTATACAAGGCTGATGGAGGTAAATAGTGATCCTTTCCATATAATATTAGATAAGTACTCAAAAGACATTATAAAATCCTAAAGAAATATTGCTAGACTGAGGCTCTAACCCTACAGATTGGCAATAAATTAGATGGAATTCAATATTTAATTTTACATAGTTTTCCTGTAGTTTTCATTATTCATATTTAAAATTTGAGAAAGACAGAGAAGGCAATGGCACCCCACTCCAGTACGCTTACCTAGAATTCCCATGGGGGGAGGAGCCTGGTAGGCTGCAGTTCATGGGGTAGTGAAGAGTCGGACATGACTGGGCGACTTCACCTTCACTTTTCACTTTCATGCATTGGAGAAGGAAATGGCAACCCACTCCAGTGTTCTTGCCTGGAGAATCCCAGGGACGGGGGAGCCTGGTGGGCTGCCATCTATGGGGTCGCACAGAGTTGGACACGACTGAAGCAACTTAGCAGCAGCAGCAGCAGCAGCAGAATGCAGTTTTGTTGTTTTAATAAAACTATTGGGGAACTTCCCTGGTGGTTCGGTGGTTAAGAATCCACCTTGCAATGCAAAGGACACAGGTTCAATTCCTGGTTAGGGAACTAAGATTCCACGTGCCATCGAACAACTGAGCCCATGTACTGCAACTATTGAAGCCTGTGTGCTCTGGAGCCTGTGCGCTGCAACTACTGAGCTGATACACTCTGGGGCCCACGTGCCACAAGACAGCCCACGTGCCGCAACTAGTGAGCCTAGGCACCAAAAGCAGAGTCTGTAAACTGCAGTTAAAGATCCCACATGATGCATCGAAGATCCCCTGTGCCACAACTAAGACCAATGCAGTCAAATATAAAATAAATATTAAAAATAAACAAATTAAACTATGAGGTCTTAGTACATTATGTTTGTGAATGAGGTGATTACTATATCCTACACACTCTGATATGCAATAGAAAGTCGAGAATAAGGAATATTTGAAATAAAAGGGAATAAGAGATGGATCTAGCCTTTTTATTTTATAGTCCAGATGTTGAGAAGACCATAAATAAAATATATCAATCTAATTGTTGGATGATGACACACATTCTGCATATGAGCAAAAGCACTAATTTTTGTAGTAAGGTTGAAGAATATTTCAAAGAAAAGTTGATATTTGAGCTGTGCTTTACAAAATATTGGACTGCAAGGAGGTTCAACCAGTCCATTCTAAAGGAGATCAGCCCTGGGTGTTCTTTGGAAGGAAAGATGCTAGAGCTCAAACTCCAGTACTCTGGCCACCTCATGCGAAGAGTTGACTCATTGGAAAAAGACTCTGATGATGGGAGGGATTGGGGGCAGGAGGAGAAGGGGAAGACAGAGGATGAGATGGCTGGATGGCATCACCGACTCGATGGACAAGAGTCTGGGTGAACTCTGGGAGTTGGTGATGGACAGGGAGGCCTGGCGTGCTGCAATTTATGGGGTCGCAAAGAGTCGGACACAACTGAGTGACTGAACTGAACTGAACTTACAAAAGTATTAAAAAATCTAGGTGTGTCTCATAATATTGCAAAAAATCAACTACTTGCTAAAATTTTAATGATATTAAATAGAAATAACTGATTTAAAATATCTCCCAACAGAATTTACTGAACTGATATAAACACAACCTAGAGCTATGTAAAGGTCTTCTTATCTTCAGCTAATACCACTCACTGTCACATTTTTTTAATGCAGTACAAAACAAATTACTCAGTGGTCAGTATGCTGGAGAATAAAATAGACTGGCTCTTTTTTCATTAGTTAAAAAATTTTAACTTAGTATTAAAATCAACATACTCAGTTTATCTCCAGTTGTTTTATTTTTAAAGGCTCAACTGTTTTATGTAAAAAAAAAAAAAAGTTAAGCAAAAGTGTTTGAATTTAATCATAAATAAATATGTGTTTAACAAATGTCACCAACTTCACCCAAAATCATTAACTTCAGAATCTGAAGTAATGTCTTGATATTTTCCAACATTTAAGTACAGCTGAACTTCAACTATGTAATAAAATACTATACTTCAGACTTAAGCATACATTCTTTTCATTTCTGTCGAGTTGCTACAGGGCACAGCTATTCATATCTGCAAAGCCTGGTGGATTTACATGTGAGGGGAGAATGGGGGAAATAAAGGTTGGCATCACAAGAAAAAGCATGAAGTACAATAGAATAGAACAAGAGAACGATTGTCCGAGGCACCTCTTTCGTACACTGCATGGATTGTGAGTGTCCAGTTCTTTTCCAGATATTTATCAAGGGCAGTTAACTATCATTCTTTTTGTTGTAGAAAATAAATGGATAGGGGGTGGGGAAAGATGTCATGAGTAGGGAAGAAAGTTATGTGAGGAATGAAGGGGGAGGACGACGGGAGGGAATAACTTACCAAGGTTCTTTAAAGCATGCAAGTTAATGACCTTGCACATTTTATTCACACTTACGCTTTCCAACCTTCAGAGAGACAAGACTTGTGACAATGTCAGAATCTGAAAAGATTAAAGTAAGATGTCTTTTAAACTCAAAAGTTTGAAAAAGGTAAAAATAAAGTGGAGCAATCTTTTGAATCTTTGTAGAGAAAAGGAGAAAATATAATTGTCTCTATAATTTGGGTATCAAAATTGCAAATGTTTTACAATACCACTATATGCACTCTATAAGCTACACACTCTAGTATTCTTGGGCTTCCCTTGTGGCTCAGCTTGTAAAGAATCCACCTGCAATGCAGAAGACCTGGGTTCGATCCCTGGGTTGGGAATATCCCCTGGAGAAGGGAAAGGCTATCCACTCCAGTATTCTGGCCTGGAGAATTCCATGGACTGTAAGGTCCATGGGGTCCCAAATAGTCAAACACGACTGAACGACTTTCCCTTCACTTCACTACACATCCAGATGCGCAAGTGACTATAACCAAGAAATTGAGAATAAATTTAGCTTTTCTGGTTAATATATAAGTTAATAAAATTCAACAATAGCTTAGGATATCCTTCTAGGAATTCATGGGAGGATACTATTAGGAAAAACATACTTAACTGAAGAGATCAGATGATAAGATTAGAATCTTATCATTTTAACACATTCAAAAAACTTACATGTTTATATATATATAGTAATATGTGTATACATACTAATGTGTATGAATAAAATTTAGAATCAACATTTGAAGATATTTCATAAACTTACTCCAAATTTACACTCAACCAATAAAATCCTTTCCATAAGACATGTCAACGTATTAGATATACTAAAACAGAGATAAAAATTTTAAATTGTTTTTAACTAAATATATGAGGACAAATCACAACTTTTTATATTTAAGAAAATGTTAAAACTAGCTATACTAACTTGGTTCTCAAAACTACATAATTATTAATAGAAAAATTTAGTTCTCCACTATACTTGCTAAATTAGAACAAACTCAGATTCTAGAATGAGATAAGACTATACAAATTCTAGCCCTGACACTTTCTAGTTGTGTAACTTCGGGCAAATCACTTAACTCATCAGAGTTAAGAGATTTTAGCTACAAAACAAGAATGATATATACCCACCTACATGACTGTGTGAGGATTATGTAATTGTATAACAGCTATAACTCTATGGTGACTAGTTCCTACATCTTTAACTCAACCCCTCCCTCATATAGACTCTATCCATGAAAATCTGTTTTGAAAAGAAAGAATCAAATTCATAATTTCCCAATTAAAGCCTATGGGACAACAGAGATGTGCAAAGAATCTCAATAGAAGATAAAAGTTCAAATAAACTTTGCAAACTCCTTCTGCCTCCAATAGTTGATAAATATTTTTCAAAGGCCCACATGGCTACATCCACCAATTTTACTTACTGATAGAGCAAGCAAATCAATTTTCAAAAACAGATAACATATGATTAATGTTCTACTTATTAGGTTCAGTTTTTTCAGTAAGATCATTATTTAAAGATGTTTATTTCATTAGAGGATTGCCAAATGGCACAGTGGTAAAGAATCCGATTGATATCTACCTATTGTTATTAGCTTAATTTCCTTTGTTTCTGTGAGATTTGTGATAAGGAATTTGCCATTTCTTCATATAACAAACTTGGTATGATTTCAATATTTCCATATGATTACTGTTATCAGGGTCTTTTGTTGTTTTTGTTATTTCAAAATTTTTAAAACGCCTTTATCTATCAGATAAATGGATTCAAATATTACAGAAAGAGATCAGGAATGAGAATGAGGACTAATAGACTTTATTCATGTTTAGGATATGTAAACCTAATTTTTCAATATTCAGACATGTCTGAAACAGAGACAGAGTATTTGAGAAAATATTTTGTCTTCTTTCCAAAATCATGAATTGCAAAGATTCTATATGTCACAGATATAACTCTATTTCTTAATTTCTATAACTTACTACAGTAAGGCACTAGAAAGTTGACAATTTCTTTTCTTTTCCACTGAGAAGACAGATTAAGATGATTTCTCTTTCACACAATCCAAAACATGCTGTCAGACTGAAAGACTCACTCACTGCTTAGCATGAAAATGCCAATTTGAAAAGCTAGCTCTTATCCAAGAGGGCTGCCCATACTGATATCTTGTAGAAAAGACTATTTATGCATAAACTATACACATTGTTAGAATTTGTATAATAGAAAAACTTTTGATGTGTGAGCTCCTTTAGGAAGGTGAAAATTGTTTTCACAATAAATAATATTTTATCTTTTTAAACAGCTTAATGATTCCCATGAATCTATTTTAAGAACTATTCCTTACTCACAACTTTTAACTTCTTGTAGATAGAATCACAACCTATTAACTTTATATTTCCTCAAGCATCAGCTGCAGGACCAAAACATCAAACAGGAGTGATGTAATAAGTACTATGGAAGAGCTCACTAACTCTTCTGTGAAAACTTAGTACATCATTTTTAATTCTGAGGTCTGTTTCCACATCAACAAGTGAAGCAGTTGAACTTAGAATTGTAGAATCAAAACAGATCTTAACAAAAATTGAGTTTTTCTCTTTTTCCTTTATTTTTTAAATGGAAGGATAACTGCTTTACAGAATTTTGTTGTTTTCTGTCAAATACCAACATGAATCAGCCATAGGTATATGTATGTCCCCTCCCTCTTGAAACTCCTCCCATTATATAACATGTCAGGAAAAAAAAAAAATGACCATCATCTCAGAACTTATTTTAGAGAGAATAATATATGGTACACATTCTAAAACAAAATGCCTAGTGCCAATGTTAAGACACTAAGAAATAATCTTAATTTAGCAAGGAATATTTGATCCAAGTTATGAAAAATTCTTGATCCTCCCTCCTTTGGAGTTTCAGTTCAGTTCAGTTCAGTCGCTCAGTCATGTCCAACTCTTCATGACCCCATGAATCGCAGCACGCCAGGCCTCCCTGTCCATCACCAACTTCCGGAGTACACTGAGACTCACGTCCATCGAGTCAGTGATGCCATCCAGCCATCTCATCCTCTGTCGTCCCCTTCTCCTCTTGCCCCCAATCCCTCCCAGCATCAGAGTCTTTTCCAATGAGTCAACTCTTCGCATGAGGTGGCCAAAGTACTGGAGTTTCAGCTTTAGCATCATTCCTTCCAAAGAAATCCCAGGGCTGATCTCCTTCAGAATGGACTGGTTGGATCTCCTTGCGGCCCAAGGGACTCTCAAGAGTCTTCTCCAACACCACAGTTCAAAAGCATCAATTCTTCGGCGCTCAGCCTTCTTCACAGTCCAACTCTCACATCCATACATGACCACAGGAAAAACCATAGCCTTGACTAGATGGACCTTTGGAGTTTAACCACAACTTAATGTACCCTGCTGCCATATTTGACATTGAAGACTTAACTTTATTCATGAAAATGTAAGGAACTATTTTCACATTATGTTAATTCCTCATTTTTCTCCCACCTCTGACAATCTGATCACTTCCAAGGGCTTATTCTCCAACACCCTGTGTGTTTCCCTGGATGTGTAGCTTCAATCACCCATTAGATATCCTTCCCTTCTCACATTAGGTGATTTCATATATTCTCTTAGTTTTAATTATCACCCATGTCCAAATCTTTATCTTGGGCTCTGATCTTTCCCCTATATTATAGACTCATGTGCCTAGCTGCTTAACCACATGGATATACCCAGGCATCTCAAACTCAAAATGTTAAATTTATATCATCTTCTTAACCCTGCACTACCTTCCACTCTGGTCATCTCTATAGAGGGTATCAGTCTCTAGCTCTGAGACATCCAAAGAACTTTCCGTAATGATAAAACTGTCTTGTATCTGAACTCTCAATATAACAAGAGCTACTAGCCACATATCTTGCTGACCATATGAAATGAAGCAAGAGAGGAAATGAATGAGAAAGTGACTGTTTCATTCCAGCATTTTAAATTTCTTCTCCTGAAAGAAAAAATGTACCAGGGTATAAAATTCCCGCTGGTTTCCATTACCAAAGTTATGAGAGAAGGAAAAAGACTGTGGGTAAAACATAAAACCAGAGTAAAGAGAAAATTCTAAACCTCAAAGGCCATGTTTTTTAAAACTTTATTGGAGAGAGAAATGAATTAAAAAAGTGCAAATTTTAGAAATTTTAGTTACAAAGCAACAGAGAATACCAGTTTTGTTTTTATGTTGTAAAAATAAAAGAACCAAAAAAGAATATATTGTTAAAAGTACAACACTTATTCATTTATTTATTGACAGATATTTATTGAGTGCTTACTATATTTAAGGCACCATACTAGGTTCTGGGAGTATGTGCTTGTATGGTCAGTCTCTGTGTCATGTCCAACTCTTTGAGATGCCATGGACCATAGCCCTCCAGGCTGCTCTGTCCATGGCATTCCCCAGACAAGAATACTGGAGTGGGTTGCCACTTCCTTCGCCAAGGGATCTTCCTGACCCGGGGATCAAACCCACATCTCCTGCATTGGTAGATGAATTATTTTCAACTGAGCCACCAGGGAAGCCTAGGTTCTGGATACTATGCAAGAAAGAAAAAACAGACATCATCCTTGCCCTCATGAGTCTTCAATACAGTGGCTTTTTCCCCAAGTTGTTTTTCTTTTTGGGTAAAAATTCAAGCTTATTTTACCCTTGAAGGAGAACTGGGAAAATAGAATCAGGGAAAAATAAGTACAAATATTTTTCTCTTGAGAAAACAGTGCTTTTTTAAGTAAACTGTAGTATACACTTTCTTTAGAGCATACACTCTTTTTTAGAGCAAACACTAATCTTTAGTGTTTTGTCCTTATTAAATCTGATTCATTTTCTTTTCTAGCAACCTTTTGAAACGAAATAAAATGTAATTCCAAGAAACAGTTTCAAAATATTTCTGCTAACATAAGATGAAATTGGTATAAAGAAAAATAATGAAATATACATTCACAATAACCTCTATATATTTAGTTTTTAAATAACTACAAAAAAAAAAACTGTATCACAGCTGTTAGAAAATATGGCATGCCTTAAATAAGTGTAAAGTATTTCTGAAGTACAAATACTGATGGGATAAATAGGGTATAAGATTAAGTGACAGGTAGAAGAAACAGAAATCTGTAAGAGCTGATTAATTATTACAGAATTATATTCTCAACTGATTGTTCTTAAGTACAAAAAGACTGCATCCGCTGTTTATAAATACCACAGTGCTTCTTTCATTAGTTATCTTCTTCTATTAAAAAAAAATAAAAAACAATACTGAGGTGATTAATTGTGAAGGTTAAGAAACAAATATTCTGTTAGGAGTTTTAAAATGCAGAACTAACTCGAAACTAAAATAACATTAAAAGTATAGCTATTTACACTTAAAGAATACAATTTTTACAGGATTTTTAGGACAAAAATGTATTTTTCACTTTATGTCAAAGCATTGAAAAAATATACATAATCACAAAATTAAAAGATAATCATTGGTAGTGTACTCTACAATGTTATCAGAAAGTACCTGTAAACTCTACTTTTCCTTTTAACTAGAAAACAAAATCAATTATAATGGCATTTATTTTTTAAGAGCTAAATGTTCCATATTTTACATATTCTACTGTACATGCCTTAAGATTTTATTATAACTGTGCCCAAAGTCTATTTAGTTCAGTTCATTACAGTATTCAATTCTTATAGGCATGTCAATGAAATTTTCATAGAGATGTGTAATGATCTTCATTATACTAACTTCAAAGGGTAGGGTTACCTCAAAATAGCATAGTACACTATCCTTTAATGATCCTTCACAAAGGAAATATTTTTAAATGTGTGTATACGTAATTCTTGAAACTATTAACTGTTTTAAATTAATAGAGACAGATGGTGTCTTTACATTTTGGCTCCAAATATATTTGAATTTATTTTAAAATCATAAAACATGAATAATCCAAATACAATTCTAAAATTAAAATTTTAGAATCCTTCATTGAAAAGCAGAGACATTACTTCGCCAACAAAGGTCCATCTACTCAAGGCTATGGTTTTTCCAGTGGTCATGTATGGATGTGAGAGTTGGACTGTGAAGAATGCCGGGCACCAAAGAATTGATACTTTTGAACTGTGGTGTTCGAGAAGACTCTTGAGAGTCCCTTGGACTGCAAGGAGATCCAACCAGTCCATTCTGAAGGTGATCAGCCCTGGGATATCTTTGGAAGGAATGATGCTAAAGCTGAAACTCCAGTACTTTGGCCACCTCATGCGAAGACTTGACTCACTGGAAAAGACTGTGATGCTGGGAGGGATTGGGGGCAGGAGGAGAAGGGGACGACAGAGGATGAGATGGCTGGATGGCATCACTGACTCGATGGATGTGAGTTTGAGTGAACTCCGGGAGTTGGTGATGGACAGGGAGGCCTGGCGTGCTTCGATTCATGGGGTCGCAAAGAGTCGGACACGACTGAGCGACTGAACTGAACTGAACTGAATCAAATGACATTTCTGTACATGAATGTTCTGTGGTTTCATCTTTATTTACTCAGCCATGCTCATTGTCCTTTAAATCACTTCAACTCCTCCTTTCTCGACCATTGCAAGATTTGTTAAATCTTCCTAGATATGTTACCACACAGAGTATTCTCTCAGAAAAGGATACCCCAAGCTTTACACCAAAGTGATGATGAGTTTTACTTACTTTTAACATCTTTCTTCATAATTTTACTTTGATATCTCTAGAATTAATACTGTTAAATCACTACCTGTCAGCCTTTGGTATAATATGGCTTGAAAGTGAAAGTGAAGTCACTCAGTCCTGTCCAACTCTTTGCGACCCCATGGACTGTAGCCTATCAGGCTTCTCCATCCATGGGATTTTCCAGGCAACAGTGCTGGAGTGGATTGCCATTTCCTTCTCCAGGGGATCTTCCCGACCCAGGAATCGAACCTGGGTCTCCCATGTTGCAGGCAGACGTTTTACCATCTGAGCCACCAGGGAAGCACCACATTAAACATTTTTCAATTAGCTCAAACAATTTTTCCCTTGAAAAATGTTTTCTTTGGCCAGAAATATTTGAAGCAATGAAAGTTTTGATCCTGAAGATTATTTTAAAAATAGAATATTGGCAACATCAATTTTTCCACAGAGCACTCTAGGAATACCACTGAGTCTTTTTTAATCATTCAGGTATAATAACATTATTATTTATTATATATAAAGTATTCATTATATAATTATCTTTTATTTTATACCATAAAGTAATGGGAACTAATCATCAATTGTTCTTCTTATTTTGACTCCCAAAGTCATTTATGTAATAATTTATTTTAACAAAAATTACTGGATACCTACTAGGTGTTAAGAATTGTGGTGCTGGAGAAGACTTTTGAGATTCCCTTAGACAGCAAGGTGATCAAACCAGTCAATCCTAAAGGAAATCAACCCTGAATATGCATTGGAGGGACTGATGTTGAAACTGAAGCTCCAATACTTTGGCCACCTGATGAGAAGAACTGACTCATTGGAAAAGACCCTGATGCTGGGAAAGGTTGAGGGCAGGAGAAGGGGTCAACAGAGGATGAGATGGTTGGATGGCATCAGTGACTCAATGGACATGAGTTTGAGCAAACTCTGGGACACAGTGAAGGACAGGGAAGCCTGGCACGATGCAGTTCATGGGTTGCAAAGAGTCGGACATGATCAAACGACTTGAGAACAGCTACTGTGTGCTGCATACGCTGTCGTGTGCTGACCGTATATAAGATAAGGCCGAAACATTCAGAAAGCAAATGAGTGTGAGCAAGAGAGAAAGGTTACAACAAATAAGTGTGATACTATAACAGCTTTTCAAAGTAGCATTCAACGGCTGCAAAATTCATTTACTTTTGGGAATGGGGAATCAGGAAAAGTGAATGATACGCACTGTATTTTTAGCTGGGTTTTGAAATGTATGCGTTCCATGGACTGCAAGGAGATCCAACCAGTCCATTCTGAAGGAGATCAGCCCTGGGATTTCTTTGGAAGGAATGATGCTAAAGCTGAAACTCCAGTACTTTGGCCACCTCATGCGAAGAGTTGACTCATTGGAAGAGACTGTGATGCTGGGAGGGATTGGGGGCAGGAGGAGAAGGGGACGACAGAGGATGAGATGGCTGGATGGCATCACTGACTCGATGGACGTGAGTCTGAGTGAACTCCGGGAGTTGGTGATGGACAGGGAGGCCTGGCATGCTGAGATTCATGGGGTTGCAAAGAGTCGGACACGACTGAACTGAACTGAACTGAGATGTATGCAAACATCTGGACAAAACACCTGGTGAAGAGAGATAGAGCAAGAGGAAGAGCAACGAGGGTATACAGTTGAGAAAGTTTAATTTATAAATTCTATGACAGATGAAATTTGTTGAAGAAAACCGAATAACCCAGCAGGCACATAATATAGGAATCAAGTATGGATGAAGAGGACGATGAATCTTTGAAAAGCAAAAATACAGACAGGCTGTGAAGGACTTCCTAGGTTGTTCTTAGAAGTCTGTACTTGATTCCTATCCAGGCAGTGGAGGATTTTAGTGCAAGAGTCCACATTCAGGTCTTCATTGGCAAAGTCACTTAAACGCAGTGCAAAATGGGTTCAGGGCAGAGGCTGGAGGGTCCAGTTTGGAAACAAAGGACTATCACAATACTTCCAGATAGCAACTGCTGAGAAAACAAAAGGGAGGGAAGCAACTGAGCGGAGGAGAAAAAATATAGAAACAAAATTACTAAACTTGAAGACAAGAAGGAGACATGAAAAATCAAATAAGATTCAAAGCTTCCCAGTTTAAGCAACAGATAATTGAAATAGGGAAAAAAAGAAAAAAATTCATGAGTGTCTTAAAGAGAGAACAAATGCTATTCATCTTTAGATCTGTTGTGTAACACAGGGATAGTACAGACATTTAAATGGCTGCAAACTAATAAGACACATTCATTTTTGCAGTTAGTCACTTACTACAATCTCCATATTTTCACCCATAAATCTGCTTTTCTAGATGACCAAAGTATAAAACTGTTTTAAGCAAAATCAGAAGTCTGACTGGTAGGTTTGTACAGAATGAAGTTTGGTACCATGTATCAGAATGGTTTGGGGTCATATATCAAAATGCCTTGATCTTCATATATAAGGGCATCATTAGTTCATGTTCTTTGAGTTAACTTTTTCTTGAATGGTACTAGATTTGCACAAAATATTTCCACAGTCTCACTTTCAGGCAGTTCTTTCCAGATAATATACAACCTAAGTTAGCTAAGGGAAGTCACGGTGACAATCTTTGGTAATAAAACATATATATGTTTAAATATACATGTATATATAACTGGGCCATATACTAATCACATTGTTGACTTTTTTTGTTATTAATGGTAAATTTATTTTATCTGTCATAGAATTTCTAAATTATTTTTAGATATTAAACTTTATACATGAATAAGTCTATTTGATAGGGAAAAAAACAAAAGATTCAAAATATTATTCTGCATTAATATTCTCATATGTGGTAAAATCATATGATATCCCAATACTGACAACATAAGAAGCACAAACTAATTATTTTGTGTGTGTTCCCAGCCAGTCTCATTCAATCAGCTCCAGGACTCAGTTCAAAAGGTGATTAATTGCTCCCTGTTTCATACTGCAGAATTACCAGCCCATCTATGATACATGCAAAGACATTGAGAAATTTTAAATTTGAGCTTAATCAACTTCTCTAGATATTAAACATAGAGAAATAAGGGGAAGGTTAATTGCCACTGAAACCTTCACTGAGGTAGAACAATTTCCTATTTGCTCTTATCCAATGATATACTCTGTACACAATACCTGTCGATCAGCAGCCAACACCTCTGGAGGTGGGATATAGAAACTGCCTCCTCTACTTAACTAGTTGGAGTGATTTGACAAGGATTAGGTATGCATGAGAGGGTATCAGTAACCCCAGGAAGTCTCAAAATAATGACTCCCCTTCTTATCCTGCAATCCAATCATCTTAGCTAGGAATGATTGAAATGTTTAATTATTACATGGAAATCAAGGAGGCTATTTTGTTCTACTTTTTCCACAACTGTCTCATATTTTTAAGTAGATTTTTTACCAACTTCCAAAAACACTGATATATTTCTACATCTAGATAGATAAATTATACTGAAATTTCTCTTTCTCTTTTTAGGAGTAAGAGAGTATTTTCAAACAAAGTTCCGTTCCAGTAGAATCATTTTGCAGTCATTTTAGGATTGTTGCTGTTGTTCTATATATTGATAAATAGGTAACAACAGTTTTGGTTTTTTTTTTTTTCATGGCATTTCTGAGATTAATATTTTTATAATTCATCATGGTAGTTATCAGTTTAGCAGCCTGATAATCACTTGGGGAATTCATCTTTCTATAATCGTTTTCACATTTTAAGGCTCAAACATACTTTGAAGGAGTTCTGCTTATAAACACACCCATTCCTGTCAAGTAGTAATTCAAACCAACCTAGAAATACACTATACATTTTAGGCAACTATATCAGTTTCCTAGAAGGACATTTTGAGTCCTTCTGGCCCAAATCATGTTTTAGTAGCCTTTAGAATTTTAAATGTTTCTTTTCTCAGAACAAGCAGTGGTCAATTAAAAACTATTTTTGCAAACAGCAATGATGTTTTACACATAGTAGGCAGTCAAAATGGGCTTCCCTGGTGGCTCAGAAGGTAAAGAATCCCTGGGTTGGAAAGATCCCCTAGGGGAGGGCATGGCAACTCACTCCAGTATTCTTTCCTGGAGGATCCCCATGGACAGAGGAGCTTGGCATGAAAAGAGTCGGACATGACTGAGTGACTAAGCACAGGAAGTCAAAATATTTGTTTAAATTAATTAGTAAAAGTTCATTGAAGTACTGAAAAAGGGCAATATGTGGCTAAGAAAAAATATTAGAAAGCAACATTTAAATTAGTGCAAATTGAGAACCAGCAGACTATTGGAAATATTAACAATTTTAAAATGTCAACCAAACCAGGTTCTCATCTAATCTTGCCACCATTTAGCTCTGTGATAAGTCACATGCTTAAATGTAAAAGTGAAGCAAAGAGTATTATAATGTCAAAGAATGAAAACAGGGAGGCTAGGAAATAAGATGCTTTGGTTCACAGTCCAGCATTTATATTAACCTCTTTGGGCTTGTTTTCTCATTTTAAAGTGAGAGAATTGAACTAAATGACCCTCTTACTTCCTTTTCATCTCTAGAACATTATAATTTCATGAAGAGAACCACAAGTAATGGCATGATCAAAATTGCTAAGGTTAATCCCTGAAAACTTCCTAAGACTGATTTTAATTGAAATTTTCTGGAAAAGGCTAATATGAATAAGCTAACAGGGAAAATATACAGCAATAGTCACAGTCTACCTATTGATTGAATGAATGAAGTAGAAATAGAACATGATTATATTTTATGTCTCTTTTTAATTTATAAAGTGTTTTGCCATAAATTATGCATGAACAAAAGCTTATGAAGATAAGAAAACTTCACTTAGGCCCTTTCTTATAAATGCATCCTAAAAACAACCCTTTGAAAAACTTACCAGGATCTTTTTACCCAGGATCATGAAAACATTTAAAAGGAAAAGCCATATATCAAAGTTAATCACTTGAGGTCTAGCCCATACCCATAACTATCTGACTCAATCAGAGTCTTTTTATCACTTCCTATTTTCCTGCTTCTCCAGGCTTCATTACTACACTATTAAATAGTTTTGTGCTTTTTACCACTGTACTTCAATTAGTATCCTCGATGACGGGGGAGCCTGGTGGGCTGTCTCTGGGGCTGCACAGAGTCGGACACGCCTGAAGCAACTTAGCAGCAGCATGTGTGTCCAACACAGACTTTTTATCACTCTCTTTTTTCTACTACATTTTCTTTTTTAGCCTAGCTTGCCACAATCATTTTTCTCTTGTATTTTAAATCCCATATCTCATTTAAGATTGATATAATAATGTTAACATTAAATCTAAAATAGAGACTGGACTTGAGAATACACTGAGCAGACAAAACCACTTAAGCCACGTAAGCAAAACTGAATTTAGCTTATTTCGTGAACATAAGTGAAACTTTACTTAGGTTATTTCTTGTAAATGCAAATGTAAATTCTCAGACAATCATAAAAGAAACAAGTCATCTTCCTAAAACTGATAATTACGTTTAACCAATCCCCTGATCTCTGGAAATCCCCATCATAACAACCAATCACTGCAAAGGTTAACAACTTCCTCATTTCACTTTATAAGCTATTGTGTAAAACTTCACATCCCTATGATTTACATTAGTTTTTGTTTTTGAAAGCTTCCAGTTTGCAAACTGTTCTTAAATGCAGAGTAAACTTTTACTATAAACTTACAATAAATACTATTTATTGATTTGGTGGTTTTAATTTTGCTACTTCTCGAGTTCTGACAATAGATAGTAAGTTCAGCTTAATACTATTAACATATTCAACCAACCAAGGGCAAAGAAATGATAACTAAAAATTTTAAGTGCGATTAGATACAAGAACCAGACCTACCAACTTCTACAGACCCTAAAGGTACTTAAAACATCCTAAAATTCCTGTGTTTATTATTTTTAAATAAAACACTTTATAACAATGTTAAAGAAACTACTACAGAATTCTAGAAGTTTAAAAATATTACATTGTCAATAGTGATTTTGTTGTTCTTTGAAACTGCATACTATTTTATCAGCATTCGATAATAGATTGCTTTTTTTTGAAGGTAGGCCTGAAAACTATCAGTTAAAAAGGGAGTTAAAAAATCTAACATAACTCAAAATTCAATGTAACCATTTAAACATTATAGAGTCCTTAAAATCTTACTTGCCATATTAGCAATGTTTAAAAAACTGATCAATGGTTACAACTGATTCTTCTTAGGAAAACAATTATTTTCTCTCCATTACATCAGTAGGTCAATGCTGATGTGTAGATTACCAAAGGAATCACTTATTTTTCCAAAATATTAACTGTTTCAATAGTTAACTTAAAAAAAAAAAAAGATGGAATCTCCAGACTCCTTCTCATAATGGCTTTATCAATTTATATTCCCACCAACAGTGCAAGAGTTTCCTTTTCTCCACACTCCCTCTAGCTTTTACTGTTGTAGATTTTTTTGATGAGGGCCATTCTGTCTGGTATGAGGAGATTGGGATGGACATGTGTAAAACAGCTAGCTGGTGAGAATAGGGAGCTCAATTTGAATAGTACAGGGAGCTCAACTTGGTGCTCTATGGTGACCTAGATGGGTGGGAAGGAAGGGGAGTAGGTGGGAGGAAGGCCCCAGAGTGAGGGGACATATGTATCAGTTCAGTTCAGTTCAGTCGCTCAGTCGTGTCCGACTCTTTGTGATCCCATGAATCGAAGCACGCCAGGCCTCCCTGTCCATCACCAACTCCCGGAGTTCACGCAGACTCACGTCCATCGAGTCAGTGATGCCATCCAGCCATCTCATCCTCTTGTCGTCCCCTTCTCCTCCTGCCCCCAATCTTTCCCAACATCAGGGTCTTTTCAAATGAGTCAACTCTTTGCATGACGTGGCCAAAATATTGGAGTTTCAGCTTTAGCATCATTCCTTCCAAAGAAATCCCAGGACTGATCACCTTCAGAATGGACTGGTTGGATCTCCTTGCAGTCCAAGGGACTCTCAAGAGTCTTCTCCAACACCACAGTTCAAAAGCATCAATTCTTCGGCACTCAGCTTTCTTCACAGTCCAACTCTCACATCCACACATAACCACTGGAAAAACCATTGCCTTGACTAGACAGACCTTTGTTGGCAAAGTAATGTCTCATACATATAGCTTATTCACTTGGTTGTACAACAGAAACCAACACAACAGTATAAAGCAAATATTCTTCAATTAAAAAAAAATCAAAAAAACATCCAATAAATAGTATTCTTCATATCATTTAATTAAGGAAGAACTTTTTAAAGTCTACATATGAATAAATAATACTTTCACTTTTCAATTTTTCATATAATAATGGCATTTTTCAACTGATAACATCATAGTGTTCTAACTACTATAATAAGCATCATCTTACTATTTATAGATGCAGCATAAAATAATGCTTTGAATATTTAGGGTCAAAAGTACATCAGTTCCCAAAATTAAACTATTATCCATTTTTTGTATATGAGTATCTCTCAAAATAGTATGATTTCAGAGAATTAGGCACTTGGAAACACTTGGGGACAATAATCAAATACAGTTATATTCTTTTGTGTTTCCCTGATGGCTCAGATGGTAAAGAATCTGCCAGCAATGCAGGAGACCTGGGTTCAATCCCTGGGTTGGGAAGATAGCCTGGAGAAGGAAATGGCAACCCACTCCAGTATTATTGCCTGGAGAATCCCATGGACAGAGTCTTGAGGGCTACAACCCATGGGATCACAAAGAGTTGGACAGGACTGAGCAACTTTCACTTTCTTTACATGGTAAATTTTCATTTAATGTTTGCCCCTACAACTATACTACATATATATTATTGCCACTTTTTGACTGCAACTTCTACTTCAAAGCAAAATGACTGTCACTTGTTAGTTGCAGTTTTTTGTTGTTTAGACACTAAGTCATGTCCAACTCTTTTGTGATCCCACGGATTGTAGCCTGCCAGGCTACTCTGTCCATGAGATTTCCCAGGCAAGAATACTGAAGTGGATTGCCACTTCCCTCTCCAGGGGATTTTCCTAACCCAGGGATCGAACCAAACCCGGGTCTCTTGTGTCTCCTGTATTGGCAGGCAGATTCTTTACCACTGGACCACGAGGGAAGCCCAATGGCAGTCGTAAAGAGATGTTCATGTGTCTTGGTTTTCGACTATGCTTAGCACGTTCTCATTTCCCAGCTTACTGCTTTCCAAAGACAATCTTGCACAGATAGATACTTTGCAGATCTGTTAATGGTATTAACATTTTTAAGGTTTTGGGAAAATACTATCTCAAATTCGAGACCAATGTATTAATTTGCATATTCCTGTTTTTAACAAATATACATGTATTCAGATTCTCAATGCCTTCCATAACATAGTCTCACCATAGATACTCAACTGTTTTCTTTCAACCTTTCTAACCCTACAGTGAACTAGTTTTAAGGTTTGGGGCACATCCTACGTTTAGTCTTGTTTCTAATATGTTCTCTATATTCTTCTTTCTGGATGGAACACCAGCTTTCTTTAGGTCTCCTTATTTCAATACAGTAACCTTAGGTTAAGCCAAACTGAACTTTAGAAGACTGTTGTTCATACCAATCATGGCCTTCTCTGAAATTCAACTGCACATATAGTCTGCAATACCACATATGTTTACAATAAATTGTTTTTTGTTTTAGGTATGTTTATTATACCTCTACAAGTAGATTGTAAATTTCTTGTGAGCAGAGTTTAAGTCTATCATTGTAAGATTTGTTGTTACCTGCTCCAGACCAAGATATGTGTGTATATGTGTTAGTCACTCAGTCATGTCTGACTCTTTGCTACCCCCATGGACTGTAGCCCACCGGGCTCCTCAGTCCAGTTCTAAATCCTTATACTGTTTCAATGAAAGTAAAAATTATTTTCTGACACATTCAGCCAGGGTATGGGGCCAGATTCTCTGTGCTTCACCCAAATCATAGGCTCATCACCACTGACTCCACTGTAGATGAATATCTGTCTTATTTGGGGGAACTATTTTCTACTTACTCCAACTATGTGATTCAAGCAAGGGTTGCTTATCACAGTTCTAAATCCTTCTAACAATAGGTTTTAAAAATAATGAGACCTGAGCCAATCAGAGACATTCCCTGGAGATTTTCCAACTGGTATTAAGAAAAAGTAAGAAATTTGAATGGCAAAATTTAGAAAATACAGGCCTGAAAGCTGGTGGAAATTATGATTCCACTCTATAGAGAAAAGTTAATCTGGGAGACTAACACTACCATGAATGAGAAGGACAGATAGATAAAAAATTAGACGAGTGGTTTGTAGCAATAATCTAGTTTTAGATTCATTTATCTCTGAGGCCCAAATATGCCCTTGCTGTTCCAGTAGATGAGTAATTGGAACCCTCTGTGGACATACATCCAAAGGTTAACAATCTAGGAGAAGAGAATATAGATTATTTTAATGTCTTTCTTTTTTAGGAACTATATGCTCTAAATTTAGGTCAAGGAACACATATCACTTTGGTAAAAAGCAGCAGTTACAAATAAAAGCTCTTGTTTTTGTTTAATTTTTTTCTTCTTTAGCCACACCTTACTACATGAGGAACTTCCAGTGGAAGCTCAGAGTCTTAATCACTGAATCACCAGGGAAACCCCATTCATTTCACATGTAAATGATGTTACTATTCATAAACAAAATAGTATAATAGATTAGATTATCGACTCTCTCCTATAAGTAATCTGGATATTTTATATAGAAAGATGAGAAATTCTACGCTTGGCCTAGACCAGATTTTTGTATATGGCACAGGTTATATTCAGTTCAGTTCAGTTCAGTCGCTCAGTCGTGTCCAACTCTGCGATCCCATGAACCACAGCACGCCAGGCCTCCCTGTCCATCACCAACTCCAGGAGTCCACCCAAACCCATGTCCATTGAGTGGGTGATGCCATCCAACCATCTTATCCTCTGTTGTCCCCTTCTCCTCCTGCCCTCAATAATTCCCAGCATCAGGGTCTTTTCCAATGAGTCCGCTCTTCTCATCAGGTAGCCAAAGTATTGGAGTTTCAGCTTCAACATCAGTCCTTCCAATGAACACCCAGGTCTGATCTATTGTGCTACCTTAAATTTAAGTACCAAAGGTGAGAATATATTTTAAACCTGAAAATCTGTAAACAAAGATTGGTTCTGTACTCCTCCAGTTAAAAAATAACTTATATTATGTACCAATACACTTAATAAATATGTAGAATTGGGTATTAATATTTGATTAACTTGACTACAAACAGAAAAATAAGCTAATATTTAATTTTACCATAGGGTTAAAGTAGGTAAACTTGATATAGTCATATTAAACAGATGATTTTAAATAATTTACATTCCAGTTTCATATTGTTGACTAATATAAGATTGCATCTTATAGTTCTGAAAAATTCCTGATTAATAAAGAAATATAACAATCCATTACAATTACAAATTTGTCTTACTCTTGCTATTATTACTACCGCTAGTACAACATCAACACTGAAACCAGTGTGAAATCTTCCAATGCAACAATTTTGCTTCCCAGAACAGTCTTTTCTCTCCTCTACAAAGAAATAACCGAGCTATTTCAGTAGAAAACTTTTTTTTTTCACTTTTTTGGGGTATATTTGACAAATATAATTATAAAGTATTTAAAGTATGCTGCTGCTAAGTCACTTCAGTCGTGTCCGACTCTGTGGGACCGCATAGATGGCAGCCCACCAGGCTCCCCCGTCCCTGGGATTCTCCAGGCAAGAACACTGGAGTGGGTTGCCATTTCCTTCTCCAATGCATGAAAGTGAAAAGTGAAAGGGAAGTCGCTCAGTCGTGTCCGACTCTTAGCGACCCCATGGACTGCAGCCTACCAGGCTCCACTGTCCATGGGATTTTCCAGACAAGAGTACTGGAGTGGGGTGCCATTGCCTTCTCCTATTTCAAGTATACATCATGGTTATTAGATATATGAATACACTATGAAAGGATTCACAGTATCCAGTTAATTAACACTTTCATCACCTCACACATATTTTTTAAAAAATTTGTGAAGAACATTTAAATTCCATTCCCTTTGCAAATTTTAATTATATAATACCGTGTTACCAACTATAGTTACCATGTTGGCATTAGACTCTCAGACTTTATTCATCTTGTAGCTGAAAGTTTGTGCCCTTTGACCAGTCTCCCCCTAGCTCTTGGCAACACAGTTTTCTAGTCTCTAATGCTCTGAATTTGACTTTTATGCTTTTTCTTTCCACTTTTATTTAAGATTCCAAAGATAAGTAACATCAGACAGGATTTGTCCTTCTCCATCTGGCTTATTTCACTTAGCATAAAGTGATGGACCTTGATGGACCTCCCTCAAGGTCGATCGACGTTTTCACAAATGGCAGGATTTCCTTCTTTCTCATAAGAGATTACTATTCCATTGTGTCTATTGGTGTATATTTGGGGTGTGTGTGTGTGAGTGTGTATACAGTGGTATGTAAGTGTATGAAAGTGAAGTCAAAGTGTTAGCTGCTCAGCTGTGTCCAATTCTTTGTGACCTCGTGGAATGTCGCCCGCCAGGCTCCTCTGTCCATGGAATTCTCCAAGCAAGAATACTGCAGTGGGTTGCCATTTCCTCCCTGCAGGAGATCTTCCCTGACCCAGGGATGGAACCTGGGCCTCCTGTATTGCACGTAAATTCTTTACCATCTGAGCCATCATGGAAGCTCTATGTGTGTGTGTGTGTGTGTGTGTGCGCACATGCATGCAAACTTAGTATTATCTATATCTATCTATCTATCTATCTATATATATACATATAGCACAAGAATCCAAATACTTCTTTGCTGCCATTCTGTTTCATTTCTTTTGAATATAAGGACCAGATTGTTTAAAAGAAATTATTACTGGGATATAAATGAAACATGTAGGACTTCCATGGTGGTGCTAGGGGTAAATAACCTGCCTAACAATGCTTTAAGACAAAAGTGAGGCAGGTTTGATCCCTGGGTCAGGAAGATTCCCCTGGAGTAGGAAATGGCAACCCACTCCAGTATTCTTGCCAGGAGAATCCCATGGACAGAGGAGCCTGGCCAGCTTCTGTCCATAGGATCACAAAGAGTTGGACATGACTGAAGTGACTTAGCACACAGCACAGCACAGTCACTTCTAAAATGATCTGTTCCTTTTTCACTTATTACTGTTGTCACTGCTGTCTAATTGGAGCAGAAATCATAAAGATATTTCATTTATTTTACATATTTTACATACATAAATTATTTTACTGGTCATTTATTAAAGGTAATACCACTGCTAGAGTATATTTAAAATTATATATATATACACATATTCTAGCAGTATTAATAATATTAATAATTTACAAATTACGTTTTTTTTCTTGTAGTGATAGCCAATAATAAATCTAAAACACATTTATCCAATTATCCAGACAGTTAACAAAGATAAAAGAGAGGTGTTAACACCTGTTGTCATCACCTCCTCTCATTTGAATTAGAGACAATCTTACTGGCATCTGAGAAACTTTACTACTTTAAGTGAGCAAGTCTACTTCTGTTATAAAAATCAAGAAATCCATTTGTATATCAAACATCTATTATCTCATAACTACATGTAATTTGTATAATATGTAATCATGCCAAAGCTAATATATGTCAATGAAATATACTCACAAAATAAGTTACTATCAATTGTGAGTTTAATAAATAGGTATAATACATTATAAAATGTATATCCATAAAAGTATTCATTATTCAACTTGCCTACTGAAGAGAAAGAGGGGGAGCTAAAATGCACTGAAAACCTTAAGTATATTGACACAACTAACTTTTGATGTAGGCATTACTCCCTCCATTGTACACTTAAGGAAACAGAGGCTCCAAAAGTGCAAATTGCACAGGATTTCACAAGTAGAAAGCAGTATAGCTCACTTCAATCCAGATCTACTTGGCTCTAAAATCTTTCTTTCCTTTGCACTACTGCTTCCTAACCTCTCTTACTCCATATAAATAAATAAGCGGAAAATAAAGAAAAGTATTGAATGTGAAAAGTTGAGACATCTGGAGTTCCACTGAAAAATCACCTATTTTAAGTAATTGTTAATGAAGGCAAGTCCTGGAAGGTAGAAAATATATAAATGAAGAGAGCAGTGTTTCTCTTACTACCTAGTCTAAAGAAATAGGCTGGTTGTTTTAGTTTTAAACTGCCACTCTATGATACTTTAAAATTATATAATTACTAGAAAAAATTAATTACCTGAAAAATGATCGTTCACTTGGATGTCATAGCAATTTTAAATTGGTATAAAAATTCCGAAATGCTTACTCTCAATTTGTGTACTTATTTATAAGAAACCAGCACCAGTCTGTGTACCACACTTGAGTGGAACGGAACTAGAAGACAGGTAATAGAGGCAATAAATTTGATAAATATTAGCTTATATATTAGAAAATATTTTTCTGCTCCTAGGTTTTATTAGAATTTTAAAAATTCTTGTACTCCAAACAATTTCTTGCAAACACTGTTACTTCATTAACTTGCTTTTCATGGTAGTTTAGTATAAAAGAAAATAAAGGTATTCTTAAGGTTAAGAAAGTTGGTAACAGAATAAAATATATATTGTCTTACTGAAACAGGTAGATAAAAAGTCACAGGCCTATCAACTTAGCCTTCACTTTTGTTCTGTGTATATACAAAAATTTATTAAGCATCAACATGAAACATCACTAATTACTTGAGAATATGGTAATTATTAAAATTAAAATTATTATTTTAATAATTAATAATTATTAAAATTATTCCATTTTCTTTCTGACAGGCTCAGGGGATATGATTTGTTCTTACTGAATATATTGAATAAAAACAGCAATGGAGAAACAAGATGACTAATGTTCTATTTATCCTCTCTGTCAAAGCAAGCACATAAAAGAGGTTTCTACACTTGCCATTTTCCAAAATGTGGCAGAGGTTCATAATAGATCCCTAAATGCATTTGACAAAGTGAAAATTTGTTTTACATCATGAGATTTGGGCACTGATTCTAGAAAAATATGTAATTAAATGTAGAAAACAAAAACATGAAATAGATTTTTCCCATAGCATAGTAACTAGCTTTGTGTAGCATACTATATAATGACATTGTTATTTAGTTTTTAATTTTCTTTTTCAATTGTTATTAACCATGGAGTTTACTTAAGCATAATGGATAGAGTAATGAGATTACTATTTACTGATTATTCTAAATAATTACCATTTTTTTGTAATTTGGGAATAAAACTATCTTATTACTTTTGATATACGGACAAAACTGTAGCTTACTAATAACAGAATTATCATTTGTTTAATATTTCCTACTCTCAGAGTGCATAAAGAACATCTAATAAGATTTTATGATAAAGTCTTGGATTAGTTAAATAGTATCTATTAAAATATATGCAGTGCTCTTATTACTGTGAAAAAACATATCTTTCATGACATCAGGAAACTGAAGTATTTTTATTTTCATGCTAATTCTGAATAGAATAAAAGAGATAGCTTTGATAAACACTTTATAGTAGCTAAAAAAAACAGTTCTAGAAATTTCCTTAAATGACACTTCAACACTTAACATAAAACAATATAAGAGTTTGAAAACCATGAAATACAAAATAAACACGTTTTTCAATTATTTTAGTGATAGCAATATTTCCATTTAATTGCCCAAATATAGAGGACAATAAATTAAAGACAGGTGATGGAAACGTTGATTAATAGGACAGGCAAATACAGGCAAAACAGTGATTTATTAGAGTGTTTGCTCAGTAATGTCATAAATATGGTACACCGGCAAATAGTTCATTGTTGGCAAGATCCACTGGAGAAGGAAATGGCAATCTTCTCCAGTATTCATGCCTAAGAAATCCCATGGACTGAAGAGCTTGGCACGAGTTGGACATGACTTAGCAACTAAACAACAAAATGCTCATTTAATTAAAACATATTAATATAAGAGGCAAACGAGAATAATAAGTTTCAAAGTAGCTAATTTTCTGATTACTGAAAGACATTGTCTGTGCTTGTCTCACAATAGTATTAACTTCATATTGTGCTGGCAGAGAAAAGCTTTAATTGATGTTCATATTACTGGAATGGCCACCATGGTATGGTGTTCCAGCTGCTAAAGAAACAACCCGTGATAAGGCAATAACTTACCCTGAGCTTCAGGGTCAGTATGTGCCATCTATTCTCATGAGTTTAACATCCACAAAACTCTCCAGCCCTGACCTCTCCCTAGAAATTTAAGTTCTTATTTTCACAGGACTGCTGGTAAGGTATTTCCAATAGAAAATTCCAAAAATACCTTAAACTTGTCAAAAGGTAAACTCACCGCCATTCCCTGACACCTGGCCAGACTTCTTCTTCCAGATTCTGTCAGTGGCATCAACATCTCTCACACAATCAAACTAGAAGACTTGAGAATCTTCTTAATTCTTGCTTCTCCTCTATTACCCAAAATTCAAGCTTTCCTCTAGCACTTCCCATCATGCCATCAGGGACACACAAGACAGCTTGGGTGGAAGTGTCCCATGCTTCTCCAGTCTAGTGTCACTATCTTGAAACTGTAATTTTTTTAACACAGAGCCCTGCATTTTCTTGCACTCAATTCAGTTCAGTTCAGTTCAGTTCAGTCGCTCAGTCGTGTCCGACTCTTTGCGACCCCATGAATCACAGCACGCCAGGCCTCCCTGTCCATCACCAACTCCCGGAGTTCACTGAGACTCACATCCATCGAGTTAGTGATGCCATCCAGCCATCTCATCCTGTCGTCCCCTTTCCCTCCTGCCCCCAATCCCTCCCATATTCAGAGTCTTTTCCAATGAGCCAACTCTTCGCATGAGGTAGCCAAAGTACTGGAGTTTCAGCTTTAGCATCATTCCTTCCAAAGAACACCCAGGGCCGATCTCCTTTAGAATGGACTGGTTGGATCTCCTTGCAGTCCAAGGGACTCTCAAGAGTCTTCTCCAACACCACAGTTCAAAAGCATAATTCTTCGGCACTCAGCTTTCTTTACAGTCCAACTCTCACATCCATACACGACCACTGGAAAAACCACAGCCCTGACTAGACGAACCTTTGTTGGCAAAGTAATATCTCTGCTTTTGAATACGCTATCTAGGTTGGTCATAACTTTCCTTCCAAGGAGTAAGCCTCTTTTAACTTCATGGCTGCAGTCACCATCTGCAGTGATTTTGGAGTCCAAAAAAATAAAGTCTGACACTGTTTCCCCATCTATTTCCCATGAAGTGATGGGACCGCATGCCATGATCTTCGTTTTCAGAATGTTGAGCTTTAAGCCAACCTTTTCACTCTCCTCTTTCACTTTCTTCAGGAGGCTTTTTAGTTCCTCTTCACTTTCTGCCATAAGGGTGGTGTCATCTGCATATCTGAGGTTATTGATATTTCTCCTGGCAATCTTGATTCCAGCTTGTGCTTCTTCCAGCCCAGCGTTTCTCATGATGTACTCTGCATATAAGTTAAATAAGCAGGGTGACAATACACAGCCTTGACATACTCCTTTTTCTATTTGGAACCACTCTGTTGTTCCATCTCCAGTTCTAACTGTTACTTCCTAACCAGCATTCAGGTTTCTCAAGAGGCAGGTCAGGTGGTCTGATATTCCCATCTCTTTCAGAATTTTCCACAGTTTATTGTGATCCACACAGTCAAAGGCTTTGGCATAGTCAATAACGCAGAAATAGATGTTTTTCTGGAACTCTCTTGCTTTTTCCATGATCCAGTGGATGTTGGCAATTCGATCTCTGGTTCCTCTGCCTTTTCTAAAACCAACTTGAACATCTGGAAGTTCATGGTTCACGTATTGCTGAAGCCTGGCTTAGAGAATTTTGAGCATTACTTTACTAGCATGTGAGATGCAATTGTGCGGTAGTTTGAGCATTCTTTGGCATTGCCTTTCTTTGGGACTGGAATGAAAACTGACCTTTTCCAGTCCTGTGGCCACTGCTGAGTTTTCCAAATTTGCTGGCATATTTTCTTGCACTGGGACCTGCAAATTATGTAGCCAGTTCTGCCTCCCGTGCTCTTTATCCTCTGTAAAATCTGTGTGATAGCCTCTAAATGTACCATGAAATTTCTCATTTCTTGTCTTTGTTCTCATTTTTCCTCTGTTGAGAATGTCTCAAATCCTCAAATACTCATTCCTAGTGCCACCTCCCCAAACAAGCCTTTGCTGCACAATTAAGATAGGTTAAGTTCTCCCATAATAACTCAATTATTTCAGTTACTAGACTGTATTATTACCTGTTCTTTTCTTCTCTGAGCTCATAGCAAGGAAGTAGGAATTACTCTGCAACTCACATAGTCAATAACACACAGAAAACACACAATCAAGTTTTATTGTATGAATGACTAGAAAATGAAAAGACGCATAGGAAAACCCTGCTTTTTTTTGGTCTCATGAATTAGTGTTTTCAAAACAAAAAAACTATCAAATAAAAATAGTGACTTATATTATCAATTTTGAATCTACCCACTTCTCCCTAGTTCCTTCTTCACTCCTACTCAGTCAGATATGGTTCGTCTCTGGCCTGAACTATTTTAACAGGTTCTCTTGACTTCTTCCAATGCATTCTCTGCACTGAAGCTGGAAGGATCTATAAAGATAAAAATCAGATTGTGGACCTACAACAATTATTCTTTGTCTGCATCCTCCAGATTTCAGCTCAGATACTACTTCATTAATAAGGTTGGGAAAAATTACTTGGCCCCATACATTAAAATAAGCCAACCCCCCTATACACACATCACTATACTGTTTGTACTTTTCTTTTTTAGCACTAGAAGCTTATAATTTACAACTTCCAGTGAAATAAATTAATAAAATTCATCTCCTTCCAAGACTGAACACTTTGAGTCAGGAATCATGTCTAATCTTTTTCACATTCTATCTCCAATATACCTGGGAGATGGTGGGCCCCCAAAACTAATTTGTCAAATTAATATTGGATAGTAATACTTTGTAGACACATGGCATGGAAACTTCGAAGACTCTAAAATATATGTACCCTGAAAATAAATATTATTATTTTCATTCTATTCTGCCCTCTTTAAAACACTACTTTATGCTGGCTAGCCTGACTCACAGTTCTTCAAATTTCACTCCATTATCCTGCAAGTATGACAGATGTCTCTAAAGATTTCTAAGAAGCATTGTGCTGGGTATATGTGGCTTTGCACGTCTGAGTTCTTCCCTAAAGACCCTACTGAACATCTGAGAATTTGAGGAAAATAATGCAGGAAGCCCACAATTTTAAGAATAAACACGACTTTCCTCACAAATGCATTAACACAAATTAGCAAGTTTTAGAAATATACAACTAGAAACCATAAAAAATATTTTCCTACCTCAGACCCAGAGAGCTTTAAACATTATTTTGTGTACATCCCTTGAAGACCGCCACATGTGCGTAAGACAACTCTCCGAGAATAACTTCTTCGTGAAACAAAGCCTCAAGATGACACCACTTGAGAAGTCTAGACTCAATTGTGAGGGTCCTATTTAACCAACTATTTGTCTGCTTCTGCTTGCATTTTTAGGATGGCTTTGGGAACGTGGGTTTCTATGTTCTACATCTCTAATCCTCAGTTTCCTCACCTATAAATATGGTGCAGCAATGGTACCTGTTATAGTGTAATTATAAAGATTGAATGAGATGATCTATGTACAAAAATATAATGTTTGTCAACTTACAAGTATCCAATAAACCTTAACAAATGATGATAACCCCTCAAAACTCTGAGTCTGGAAATGACAGAGATATGAATAACATAGCATAACAGAGCATTACAGAGTTCTAACTGGAAGTCAAAAACCTGAGCTGAAAGACTGTCTCTCAGGCAATTTGGTTCCCATTAGCTGTCCCCTACACTTTTCCTCCCTGTACTTCTGCCACTTTGATAGGGATACAAAACTACACCTCCAATGTAATCAGGTAAAGAATCCAAAAGGAGCCGTTACAATTAATTTGACTGGGAACGAGGCATGGAAGATAAACATGCAGCATGCCCTCAGGAACACAAACATTACATTTATCTCTATTTATCCACATGTCAATTAATGAACCAACTGGCTATCAGTCTTTTAATAAGGAGTAATCATTTGGCACCCCACTCCAGGACTCTTGCCTGGAAAATCCCATGGATGGAGGAGCCTGGTGGGCTGCAGTCCATGGGGTCACTAAGAGTCGGAGACAACTGAACGACTTCACTTTCACTTTTCACTTTCATGCATTGGAGAAGGAAATGGCAACCCACTCCAGTGTTCTTGCCTGGAGAATCCCGGGGACGGGGTAGCCTGGTGGGCTGCCGTCTATGGGGTCGCACAGAGTCGGACACGACTGAAGCGACTTAGCAGTAGCAGTAGCAGCATTTCCAACTAAAGTTGCCGTTTTCCTATAATTCAAATCCCTCTTCTGTGATGACTTTTAAATGAAAAGAAAACATGTTTTTAAAAGCAACATTCCCTTCTTGAATATTTCCACTTTACTGCATTTGAACTGCACAAGTTCAAATGAGACAATTTAGTGCTGTGTCTTTTTGTTGTTGTTGTTCCGAGCAGAGATGAAGGTAATTTGCTGCTTCATGCATCTGTTTCCTCATCAACACAGCGAGGACTAGGCTAATTAGGGGATGAAAACAATATGGTCATATGGATAGGCCAGATTGCTTGTCACTCAGTTTTTCAATAAGGGGGATCTGTTTTGAGGACAGGAAACAGATAATGATTCTCTGGCGTCTCCCTTGCAAGACATGAAAAGAAAGAACTGGGAAGTGTTCAGATGTTCACCTGCTTATTTCTAGCATTCATCCTAGGAATAATCTTACTAGGGTGTGTCATTTGTTTCGTCTTTACAAGGGTATTCCTTATTAGAAAGTGTCAACCAAGGAACTAACTTCCAGGGAGAATGATGGAATGCAATCAACACACTTGAGTTTGATTCCCTATTCTGAAATATCCCATAGGTCACAAAACTTCAATCCAAACACAGGTCAGTGTACCCCATTTTCAGAATGTTTAAAGTGATTCAGTAGGGGAAAATTAATGTCTTGAAAATGTAAGGTTATTTCTAGAGTTTGTACCAGACACATTTTCTGACACCAGTTTGTTCTCAATCATTTTTGCTCCAGGTTGAATTCAGATACAAGGATGTCCATTCACAGGCATGACTTGGAAATGAGTTAGTGCAATCAGATTCTCTCTTGAACTAGGATATTCCATTGGGATGAGTAGATAAAGAAGCTGAAAACATGCAGTGAGTTTCACATGTAAGTGCAATCAATAGTTATGAATAAATATAAAATGTAAATGAATAAGAGTAGTTAAATGGTAGCAATATAGGTAAAAACAAATACAGAGAAAAAGACAGACATATCAGGAGAGCTGGGGAAGGGGGAATAAGCAGAGAAACTGGCTTCTTTATTCCTGAGAGCCCTAGGATCCTATTGCCCTGAAAGTTCCAGGTGCCTAGTGCCCTGAAGCCTAGAAGTACCAGTCAAGCCTGACCATTCTGCATGTACCATCCTTACATTTTCCCCAACACCACCATGCTCCATATTAATAATGTCATAAACTGAATGCCACCAAGAACTCCAACTGGACTGGGTTATCAGTTTTCTAAGAATTAAGTAAAAGTTAGCTAAATACACTTTCATCTTAAATATTAACAGAAACCGACATCTCTCCCTAAACTTCCAAAGATTAGTTTGTCAGTAGGAATGGTGACCTACTGTCATCTCTTCATCCCTAGTTCGGGGTTTCCATTTCTGCCATATTTTATATATCAACCCTAAATTTCACCTTTAGCATTGTTGTTCATTTTGTATCATATTGCCTATCTGAGCACCACCCCAATTCCCTTACTCCTCAAAGTGCCACACATTCAAGAGTGTTGGAATGGCCAACTTTATTCAAAGTGTGACCTTATAAGAGTGCAGCCTTACAATAAAAACTTAAATACCAGGCATTCCTATTTTTTTAAAAGTCCCTTAGCCATTCTTATCATAAAAATCAAAATTCTCCCATTATATTCTCAAGCCCCACCTTTCTGCCATGTTACTAGATTCTATTTTACTCCCCTGATTCTCTCCACAAAGCTCCCAGATCCTTGTAAATCTCTCAGAGCTATTTCTTTCTCTTACCACGGCTTCATCTAGACTATGACCAGAGAATCATACCCCACCCTCCATTCCATTACACATGCCAGTTAAACCATATTCCAAAAGATAGCTCCTTTTCTCCCCAGGAGGAATTCTGAGGTTGCAATTTAAGAAAAGCAACTTTTTATGAAAACAAAAGTATCTGACATTGAGTATTTACTGACCAAGTACTTTACTTAATAGTCATTAACTTATTTAATACTTGTTTCCCTTATGTTAAAGGTTCTATCAATACTTCTATTTCAGTGACAAGGAAACTTGCCTGTGAAAGTCATCCATGTTCAGTCATGTTCGACTTTTTGCGACCCCATGGACTGTAGCCCACCAGGCTCCTCTGTCCATGGGATTTTCCAGGCAAGGATTCTGGAGTGGGTTGCCATTTCCTCCTCCAGGGGAGGACCCAGGGATCAAACCCACATCTCCTGTGTCTCCTGCATTGGCAGGTGGATTTTTTGCCACTGAGCCACCTGAGAAACCCCAAGGAAACCTACCTAAGGTCTACAATATTAGGAAGTATAGGGTTGAGTCTAAGGTAGAGTCTGAACTAGAAAAGAAACCTCAATTTAAAACCACTACAATTCTGCCTCTGCCTGGTCGCTCCAAATGGAAGCTTTCATAAAAGTGATATGGTGACGACAGAACATATATTTCAAAATTTCTCCAATATGTTTGGTGGACACCATAAGCTCTAGAAATGGTAAAAGACTGGCAGTAGAACACACAGAGATTTTGATGAAAATGAATGTGACTTTAACAGAGGACTTTTATAATGATTTCTGTCTAGTAGGTCACAGTCGGACACAGCAAATCTCCACAGAAACTTCACGTGTTACAAAAAGATACTTCCTGCATTTACGATAGTTCTGTTTTTTTTTTTTTTTTCTGCCATGTTTAGAAGCAAAGAAAACTTATAAAGGTATTTATGCATTTGCGGCCTTCTCAGTTAAATAAAAGAATTATTAAATGCTTACTTTTAAAAAAAAACTTTTCTGGTGTTCCATTATTACTTAGGCGAAGACCTTATTTTCAACTCTGCCTTTAGGCAAATGGACATCAAAGGAAGATAACACATTTAAAATACCTTCTAATGAATTAGGAAAAACAATGTGTTTCATCTATTCAATCAAATGTAACATGTTATTGAATATCTATGTAAAGCAAAGCTTCCTAATGCTTGTAAAATTAGACTTTATTAATATAGGCATACTATCAAGTGCATTTTACTGAGAAGGCACAGTATATAAAAAATATAGCATATTGGAGGTAGCAAAATGTGGCCAGTGTGGCCGGAGTGTAGGGAAGAATAGCAAGCGAAAAGAAAGATAAGATGGCATTAGTTCATGCATGCTTTCTCAGACAAAGCAGAGAGTTTCAATTTTGTTTAAAGAGAAATGAGAAATCTTTAAAGATAACTGGATAATGTTCTCTACGAAACTTGAAATAACTCTTCTTATCTCAACCATTTAAAGACAGTGCCTTGTGGTATAATATGTGTTTGTCATGGAGTATGTATGGAAATACCGTGTCTGTAAATTGCACTGTGGAGTGCTATTACTGTGCCAACAACAGGGAGACAGCACCACAGAGAAGCAGGCAAGCACGCCATATGTGCTGCTGGCATCAAGGACGTACTGTACAGTCATGGCATACGCCTTGAGTATCTTAAAATTATGTTGTTGCTAGTTTTACTGCTGGATTTGATTATACATTTAAGTTTATTTGGGAGCCCTAAAAAGAAATGACTTCACACTACTAATCTTATGGTTATGCAGTTAGCAACTAATAACAATGTACTATTTACTCAAAAAAAAAAAAAATACACGTGTAGCCAAGGTTCCTAAAGTAGCTTTTGAATTTACCTAACTGTAAACTGCCTTCTCAATTTTTGAGGTTTTAAGAAAAGTATATTTTGAGCAAAATTTAATATCCTGATGTGAAGTCACTTTAAATATCTATTCTGAAACCTTGTCTAATTTTGGATTAAATGTATACATGCATATACGTACATTATGTGTGCTATATCATAACTTCTATATTGATATTATATTACATACAAATTAAACCTATAAATTATATATAAGATAACTTATAGGTTATGAGTGTAAGTTACTTATATCTCAAATTACAGATATCGTATACAAACAAATGTATAAATTATTTCTGAAAGCACATTTTGATAATTAACATAAAACATCATCCAAAGTTACAAACTGTTCATTATTTGACAATAAAAACTATTTTAAAAAATAATAAAAACAAATTTTATACCATACAAATTATGAACTCTAACACAGAAAACACAAGGGAAGAAGGATACCATTTAATCCAAGTATAGAGGTTCTAGATAGAAAAATTTTGTCCTAAAAAGGACAAAACAGAAACTCTAACAGGTTGCACTGGCCTTTGAATCAAATTCTAGTTCCTCCATCAAGCATGTGATCAATGGGAAACTTATCCTGTTGAGCCCCAATGTTTTCAGTTCTAAAATGGCAATATACTGTACAAAGCTGTAGCAAGATCAAAAGAGATAATATGTGATATCTAGAAGAAATTCAATACGCATTTTCTCCCCATGTCTTTTGGAAAATTACTCCAGCAGTATGCCATGAAAGAAAGTATTCACAACAATGTTTTCCAAACATGAGGCTCCCACACAATCACTGTCCCCTGCTGCAGAGCTATGAAGTATGTAAGGAAAGCTAGAAAAATAACATTTTCATCAAACATTTTCCAGACCCAGATATGCTTAAAAGCGCTAAGCACTGGCAAATTACATTTAGATATTTAGTTATTGGCTTGTAAGTCTTCTCTACACAAGTCTGGGCATGGTAAACATCAATTAAGCCTTGTGTACCCAAAATGCAAACTTAATAAGGAAATAGTGCACATCATACTTCTCAATAAACCATCTGGAGATTTACTCTCTTTAAGTTTAGGCACAGTTCTCTGAACATTCAGAGTTCATTTTAAACTCTGTTGACACTGACTACTGCAGGATTTCAATTCATAAACATGTTGGTGAATACGATGTGTTTTGCTTGGAAATGGTTGTATGTTGCCTGAGCAAAGTTTAAACATAAAAACCAAAAACAAGCAAACTGAAAATCCCACCAAGCCTTCTGACTGAATGTGTTAAGGTCTGCAGAAATAAATCAATAGCTGGATCTTCTTAGGAAAAGGAATACTTCTTCAGTGAGTGAGAGAATATGAGGAAGGGTTTAGAGTAAGGTGGAATGTAGTGTAACTGTCAATGATAACTTCCATTAATTTGGGTAGCATTTAAGAATTAGATTACTTAAAAATCCTTAATCTCTTTGAATTCTTACCAACATCCTGAGATAAATTTTATTAAAGATGAAAAAATGCAAAAGATTTATAATGTTTTAGGGAATCACACAAGGCAAATAAACCTTAGAGGTTCAGCAATATATCTGTAGCTAGAGGGAAGTAAAGCTTTTAACTCAACTTCCTTGATGTTTTTTGAGAACTTAAAAACTTGATTAAGATCAGATAGTTAGAATCAGACAGGTACTGAAATGAACATTTACTACTATTCCCTCGTCTAATATTCATGCCACTATACCATTCTGCCTTACAATGAGAGAAGTAGGACAGGGTGAGTGGCCAGGGACTAATCATCCCATTGCTCTCTGTGAGTTTAAAACAAAAAGACAGGAACCCACAGAGTGACTACTTAACCCACACTACTCTCAGAGCAAAGGTTGCACCATCTGCTGAGTTTCTATCCCCATCTTCCTGTGAAATTAACTGGAACAGATGACTGACATGATGTTCTCAGTGCTCATAATTTTTACAGGAAGAAAATTAAAAAGGTAATTAAGAAATTAACATTCAGGATTTGTAAAGACTCTTGATTATATTTTAGAGGTAAACCTACATCCATCAGATTAACCTCACAAATTTTTTGTATTAGAAATTTTGTTTTATCTTGAGAAAGATTCTTCTGAGTGTGTTTTCCTAATGCTAGGACTTGTTTCTTACCCTAAGTTTTTTTAAAAATTAGAAGTACTAAAGACACAATATCATAAATTTATGAACTTGCATCTAGAAGAGCAAGCTATTAACCAAAATGCTTTCAGGTCCAATAGCCAATTTTCACATTTCTCCATAGAAAATTATCTATAGTTCAGGGACTAAATGTGGGCTTCCCAGGTAGTGGTAAAGAATCTGGCTGCCAATGAAGGAGACATGAGAGACATGGGTTCAATCCCTGATCCAGGAAGATTCCCTGCAGAAAAAAATGGCAACCCACACCCATATTCTTGCCTGGAGAATCCCATGGACAGAGGGGTCTGCAGGCTACAGTCCACAGAGTCACAAAGAGTTGGATACGACTGACGCTACTTAGCATGCACACATGCACACACAGAGAATAAATGCTTCCCCTCCTCTTTGTCTAAAGATACTGTTCTAATTTGAAGCTGAAGCTCCAAAACTTTGGTCACCTGATGTGAAGAGCCAAATCACTAGAAAATATCCTTATGTTGGGAAAGATTGAAGGCAAAAGGAGATGGGGGCAGCAAAGGATGTGATGGTTGGATGGCATCACCAACTCAATGGACATGAGTATGAGCAAACTCAGGAAGACAGTGAAGGATAGGATGCCCGGAGTGCTGCAGTACATGGAGTGACAAAGAGTCGGACACAATTTAGTGACTGAACAACAACAACTCTCCTAATTTAGACTCTAGTTTAGAAAGACCTTCTCCTCTCCCTGGAATCCTGAAAAACTCTCTGGTCTCTTGCTATTTCTGCTATTAATTTCAAAAGCACAGAATCTAATCTTGCTTCTTAAACATTTTAGTCGCTTCTAGAGTAGTAATGTGTCAATCCACACACTATTTGTGTATTTTTCTGTATGTGTGCTATTTCAATTTAAAAAAACTGAAACACAAAACTCAGTGTCCTAAATCTCAGTAGTGCCTTGTCACTTGAAATCTTCTGTAATATATTTATTTCACTCAAATAAGGGTACAAGAGTAGAATCGTCTTGAAATGTCAGCATGTCTTACAAATCAAACTCAAAAGCTTGATTTGCTTGTGAATGTTAGGTACACACACAAAAAAAGATACATTTTCTTCTTGCATGATCCTAGTTTCTAGCATTTTCTCTCATCTTTGTATGAGTTATATATCCATATGCATAATAGTCTATAAAAGATATACTATTCATTGTAAGATAAATGTATGATTGTCAAAAAGCATTGATGTTTTGAAGTTACAAAGTGTTTAATGAGGGGAATTTATTTTTTGTTGCTATTTTTTTCAGCTTCTCATCTGTTCTTTCCTGGATTTTCAGGGAAGATCACTTTAATAGTAGAGCACATGTAATAAAAATTATTTGAATTAAAAAACTTTCAGTGTCTCCACCTAGAGGACAAAATAAAATTGTGCTGGTATTGCTTCAACAGCTCTTCAAGATTTAAGCTGCTTTACCATTCCCATCATCTCTGTCTATTTCTTACATCACACATTCTATTATATACACCTTATGCACTTTGGTCATACTAAACCCTATCCTGTCTCTAACACTCCACTTTAACTCTTTCCAGTTTCTGTTTCTTTCACCTGCTGCCTCTGCTGCCCAGAATGGTATGGTAGCCTCTAGCTTTCCCCATCCACAACTTCCAAAATGTAACTAAGCTGGACCAAGTAATCACAGGTGTCCCCTCTCTCTGGTCATAGTGACTATCCCAAAGATGAACTTGTCACCTAAATGCAGCCATTGAAAGTCATTCTCTAATCTTTTTCTCCTAGAGCAAACAGGGATGCTATAAAGTTGGTATTTCATTAATGGAAAAGCCTGGGAGAAGGAAGGTGAGCCAGAAAGTAGCAGAAACAGGAGGTAGAGGGCATTTTGGTAATGTCAGACATTGAAGTTCTAAAAACTCTTCTATTTTGATAGCTCTTTCTTCAATTCTATCCATTCCAATTCTACCCCTCCTAGTCTGAGAGCTTCCATCTCCAGTTACTTGCAGAGCTAAAGTGAGTCTCTGTTCTGCAGCACCATGCCTTGGTAGGATAAATAAAATATACCTAGTTTTACTTGTCTGCATTCCTAACCAGAACTGTAAACTCTAGGAAGGCATAGATTTATATCAAAACTAATGTCTCCTTTGTGCTTAGCACACAAGAAACAACTGAATACCTATTGAATGAATTATAAAAATGAAATATTCAGAAAAAGAATATAAGAACTGGATGGGAGAGGAGTAAGTAAAGACAACACAGGGACTTCAAGAACTCCAATATGAATATATCAGGAATATCATGGTGTTATTTAAAAGTAAATAAATGTTATAAAAACATAAAACAGGTTTTCTTTTAAAATCACACAATGTGCAGTAACAGTCCAGTAATCATACTACTCAAGCAACACTGCCCCTTAAAAATGCAGTTTAGTAGTGTGGAAGCATAATGGAATGGTGGGAAAGCAGAATAGAAAAAATGCTAATAAAATAAAGGAGGAGCAAAAATGAAAATAAGTTCTTAAGAACATTAAAGTAACTAAGTGGTAATCACTCAGTCGTAGCCCATCAGGCTCCTCTGTCCATGAAATTCTCCTGCCAAGAATACTAGAGTAGGTTGTCTTTCCATTCTCTAGGGGTCTTCCCAACCCAGGCATTGAACCCAGGTCTCCTGCATTGGCAGGCAGATTCTTTTCTGTCTGAGCCACCAGGGAAGTCCAAATGTTAGTTGCTCAGTTGAGTCCGACTCTTTGCGACTCCTTGGACAGTAACCCACCAGACTCCTCTGTCCATGGAATTCTCCAGGCAAGACTACTGGCGTGGATAGCCATTCAGTAAAAATGGAGATAAATTTTAAGCTTTTTATTAAAACTAAAATAGCCTTATGATCACCATGGATATTATACAGGTTACCCAATATATTATACAATCAAGATCCCTCCAACAAGAGGCTCAGTGGGTTTCCAATACGATTCACTTGTGGTGTTTTACTTAGTGTTCAAGATAATCTGAATGATAAATAAGAACATCACAATGACAACTTTGAAGACTCAAAACCCAAATGACACATCTTGTCTCACAATTCAGGGACTGAATTTGCAGTCCCCATTGCCACCACGTAGAACTTGATTTACTGTACTGGACTAATGAGAAAAGAAAACTGGGGGATTTAAGACATGGATGAATGAACACCAAGTAAAGTGCAATGACGAAGGTGAGCATTATGAAATACGGGTAGCATTTTGGATGGAGAAGGTAGGAGGAGAACTGAGTCTTCCTTGGGAAGACTGAAACACAAATACCATGAACTGCCAACATTCTGTGCCTATGAGAGTTTGGATCACAGTCACACTGTGAGCACTGACTTGGTTTCAAAAAAATAATACTGCTGCTTTAAGGTAATGTTAATCTAAAATTTTATTGGTTTTATTACTTTTGTATTGATTCATTTTAGTTTTTAGTTTTACAGTTGGAAATAAAGATGTAACATAATGAACTTACAACTAGCTTTTAGGTTATACTATATTAAAAATAACTTTAAAAACCATTAGAATTTAAAGCAGCAATCTAGAGGGCTAGGATGGCCTGGGATGTGGGAGAGAGGCTCAAGAGGGAGGTATCTGTATACCTATGGCTGATTCATGTTGACGGATGGAAGAAACCAATACAATATTGTAAACCAATTATCCCTCTATTAAAAAAATACATTAAAAAATAATAATAAAACAGTACTAGAACGAGGAGACAACCCCCACTTTGGCTTCTTACAATTTTTTACTTTTAAAGTTTTTGCTATTATTCATATTTACAAAATCTCATTTTTTTAAAACAGTATGAGACTGGAGGCAATTACTAAATTAGATGATCTCTTGATATGTCTTATAATTTTTTGATTCTACAATGATAAAGTGTTGTGACAGAAATACTTGATTTGCTTTGAGGAGAGGAAAGCAAAAGTATCACAGCATTAAACATTCTGTTTAAGGCTATAATTCAGTCATATAAACCATGTCCTAATTATATATTGTCATATTTCTATACAACACGTATCTTCTTCCACTTTTGTTTGCCTTAAAGTTATAACAAACAAAAAATAACTTCCATGTTTTATCTCAAGGGAAAAGACTTCAAAATCCTTATCAGAATCTATAATTAACTTTAGCAAACTTTTTTCCTACAGAAAGAAAATTTAAAATGCAGAAGTGAGGCGATAAAAACTAATGTTTTTTTTGTTTTTTTTTACTTTTTTTTAAATTTTATTTTATTTTTAAACTTTACATAATTGTATTAGTTTTGCCAAATATCAAAATGAATCCGCCACAGGTATACATGTGTTTCCCATCTTGGAGTCAGTGGATAAGGTGCCAAAACACTTTAGAGAAGAAGAAATTAATATTTACTACATTTCCACTGGCTTAGGCATTTATTTGCTTTATTCAACAAAGGTAGAGACTTCCCTGCTCGTCCAATAGTTAAGACTTCGTCTTCCAAAGCAGGGAGTGTAAGTTCAATCCCTGGTTGGGGAGCTAAGATCTCACAGGTCTTATGGCCAAAAAGCCACAGCATAAAACAGAAACAATATGGTAACAAATTCAATAAAGACTTTAAAAAAATGGTGACATTCTCAAAATAAAAACAAAATAAAATCGAACTAAGGTATATTGAGAATCTATATGTAGGAGAAACATTCCAAAAGCTGGGAATGCAACCTTGAATATAATCCATACTACACGGCATCAAAGAGATTAGAGTTTAGAAAAGGAACTAGAGAAACAACACAGGTCAATTACCATGACAGCATAGGAGACTGACATCAAAAAAGTACAATCCAAGCTTAGCCTACAATATCTCTATCTCCAAGATCCCACGTGATGTAGTTACTGTAATTCCAGTTTCACTAATGAGGAAACTATACGCATGATACAAAAAATTATTTGTTTCAAAGCATGACTTTGTTCCAACTTACTTTCTAGCTTCCTTTCTAGCTTCCTTTCTAGGTTACTAAAAAGTAAGTAACCCTTCCTTGGGTTTTCTAAGTGTGTTTCTAAGTGATGACTTTATTAATCGCACCGCTCCCTTTTTACTCTCTTGGTCAAGCTCATCAGAAAAGTAACAACACAAAACCTGCACTTGTCAAGTTGCTTACCTCCACATCAGTCTTCTGTAAAGTGGCTCCAACCCTACCGTTTCACCTGCACTGCTCTCAGTTCACTGATAACCTCCAACCTGCCGAATCCTATGGTTAATTTCTAATTGTAATTCTCTTCAACAACTCTGTTATTTGACACTTTGAAATTTTCTGTTTTTCATGAAACTCTCTCCTCTCTTGGCTTGTAAAATACCACTCAGCCTTGTTTTTCCTTTTACTTGTTTTCACTGTTTACTCAGCCTCCTCCCTGGGATCTCTCTCTCTCTCTCTCTTTTTTTTTTTTGTCTCTATGTTAAAAGCCATCCAAATAGGACACCTCGAATGTGTCTTTCTACCTTCTCACTCCTTACTACTGAAATAATCCCTAAAGGTTGTGAATTCCTATTTCACAGTGTCATTGTGAGTTCAGGTCTTTATTCTCTCCCACTTGAAAACTAACAATAGCCTTTTAATTATACTCATCTCTCCAGCTTTGACACCTACAATCCATCACCCACATTGTTGTCCCAGAGATTTTCTAAATCACAAATCTAGTCTGGCCACCTCTTTACTCATGCTTAGGAACAGTTGATGGTTTACAGAAATAAGTTATAGACATTATATTTCAAAGGATCCTATCAAACTCACAATCAGAATTTGGTTTAAAAGGACAGAACTTTGTCAACTAAAGTTGACTTTAGTTAACTTGGACAAACAAGAATTTATTGGAATTTTACCAGATAACTCACTGAATCAATGGTAATTTTGGAGAACCAAGCTCTAACAAGAACCAGAGAAGGTACACCCCAGATAAATTCCTACCCCAGAGATACTCTGCTTATAATTCCCCCATGATCACAGTGGCCACTGGACACTAACTTGTGAACACTCATTACCTCATTCTGAACTCTTGAAATGATTACAAATATCTTCAAAATCTCTACTGAATCTTCCATTTGTATCATTAGTATTTGACTGGTCATACAGAGGTCAAGGACAGAAAGGAAATAAATCCCACTTTGGAAATAAACCATGATGGATGGCCAGATATTATCATCCATCTTTCTTCAGATGATCCCCAAAGAAAAACTGAGTTTCTATGCTAGGTAACTGATGAATGTCAACTCACACCCCATATGGTTCAATCAAAACAGTGGAAACAGTGTCAGACTTTATTTTTGGAGGCTCCAAAATCACTGCAGATGGTGACTGCAGCCATGAAATTAAAAGATGCCTACTCCTTGGAAGAAAAGTTATGTCCAACCTAGATAGCATATTCAAAAGCAGAGACATTACTTTGCCAACAAAGGTCCATCTAGTCAAGGCTATGGTTTTTCCTATGGTCATGTATGGATGTGAGAGTTGGACTGTGAAGAAGGCTGAGCACCGAAGAACTGATGCTTTTGAACTGTGGTGTTGGAGAAGACTCTTCAGAGTCCCTTGGACTGCAAGGAGATCAAACCAGTCCATTCTGAAGGAGATCAGCCCGGGAATTTCTTTGGAAGGAATGATGCTAAAGCTGAAACTCCAGTACTTTGGCCACCTCATGAGAAGAGTTGACTCATTGGAAAAGACTCTGATGCTGGGAGGGATTGGGGGCAGGAGGAGAGGGGGTGACAGAGAATGAGATGGCTGGATGGCATCACTGACTCAATGGACGTGAGTCTGAGTGAACTCCGGGAGTTGGTGATGGACAGGGAGGCCTGGCGTGCTGCGATTCAAGGGGTCGCAAAGAGTCGGACACAACTAAGTGACTGGACTGAACTGAAGTGAAAGCTAAAGAAAAAAGGCATTAGCAAGTTTAAAGGAATCATTATTAGATATGCTGCTGCTGCTGCTAAGTTGCTTCAGTCATGTCCGACTCTGTGCGACCCCATAGACGGCGGCCCACCAGGCTCCCCCGTCCCTGGGATTCTCCAGGCAAGAACACTGGAGTGGGTTGCCATTTCCTTCTCCAATTATTAGATATAATGGGCAGAATAAATAGAACAGGCAGCAGTGATCTTTCCCCCTTCTATCCAAAAAGTATATCTGAGACTCATGATTAAAGGTGTTTCTCTGAGCATAGATGCAGCTAGTGATGTACAGCATATTACCAACCCAACATGACTTGCCTTTCTCTGGGAGCTCACTTTCAGTTGTTTTCCTGCCCTCATACAAGGAATGAGGTTGAACTGAGCTCAGTACATGACTAAATCAGTTGGATACTCACCAAAACAACCCCAATGACCAAGACTCACACTTCTAGTTCTTCCATATTTTTCCCTCCCCTAATTCTCAGCCATAAAGTAAGATGAACAGAAAATGGAATACATTTCCTCAAGTCTACTAAGTCAGATGTGAGACAGAAGATGTGTATCCTTTGGCTCATCAATTTTATCTCACAGGGAAGACTTTCCAATATCAGAAATCAAAATATTTATCTTGCCAGGTCATGACAGACAATAAAAATCAACTCTTATTGTACAGTTAAATAAAAACATAATATTATCTAAACCTCAAATACCAGTATAGCTAGGACTCTTTCAGAATAAAGGAAAAACATTATTATATAGAGTAATAAATCTACATAGTTCTTATCTGCTGTATATATTTTTAAAGATTATCTTTCTAAAGTTAGCTAATCATAAACAGGTTGGTTCTATAACTAAATCAGAAGGATTGACTGATCACAAGCAAAAGAAAAGTTATAAATCTCTGCACTGTTTTAGTCCTAAAACATGTAGGTTTGTAAATCAGTTTATTTCCAAATGTATCTAGAACCTGTTCTATATGAACAGAAATCTATAATATCTATTTTTTTTATAAAAAAGTAGTAGTAAGAATTTTTATTCCTAGATTCATTGTATTTTACTAATATTTAACTTTACAGAATCAAAGTTGGGACAGCACAGAGGTCAGGCCTTTATAACTCAAGATCCACATTATTTTAAAAGAAATAGGTTCTCCTTCTGACAGGTATAGTAACATGTTGTTTAATTTGTATTTTTCTCTTTGACATCAAAAAACAGCAATTTATTTCACAGAGGTTCAAGATGGAACTTAAGCCTTTAAAAGGGGTGAATTTGGAAAACATTAGGTCTGGAAGAGGACTATCTTAGAAGATAATACCTAATTTCATTGGAATTTTTAAATTTCTCTAAAGAAATTTTAAATATATGGAAAAGCAGATTACTGCCTTTCATTGATTAACCATCTAGAATTTTCTTTTGAAATTATAGTTTAGAAAACTATTTTGATTCCTAGTATTTAGGATCTATCATTTTTGGAAAACTCATCCTTCAGTTTCTATGATACCTTCTAATTTACAAACTTAGATGCAACATTTTATTTCTTTTGTTACCCTAGCAATATGAACATTCAAAACTATTGACATTCCAAAGAACACATTAAATCTGGATTGTATAAATTTCCTGACCCTGGTCTTCATTTCACAGCATTCCTGAATACTCTCACTGTCATAAGAACAAATAGTCTTTGTTGCACATAAATGTTGCATACAAAGACATTTTCAAACAAATTCTTGAAGTGCCACTTTCAAAAAAATAACAATTTTTTGGCATGCTCTTATAAGCAGAGACAAAATAGACCTATTGGAGATTCAGTACCAAGAAGCAAAAATAATGTAAAGCTTATTAAGACAAATATGAAACTCTGCAAAAAATAAAATAAGGGAAAATAATAAACTGGTTGGAGGTTGAAAGCAATGCACCTATACAAGATTATATACAGCTTCACTGAAATGTGGCTAGCTGAACAAGAGCACTGTTTTGGATTTTAAACAATGGATTTATAAAGAAACAGACTGAACTATAACAGTGTTTGATGACAATCAAAAGATACATCTATTTGAATTTCTAAAGATTATTATAACACTAATTGTAGTATGGTCACTAAATTAAGTTGAAATTTAAAATAACAGTTTAAAACTCTGTAAGAAATATAAATCCATATACCATAATAGCAATTGCTCGGCCAGAAAGAAAGAAAATTCATTAATTTTAATATTAGAATTGATTTTTATAAGTGCGTATGATTTAAATGTAACTGAAAATAGTATTGCTATGCTTTACAGTGAAAAAAATGCTAAATTGTAAATAAAATGAAAAAAGTATCCTAAAGTAACTAACATACATTTAAAATGACCATATGATCAGACATATTGGGTTAGACAAAAAGTTCATTCTGGTTTTTCTGTAAGCTATCATGGGAAAACTCAAATGAACTTCTTGGCCAACCCAATATTATATTGCTCCATCTGTGAAGCTCAGATATAAGGTAAGGTATCAGATCTAGAGAAAGAAATCCTATGTTTCAGGCTTACTGCTCATTACTTTAAGAACTTTAACTAAGTCATTTAATTTTCTTGGTTTTCATCAGCCATTTACTAAAACAGAATAATTGCTTCTTAGCATGAAGGAATATAGAAAACACTTTATAGATTGTACAACACAGAATAAATATTACGAAAAATACTATTATTATAGTATAAGGCAGATAAGGTTAGCTTTATTTCATAGAGTAACCATTCGTTATAACAGATAACACAAAAAACCTAGTCCAATTACAATTATTGAATATTTTTAATGTTAAGAAGTCTGCTAGAATGTTTTCTATTTTAATTTCAATATTAAATTTTTTTTTAACAGATGTGCTCAGTCATTCAGTCATGTCCGACTCTGCAACCACACGGAGGCTTGCCAGGCTCCTCTGTTCATGGGCTTTCCCATGCAAGAATCTTGGACTAGGTTGCCATTTCCTTCTCCAGGGAATCTTCCTGTCCCAAGGATCAAACATGAGTGTCCTGCACCTTTATCACTGAGGCAAATTATTTACCACTGAGTCACTGGTAACATTGACATTGAAATTGTAGTTGCTCAGTCGTGTCCAACTCTTTGCGACCCCATGGACTGTAGCCTACCGGGCTCCTCCATCCATGGAATTTTCCAGGCAAGAGTACTAGAGTGGGTTGCCATTTCCTTCTCCAGGAGATCTTCCTGACTCAGGGATCGAACCCGGGTCTCCCGCATTGTAGGCAGATGCTTTACCATCTGAGCCACCAGGGAAGTCCACCTGTAAAGTGGACTTACTTTACAGGTGGAGTCACCAGTATAGCCCTTTTTAACAGATATATGTGGTTAACATATTCTGATTATTTGATTCATGTTTTTTGAAATTTAGGTTTAGCTACACTTGTAAAAATAAACAAAAGTAATTATTTAAATAAGTCAACAATAGGGTTTCCCTGGTAGTACCGTGGTAAAGAATCTGCTTACCAATGCAGGGGACAAGGGTCTGATCCCTGGTCTGGGAAGAATCTCACATGCTGTGCAGCAACGAAAGCCTGCCCGCCACAACTACCGAGCCCGCCTGATGTAACTACTGAATGCTGTGTGCCTAGATCCCATGCTCCCCAGCAAGAGAAGCTGTCATAATGAGAAACCAGTGCACCACAACGAAGAGCAGCCCCTGCTCACCACAGCTAGAGAAAGCCCACATAGCAATGAAGGTTCAGTGCAACCAAAAATAAATAATAAATAATTTAAGAAAATAAATAAGTCAACAACAAAAGAACCACAGTTTATACACAAAATGACTACTTTCTTACGGGAAGCTGTTTTTATGAGTCTACCTAATGTATACACACACACTCTGTTTTCCATAGTGCCTTTCCCCAAGAAAGCATCTTATGATACATACTCAAATTTGACTTATTATTAACAGTTAATGCAGAGAAATAGACAAATGTAAAAGTATTACACTATCTGGAGATGATGTCCATTTTTCAAGTATTTTTATTAAAAATATACCCAAGACTTCCAAAAATATTAATTATTATGACATGGTACAGCTCAGATGATAGTCTTCCTACAATGCAGGAGACCTGGGTTCAATCCCTGGGTCAGGAAGATCCCCTGGAGAAGGAAATGGCAACCCACTCCAGTATTCTTGCCTGGAAAATCCCATGGAAGAGGAGCCTGGTGGGCTACACCCCATGGGGTTGCAAAGAGTTAGACACAACTGAGAGACTAATACACAAACTTTGCTAACACTGCATGAGTCCTAATAAATTCACATATATATTAAGTTATATCACTTCAATAAATAGCCTCTATATTAATCATATTTAGGGTACTTAGCAAGTACCTTCCAGATACATAGTTCAAAATTTATAACAATTTTAATACTAGCATTTTTAAAATTTATGTTATTTGAAGTCAGTCAAGGATTAGTGTTAGAATTTACTGAAATCTAATCAATATAATTCTGTCATAATACTACCAAATTTTGTACTGATATTCATTAAAGTTTTTTCTGTAACTCGGTGATGGTGGTGGTTTAGTTGCTAAGTCATGTCCGACTCTTACTCATGAACTGTAGCCTACCAGGATCCTCTATCCATGGGATTTTCCAGGCAAGAATTTTGGAGTGGGCTGCCATTTCCTTCTCCAGGGGATCTTCCTGAATGTTCGGGAGGCGGATTCTTTACTGACTGAGCTAACAAGGGAAACCTTGTAACTCTGTGACCTTTAGTTTCTTTATGTATTACCTTCAGTACAAAATGGGATTTTAAGTGGTGATCTTAGCATTTTGTTAATTATCCACTCCAGTCTAAATAAATCCATTTAATTTTTTACTTTTCAAGTAAAGCAGAAATTAGTAACACAACAATAAATCAAAGGAATTGGTTTTATTGTAGAACATTAAGAGAAACACAAGGAAAAATCATATTAAGAATATATACATCACAAAAAACAATGGCCAACAGAATTAATAAATATGTATTAGATAAAAATATTATTCACAGATGACAGATTGATAACAAAGGCAATCTTTCTCCAGGTTTAACCAGGGTAAGAAACAGATTATCTCAATAAGGAAAAGAATTAACAAGTTCATGAAAAAAGGTTATTCTAAGTATCTAAGTATGTTCTCCACCCACTCTTCATATTCAAAAAGAGGTAACTTCGAAATGGACATACAGAAAGACTCCACAGATCCTTAATATTATTGGATACATCTCAAGAAAACAAAAATGCAACAGTATATTAAAATAATTGAATATATTTTTCTTCTTACACAAAAATAAAAACGACCCCAGTTAAAATAAATTCCTAGATATTAGTGACCAACTGAGGTTAATGGTCTGAAGCTATACTTTAGGCAATTAATTCCACCCAGCCATTCATTAATCCTCAGGAAATACCCAGGTCTACAATTGTTACTGCTTCATTATAACCCAAATGGAACCATAAGAGATGAGAACAGCAATGTGATTGGATAATGTACAAAAACTAAGTTCTCCATGAATGCCTTGTACATATTAATTAAAATTGCATCACCCTTAAAAAAAATCCATATGCCTATATTTCTTTTCCATTTTCAGTTCATAATAGCAATAATGACTTTGATGCTGGGCATTTTCTGGAAATTAATAGCCAGTGGATGTTAATGGTCCTTGGCTGTACCTTGGGCCATCCACTCATCCACTCCTCGTTAATCATTAATCGCTATGAAATGCCCAGCTATTGCTTAATTAACTTTATAATGTAGTTAATGCAGATATGACATGATAGAAAGATTTTTATTTTTAAGCTTCCAAAAACAACTTTCAACTCAAAATAGCCTTGCAAAAATCCAATTTCAGATTTCTGAAACATACATGAAAAGTAGGATTAAGAGGTGATGTCAGCAAGATGGAGAGCTTGTTGTTCAGTTGCTAAGTCGGGTCTGATTCTTTGAGACCTCATGGACTGCAGCACGAGTCTCCTCTGTATTCCACTATTTCCTGGAGTTTGCTCAAATTCATGTACATTGAGTCGGTGATGCTATCTAACCATCCCATCCTTTGCCATCCCCTTCTCCTTCAATCCTTCCCAGCATCAGTATCTGTATCAATTAGTCAGCATTTTGCAACATGTGGCCAAAGTACTGGAGCTTCAGCTTCAGCAACAGTCCTTCCAATGAATATTCAGAGTTGATTTCCTTTAGGATTGACTGGTCTGATCTCCCTGCAGTCCAAGAATATTGGATTGGGTTCCCATTTCCTCCTCCTGTGGACCACATTTTATCAGGTCACTTTATTATGACTTGTCCGTCTTGAGTGGCCCTGCATGGCATGGCTGATAGCTTCATTGAGTTACACAAATCCCTTCACTATGATAAGGATGTGATCCATGAATGGGGATGGAGGGCAAGGAAATCCCAATACTCATCTCCCAAAGAAAAATCCCCAAAGTAATAAATAATCACAACTAGAGAAAATAACTCAGGGAAAGCTCTGGACTACAACAAAGCAACATCAAAAAACCCTATATGGCTCAAAAGGCAAGGATGGGTCACAGAAAAACACAGGAAACCTATTACCTGTGTCACCCCATCCGTCCAGTACAGAGAAGTTTGGAGCCAGAAAGGATAGCCTCAGAGGAAATTTCACTCCATGGGGCAAAGTGAGCAGGAGAACCCAAGATTCACAACAGTGGAGTTTTGCAGCCTTTGCTCCAGGGGCCTCCCACAGGTTTCACCAACGCTGCTTACACTGACAGACCTGCCTAAAGTTGCCACAGCACCTACTCTCTGTGACTGGAGCTATTGCTGGAGTGGGACCGGCCCTCAGAAGCCCCAGTCCCTTTTGTGTCCTTCTATCTGGGATGTGAACAGCACAGCACTTCACCACATACAGGAAGGGGACCAGAGCTGACCGTGCTCTGGACTCCACACCATCAGGGCTCTGACCTGTCATGGCGAGGAAGTCCTGCTAATGCTCTAAGCCCAGCTCTGCTGTGAACAATTATATGCCAACAAACTGGATAACCTAGAAGAAATGGATACCTTCCTAGAAACACACAGCCTTTATTCACCTTCTACAATATTTAGGGAGGACTGGACAAAGGCAAAGCAAGGCAGAAGTGCTGGAGTCCAAAGGCACAGGCACCCCAGGCATCTCCATCAGCCTCAAGAGCCTGAACTGGCAGCCCTGCTGGACCGTCCTCGTGGTGGGGAGTTTGTGGCTGTGGTTTCCTGAGCTGCTCCAGATACACACCTCGTGGCTCACCCGGACTGGACACAGAGCAGACGCAAAGCGGACAGCAGCCCATGCAGGGCATCAGGTGCACCAGGGAAGGGAGGCAGCAGATCTTGCATGTGGGGGCAAAGCTTCTGGCATGCACCTATGTCACCCCCCTAAAAAAGAGTGACTGGATCATGAAGAAACAGACAATCTGAACAGAATAATAATGAGTAAGGAGATTGAATCAGGAATCAAAAATCTCCCACCACAGAAAGGTTCAGAACCTGATGGTTTTACTGGTGAATGCCACCAATTATTTAAAGAAGAACGAATACCGATACTTCTCAAACTCTTCCAAAAACTGAATAGAAACTCAGTTTAGGAACACAACATCATGCAGATAACAAAGCCAGGCGACACCATAAGAAAATTGCAGACCAATATCTCTGATGAATATTGATTTAAAATATTATCAACCAAATATGAGCAAACTGAACTCAACACTACATTAAAAGACTCATCCATCATGATCAAGTGAAATTTACCCCTGGGATGGAAGGATCATTCTACATATGCAATTAATAAATTTGATATGCCACATTAATAGAATTAAAGAAAAAATCACTGGAATATCTCAATAGATGCAGAAAAAGCATTTTACGAATCACAACGTTTTTCATAATTTAAAAACCTCTAGTTCAATTCAGTTCAGTCACTCAGTCGTGTCGGACTCTTTGCAACGCCATGAATCGCAGCACACCAGGCCTCCCTGTCCATCACCAACTCCCAGAGTTCACGCAGAGTCATGTCCATCGAGTCGGTGATGCCATCCAGCCATCTCATCCTCTGTCGTCCCCTTCTCCTTCTGCCCCCAATCTCTCCCAGCATCAGAGTTTTTTCCAATGAGTCAACTCTTCACATGAGGTAGCCAAGGTACTGGAGTTTCAGCTTTAGCATCATTCCTTCCAAAGAAATCCCAGGGCTGATCTCTTTCAGAATGGACTGGTTGGATCTCCTTGCAGTCCAAGGGACTCTCAAGAGTCTTCTCCAACACCACAGTTCAAAAAAAGGAAAATGCTTCAATACAATAAATGGAATATATGGCAGATGCAAAGCCAATATCACATTCAATGGTGAGAGGCTGAAAACTTTTCCTTTGAAATCGGGAACAAGACAAGGGTGCCTACTCTGACAACTGTCACTCAACATTGTACTGGAAGCTTCAGCTAGAGAGAGTAATCAGGCAAAAAAAGTGATAAAAGGTATCCAAATTGGGACAAAAGAAGTAAAATTTTCATTATTTACAAACGATATATCATATCTAGAAAACCCTAATGACTTCAAAAAAACTGTTACAACTAATAAAAAATAAAGTTGTAAGATATAAAATCAATATACGAAAACAACGTGTGTTTATATACACTAGTAACAAACTATCTGAAAGAGAAATTAAGAAAGCAATCCCTTTTGCAATAGCATATAAAATAATTCTTAGGAATAAATTGAACCAAGAAGGTTTAAGACCTGTACACTGAAAACTATAAGGCACTGATGAGAGACTGAAGAAAACACAAACAGATGGAAAGATATGTCATGTTCTTGGACTGAAAGAAGTAATACTGTGAAAATGTCCATACTACGTAAAGTGATCTACAGATTCAATGTAATCCCAATAAAATATCTAACTGCATTTTTCACAGTTTTTTAAAATTATCCCAAATTTTGTATGAAACCAAAAAACACCCCACATAGCAAAAGCAATCTTGAGAAATAAGAACAAAGCTGACGGTATCACACTAACTTCAAACTATGTTACAAAGCTATAGTGATCATGGCAGTATGGTACTGACATAAAAACAGGCATATAGACCAGTGGAACAGAAGAGAGGACCCAGATATAAACTCCTGTATATGTGGTCAGTTAATTTTGACAAGGGTGCCAAGTACACACAATGGGAAAAGGACATTCTCTTCAGTAAACGGTGCTAGGAAAACTGGACATCCATATGCAAAAGAATAAAACTGAAACTATGTGTTATACAACTCACAAAATTAACTCAAAATGGATTAAGAACTTAAATATAAAACACATAGGGGAAATAAATATAAAAAACATAAGGGAAAAGTCCAAAAAATTGGTATTGGAAGTGAGACTCCTTAAACTACATAAATTCTGCACAGTAAAGGAAATGATGGATAAATTGAAAAGACAATCCACAGAATGGGAGAAAATATTCACAACCATATATCTACTAAGGGGTTAATATCTGAAATATATAAATAAGTCATACAACTCAAAAGCAAAAAAGTGAATAATTCAATTGAAAAATGGGCATAGGAACCAAATAGACATGCTTTCAAAGAAAACATAAAAATGCCAACAGGTATATGAAAAAGTGCTCAACACCACTAATCAACAGGGAAATACAAATCAAAACACAACGAAATCTCACTTCCCACCTGTTAGGATGGATGTCATCAAAAAGACAAGAGATGACAAACGCAGGTGATGCTATGAAAAAACAGAAGCTTTATAAATTGTTGAGGTGAAAATGTAAAATGTTACAGCCATTAAAGAAAATAGTAAGGCAGTTCCTCAAAAAAATTTAAAACTGAACTAACATATTATCCAGCAAGACCACCCCTGAGTGTATATTCAACGGAAGTGAAATCAGTATCTCAGAGACATGTGCAAGCCAATGCCCACTACAGCATCTTTACAGTAGCCAAGATGTGAAGACAACCTAAATGTTGTTCAATGGGTGAACAGATGGGGAAAATGTACACACACACACACAGACTTACACACACACACACACAGATATACACCCAATGGGAAATCATTCTCCCTTAAAAAAAGAAGAAAATTTTGCCATTCACAACAGCATAGGAAATGCGGAAGGCATTATGCTAACTTAAATTAGCCAGATGAAGAAAGACAAATATTGTATTGTATCACTTATATATGGAATCAGAATGGAAAAAAAAAATAAAGAATGGTAGTTGACAAGAGTTTGGTAGTTGGGGAAATAGGGTGTTATCTGTCAAAGAGTACAAACTTTCAGGTATCATAAAAGTAAGTTCTAAGGCTCTAATGTTCAGCATAATGACTACAGTCAGTACTGTATGCTTGAAATTTACCGAGAGTAGAACTTAAGCACTGTCACCACACACACACACAGACACATGCCGTCTGCATTAGCTATGTGGGATACGGATGTGCTAATTAACTTGATTTCTGTAATCATGATATAATGTATATGTACATCAAATAATCACACTGTATAATTTAAATATATACAATTATATATTTATATATATTTGTCAATTATTCCTTGATAAAGTTAAAAAAATTATTAAGAAAGACAAATCTTCTAGTTATGAGACTAGAAAAAAAGGTATAACAAAGCTAATTTTTAATAAAGGATGGTACTCAAACAGTGAAATAATTATGATAAAATGATCATATTGTTGGACTAGGAAATGGCAACCCCCTCCAGTATTCTTGCTTGGAAAATCTCCTGGACAGAGAAGTCAGGCAGGCTACAGTCCATGAGGTTTCAAAGAGTTAGACACGACTGAATGACTAAGCATGTATATATACATAATCATATTTTTCAATATGATTTACCTACTTTACTTTTTCAAAATTTTAATATGTAATAGAAAAACTCAGCTAAAATGCAGTTCTATTTGCAGCTTTCATAGATTATAAAAATATGATTTTTTTTTCAATTTTATACACATGTGGAGAGACTATTAAGAATGAGAGCTTTAAAAGTTTTGATCTGGAGAGAACACAGACATCACTTATTAATGCCACTTTCACAGATGAGGAAAAAGGAAATTCCAAGAAGTAACGTAACTGCCTCTGTAGAACAAAAGGGATGAAGTCTTTCTGTCTCCTCTCTCACAGCTTAGAGCCCTTACACTCTCCTGTGACACTTGGATGCATGGGTTGCATCTCGACCTGTTTGCAGCTTATGTCAAAAGCTATACTTCTTCTAAACTTGTCAAATGACCAACCAGATTTCGTGAACCTAGACGGTGATAAGTAAGTGAGTGTTAGTCATTCAGTCATGTCCAACTCTTTGAGACTCCATGGACTGAAGCCTGACAGGCTCCTCTGTCCATGGGATTCTCCAGGGAAGAATACTGGAGTGGGTTGCCATGCCCTCCTCCTGGCATCTTCCCCAGTCAGAGATCAAACCCACTTCTCTCACGTTTCCTGCACTGGTGGGCAGAAACTAGCACCACCTGGGTGAAGTGTAATCAAATTTTGCTCTTTCGGAGAGATTATTTTCAGCAAAGTTAGAAAAAATTTGACTTTAAAAATTATTAATTTAACACAGAATTTCAATAGTCGAACAGTCCTTTTAGTTTTTCTTTTATATTTATTTTATGTTTTCCTGTAGTAAAAACATTTTAGGAGAGCCTGAGGTGTAAATGTGCTTGTTATTAAGTTATAACAATGTGTGTTTTTCTCTTAATATTATTCAAGCAGAATATATATTTAAAATATTCAAAATTGATCCAACCTGCAACAAAATTCTAGCAGTGATTTAATAAAAGTATTACTATTTTTTCTCCTTGCAAATCTTAGTTTTGTTCTTGTTTTAATGGAGGCTGAATGTTGAAATTAATGAAATTAAAAATTAATTACAATTAACTTTAGATTAATTTTTTAAAATAATTAAAAATGGAAAGGACTGTGGGAAATAATGTATTTCAGACTGTACTTTAGATATAATCTCAGTCATGGTAAATGATTAACCTAATTTCTTCAGTTACTTATTCTGATGCTTATTTACATTATGATGTTGGTCAAGCCTACTATTTCCACATTAAAACCATACTGAAATAGAAAAGGAAAAGTGTTGTTTTTAAAGTGAAAACTGTTAAGAAAATCCCCATCCTCTCATCCATGTGCCTTTCCTCTGTGTAGCATTAATCAGGGTTTGGAAAGAGGTTCCATGAGTGGTAACCTCTAGTTGTGTCAGAATAGTTTAAACTTGATAAGTTTTAGCACCCATTGTTCCTCAAGGGGAAAAAAGAAACTACCTTAAATTGTGTTAGTTGCTCAATCGTGTTCAACTCTTTGTGACCCCATGGACTGTAGCCCACCAGGCCGCTCTGTCCATGGAATCGAACCATGGTCTCCTGCATTGCAGACGATTCTTTGCCATCTGAGCCACCAGGGAAGCCCTAAACAAAAGAAATTACCTTACATTGTAAACCTACTATTTTAATAGCCTATAATATAGGCATTTTTCAACCCTCAGATCAGATCAGATCTGTCGCTCAGTCGTGTCCGACTCTTTGCGACCCCATGAATTGCAGCACGCCAGGCCTCCCTGTCCATCACCAACTCCGGGAGTTCACTCAGACTCACATCCATCGAGTCAGTGATGCCATCCAGCCCTGAAGGCACATAGTACCTATCTCAAACTATCTGGTCTACTAGATGTTCTTGACAAATGTACTGTTTTCATGCTGCATACAGTTAAACTTTTAAGTTAATCAATGCTTATGATAGAAAGCTACCTGCCTGATCATGTGCTATGGCTCACCTGACAGCACTTGAGAGAGGCCCACTGATGCCTAAAATTAGCCCTGGCACATAATTATAGCCTTCAGGAAAGACCAGCTCTAGAATACATTATCTTGCCTACAAAATCAAGATCCCTTAAATTACATAGATGACTGTCACACATGTGCATAATTGGAAAGTTAGGATTGTGTTTTTATCTGTTAAGCATATGACTTGCAAATGTAACCGTGTAATATGTATTACCGTTTATTAACTTACACAGGACTTTGTTTTCTTATTTTGTATTAAATATACATGCACAAAACTGATGAACATGTTATTTCACTTTAAGCATTTTAGGATGGGTGAAAAATTTTTGAACAGAACCAGAAATGGAGGCTAATTCTAAAAATGGGGAAGAATCAATATACATAGTTGCCAGTGCACCTGATCAAAAAATAGGTACACCATGTATATTATACTCTGCATGTAAGCACGTATGTGCACATAGACACACAATCAACTGAAGAGTTATTCTTGGATTTTGAAGGGACCATGCCACTACTTGCAAATACTTTCTTTGCTAATTGGTAAAAGTATCAGAAAACCATTCCCTGATAAAAATTCACTAGCATATATATAACAGAGGTACCTGTCAACCCCAAATTTTTATGAACTGTGGTAAACGATGGGCTTCCCTTGTGGCTCAAAGGGTAAAGAATCTGCCTGCAATGTGGGAGACCCAGGTTCGATCCCCATGTTGGGAAGATCCCCTGGAAGATGGCATGCCAACCCACTCCAGTATTCTTGCCTGGAGTATCCCCATGGACAGAGGAGCCTGGTGGGCAATAGTCCATGGGATTGCAGAGTCAGACACGACTGAGCAATTCTCATTTTTAATAGCTTACAATAATTATTTTTTCAAGTCTTTCCAATGCATATACTATAATAGGAGACTACTAGATAAAATTTTGTTCTCATGTAACCTTGATAATATACATATATTTTAAAATGCAGGTAAAGAAGTATTTTATATTTTAATATATAGGTTTCATTTTCCCAATCCTTACACAATTTACCTATCTCAAGTGATCAGCATCTCCATGCTGACTTTATATTTAATTTGAAAAAATAATATGGCTTAAACCACCTACTAAGATGGTTTTCCTAATTTGCTTAAATTCTATACTCAGCATTTTCACTTTTTTTCAGATCACAATTAATACTTTCTTTTCTTTTTAAAATTAAATATATTGGGAACATCTGTTTGAATACTGCCTTTTATTTTAAATATTTTTTTAAAAAAATAAAATAAGAATAAATCTAAATGGAGAATTCTTGGACTCCAACTCAAATTTTAATCCATTCATTAACTTAAATCAGTCCCTTTCAGTAATTTGGTATCACCAAACTGGTCCTTCCTTTTTCATCAGTTATTCTTTAGCTGTGAGCCTATGAAAGTCTGGATAGGAATGATGGTCCAAAAAGAGATAAAGATACTGGCCTAAGAAACTTTTCAAAGGATGATGGACAAAAAAGGAAGATGATAGCATAGAATCAATTACTATAACCATTCTTGTCTGAAGGATTGTGAAAGTAGTGGTTTCTTTGACAGAGACAAGAACACAGAAGCCTGAGAACAAACCTTGTTTGGGAAGAAAATAGGATTGGTTTGAATATTTGTTGAAGTTAACATGAATGGGGAACACTTAACTGGAAATATTCAGAGGATAGCTGGAGATTTAGAAAAAGAACTTGAGTGAAAAATCTGAAGTTATAGACAAGACCAGAAAATCAGGAATTTGTTCATGCTGTCTCAAGCCTCAGCCATACTTCAGGGGTCAAAGATCATTCTATAAGTGACTTCTCTGAAAGAGATAAATACCATATCAAAACATGTTAAACATAAAACATTGAACACTGATTGCTAACAAATAATACCTTTCCTGTGAATTTATTTTTCCTTAGAGAAAAGCAATGTCTAGTTCACAGACAGCTAATTTAGCATTTTATACTCACTTTTTAGTGATCAAATGGGTAAAAGAATATGGACAGCCTCAAATAAATTATCTACCATTTCATTGAAAGTTTCTTTGCATAGCCTTTATTTATTTTATGGGTTTGCAAAATAAGGATTCACATACAGTTCAGTTCTCCTTCCTCTGGGCTGGTTACCTGGCTATCCTAATCACCCAGTAATTAAAATAAAAACCACTCCAGATAATTGGCAGTCTCCTCTAATTGAAAACTGGGTAGATAATCATTGGCCCAAGGAAATGCCCGACTCTCATACTGTAATATGAATTATCATCTGTCTATTAAATTAGTCACTATAAAATATTAACATATAAATGACTATTATAGAGGTATTATAAAAGTGGTCCTAGAACTTAATTAAATATTTGTTTTCATTTTGTTGACTCCCCAGTTTCTTTCTAGGGAACAATAAGAAAATATATTCTTTGGTGGATGAGGGAGGGAAAGTTGCAACAACTTTCATCATGCAACACAGACACATCTAGGAGGTTTGTAATGTCCGCCTTTGCTATACACAGTATTTGCTTGCCAATGAAGCAAACCCTGAACCAGGAAGTTAGAAAAAAATTACAAAAAATATATTCAATCCATCTATAGAGCTGGGAGAGTTCGCTTATTCTTCACGTAATGCTATGTATTTGCTTTCATGGGGAAATGGAAGTAAAAGAGGAAAAGAAAGTAAGTTTAAGAAAGCAACTTTGAATCTTAGAAACTGTCCAGTAGGCTAAAAAATCCTGGGAATATACCTGATATATATTGAAGAATTACTCTAATTTTGTCCTTCCTGAAAGGCTAATTCTATGTGAATGAGAAAAAGGGGAGGAAATTCATAAATATAAACAGACCTTGAAAATAACACCAACAGACATTATGAAGAGCGTAACTTTATTCTGTGCTCTGTGAGGACCATTTGGTACAATACCGTCTTTGTAGACATACTTTTACACAGCACATAATACCAGCTGCAGTATCTTCAACCACAGAAGACAGAGATGCACAGTCACACATTTAATAATACAAAGTAGACAAAAGAAGCATGAATAGATTCTCCTTTGCCAGTCAAAGTCAATTCTAGCACTAAAAAACCCTTCCCCCTAAATCCTCTATGTTGACTTAGCTTGACATCCTTGGGATGTGTGATTTGTCTATTTGCTGGCATGAAGTTAAGACGTGCAAAATGTATAACTGAATTTGAATGTGGACTGATGATGCTCTAGACAAGGTCATGCCCAAACTAAATAAATACTCATCAACTAATTAGGCAGAAATTACTTAAGATACTGCATAAGTCAAACTAGTTTGATAGCTATCTAACAAATTCAGGGAAAAAACAGAACTGCAATGAAAGTGAAGAAAAATTCACAATCACGTACTTCTTTGACAATCACAGAAAGTAAGATATATTGGGGATTTGGGTTTAGTATGCAAGTAACAAGGATAAGACTTTACACTGGAAACCATACTTGTCTTGAAATATTTCCTCTGATCTACAGATGACAAAATCACTCTCCTCAAACCCTGTCTGTCATTCACTACCCAGTGCAACGAAAAGATTGTTCAGTCCTATTTGTTCTTCACAGAAAACTTAGTGATGACAAGATGTCATTACATTTCAATGCTTAGAGAAACTTAAGAAATCATTTTATGAATCAAGATAAAGTCTTTAAAATACCAAACTATAACTGAATGATCTAAAATTATATGTGGTCAAGAATCTGGGTCTCTGAAAGTTGAACAGAAATATGACTTTTGATTCTGTTTTTGAAAGCATAATTTTATACTTTCATGTTTAGTTTTAATACGGTTTTTTCTCCTCTAGATTCTTTTATGTATAAGAAAAAGTAGCAGGTTAGTCATGTTATTTCTGTTAAAGAAAAGCTGTACTCTTTGTAAAAGTGGATTCTCATGGATTATTTACACTCTAAGTCCCATAACATTAAAGTATGTAGCACATTTTATTGTTTATGAATGTATAACTTTAATTATATTAGATTTTAAGTAATTTGAATAACCAAGATATAAAAATATTAAAATTATGAGATATATTACCATAGGATAGACGTTAGAGAAATGATATCTTTTTAGACAGATAGATGGACAGATATACAGATAGATATGAATGTAGATACAGATACACACATATATACACACTTACGTATAGACTGTATGTTTGTGTTGTGTAGATAGAAATCTAACCCCCAGTGTTATGATAGGTCCTCAGAGAGGTGACGATTTTGTCATGAGGGTGAAATCCTCATGTAGGATTAATGCCCTTATGAAAGAGACTCCAGAGAGCATCCTACCCCCACCTCTTCTGCCATGTGAAGACAAAATGGGAAGATGGCCATCTATGAACAAGCAAGTGGGCTCTCAGCAGACACAAAATCGGCTGGCACCTTGCTCCTGGATTCTCCAGCCTCTAGACTAAAGGAAATAAACATCTGTTGTTTAAGCCATTCAGCCTGTGATATTCTGTGATAGCAGCCCGAATGGACCAAGACCATAGATAATTTTACTCTTCTAACCATCCTGTGTGTGTGTGTGCTTAGTCACTCAGTTGTGTCTGACTCTTTGCTACCCCATGGACTATAGCCCGCCCAGGCTCCTCTGTCCATGGTCTTCTCCAGGCAAGAGTTCTTGAGTGGCTTGCCATTCTCTTCTCCAGGGGATCTTCCCAACCCAGGGATTGAACCTGGGTCTCCTGCATTGCAATGTGGGAAAGCTGGGTTCTATCCCTGGGTTGGGAAGATCCCCTGGAGAAGAGAATGGCTACCAACTCTGGTATTCTGGCCTGGAGGATTCCATGGGATCTATAGTCCTGGGGGTCACAAAGAGTTGGACACTACTCACACTCACACTCCTGCATTGTAAGCAGATTCTTTACCAGCTGAGCCACCAGGGGCTTCCCCTCTAACTGCCCTGCTGCTGCTAAGTCACTTCAGTTGTGTCCGACTTTGTGCGACTCCATAGACAGCAGCCCACCAGGTTCCCCCATCCCTGGGATTCTCCAGGCAAGAACACTGGAGTGGGTTGCCATTTCCTTCTCCAATGCACGAAAGTGAAAAGTGAAAGTGAAGTCGCTCAGTCGTGTCCAACTCTAGTGACCCCATGGAATAAATTCAACCAAGAAGCAAACTTCAAAATCAGCATCTACTGCCTGAAAAGAAAACCAAAGTATATGTTAAGTTTGTGTCCTATCTGCCCTGAAAATTAGGCCTACTGAATAAATATTTAGGTATCCACTTGCTTTGGACAGCTCCTTAAAAAGCACAATTTTCTGAACCCTATGGCTTATACGTAGATTAAGTCCTCCTTAAGAATCACTCTGGTATTGAACCAAGCTAATGTTCAATGAAATCAGATTTATTATAGATCATCAGAGAATAAATTGTATAAATTAACAATAAAAATTAAGACTATCATTTTCAAGTGTTTCTAATATTCCTTGCATTGTGCTAGGCACTTTGCATGCATTACATCATTTAATCTTTTAACAGTCCTGTGCAGTAGGTGTTATTTTCCTATTCTATGATTCTGTGTATTCTGGAAAATTGAAGACTAGTAATTTTCCCAGGCTTACATAACTTATAACTGACTGAGCTACATTTTATCTTAAGGCTGACCGACCTCGAATTTACATCTCTCTCCACCATAACAGAGAATCTCCCTAATTAAGTTCCTAAAGCAGAGACCACTGACTGTTTACCAAAGCCACTTCCAAGCACACAGCATGAACATATTTCCCTTGGAGTTGGGTATGTCAATGAATTAAATTCTAGCCAAGAGAATATGGACAAAAATAGTGTATGCCACCTTCAGTTTTGGCTCATAGAAACTTCCCACATGCAACCTTCCATTCTGTTTTCCCCCATTTGGCTGCAGAAATCCACCAGGCTAAATGGAGAAACATCTGATGATGGCAAGACCCTATGCAGAAGTTTAACCAGAAGCATCTTCACTGAATTGTTAAGCAATGGGAAATAAAACCTACTGAATTAAGCTGCGATTACATAAGGGTTTTGTGTTCTATCAGCTGGAATTACCCTAACTAATGCAAGGTATGTCATCTTACGGAATCAAAACACAATTTTGACTCAAGTTTTTCATAAAAACCATTCCATTGAATATTAACATTTATTTCCCTGACAGTCTAAACTTTGTCCTGATAACCTTCAGGGAGAGTATGACTTATTCTCCTACTGCAAAACACAGATGTTAAGTAAAAATGATAACTGAAAGACAAAGTCCAAATGAACTGCATTTTTATGACTTCAAAAGTAAGTAGCATCCAGATGCAGTTTTGAAATGATGTCTCAATACTTTTTTCTTTGGCAAATTCAGGTGTCAGGGATAATAAATGAATCATTTATTTGATGCACATAATACTTTAAAGAAATCAGTGTAAGCCCCCAAAGGAAAAAAAGCAACAGCGTACTCAGAAGCATTTCATCATTTGAAGTTGATATAACAATGCTGACAAGTACAAAAGATAACTACTTTGTTCTGTCATGCCGTGTCATGTTGTAGAAAACACAAAGCATTATGTGACCTTTAGAGAAACAGCCAAAAAGTATCTTGCTTTGTGATGCTTAACGCAGGTATTTTTGAATTTTTGAAGGTTTTGATTTTTGCCAATTGTGGCCAAAGTTACGTACTGGGGAATCTCAGGCATGAAGAGAAAAGAATACTGATGCATGAAGCAAGTGTAAGGCAAAAGATTGAGAGAAAATTTTACAGCTTATGGAAAACAAAACTGTTAGGTATCTACGTGTATGCTGGCTCCTTGAAATGCCCCATCTAATAAACACTAGTTTCAGAATTGGCCTATATATATGTATACTGGCCACAGTTGGCATTGGACCATATGGAGATATTGTTTTAAGCCATTTTTATACTCCTTTTTCAAGTCTTGACTACTTTTCATGTCCCTACCTGATTGACTAGACACTACTACTGCAATTCCCCAAATTCCAGAGTTTGGAAGACGGTACATGTAAGTGATAGGCAGCTCTGAGTCTTATTTTTAGATATCCATCACTACTTTCAAAAATCAAAGCCATATTTTACTAGGCACTTCTTCTAGGATTAACTTCTTACCTCAAAGGAATAACTGCTGCTGCTGCTGCTGCTAAGTCGCTTCAGTCGTGTCAGACTCTATGCGACCCCCAAGACGGCAGCCCACCAGGCTTCCCCGTCCCTGGGATTCTCCAGGCAAGAACACTGGAGTGGGGTGCCATTTCCTTCTCCAGTGCATGAAAGTGAAAAGTGAAAGTGAAGTTGCTCAGTCGTGCCCGACCCCATGAACTGCAGCCTACCAGGCTCCTCTGTCCATGGGATTTTCCAGGCAAGAGTACTAAGTCCGGGTGCCACTGCCTTCTCCGAAAGGAATAACTAATAGAGGCAATTTCAGCCCTGTAGGTTATCTCTCAAAATAAATTTACAGATAATATGCATTGAATTACCTGAAGATATTCAGCAGTGGCCATAGGACTGGAAAAGGTCAGTTTTCATTCCAATCCCAAAGAAAGGTGATGCCAAAGAATGCCCAAACTACCACACAATTGCACTCATCTCACACACTACTAAAGTAATGCTCAAAATTCTCCAAGTCAGGCTTCAGCAATACATGAACCATGAACTTCCAGATGTTCAAGCTGGTTTTAGAAAAGGCAGAGGAACCAGAGATCAAATTGCCAACATCCGCTGGATCATAGAAAAAGCAAGAGAGTTCAGAAAAACATCTATTTCTGCTTTACTGACTATGCCAAAGCCTTTGACAGTGTGGATCACAATAAACTGTTGAAAACTCTGAAAGTGATGGGAATACCAGACCACCTGACCTGCCTCTTGAGAACCTATATGCAGGTCAGGAAGCAACATTTAGAACTGGACATGGAACAACAAATAGGAAAAGTACACCAAGGCTGTATATTGTCACCCTGCTTATTTAACTTATATGCAGAGTACATCATGAGAAACACTAGACTGGAAGAATCACAAGCAGGAATCAAGATTGCCAGGAGAAATATCAATAATCTCAGATATGCAGATGACACCACCCTTATGGCAGAAAGTGAAGAAGGACTAAACAGCCTCTTGATGAATGTGAAAGAGGAGAGTGAAAAAGTTGGCTTAAAGCTCAACGTTCAGAAAACTAAGATCATGGCATCTGGTCCCATCACTTCATGGCAAATAGATAGGGAAACAGTGGCTCATTTTATTTTGGGGGACTCTAAAATCACTGCAGATGGTGACTGTAGCCATGAAATTTAAAGATGCTTACTCCTTGGAAGGAAAGTTATGACCAACCTAGACAGCATATTAAAAAGCAGAGACATTACTTTGTCAACAGAGGTCCATCTAGTCAAGGCTATGGTTTTTTCAGTAGTCATGTATGGATGTGAGAGTTGGACTATAAAGAAAGCTGAGCACCAAAGAACTGATGCTTCTGAACTGTGGTGTTGGAGACTTTTGAGAGGCCCTTGGACTGCAAGGAGATCCAACTAGTCCATTCTAAAGATCAGTCCTGGGTGTTCATTGGCTGGACTGATGTTGAAGCTGAAACTCCAATACTTTGGTCACCTGATGCGAAGAGCTGACTCATTTGAACAGACCCTGATGCTGGGAAAGATTGAGGACAGGAGGAGAAGGGGACGACAGAGGATGAGATGGTTGGATGACATCACCGACTCAATGGACATGAGTTTTGGTGAACTCCAGGAGTTGGTGATGGACAGGGTGGCCTGGCATGCTGCGGTTCATGGGGTCGCAAAGAGTCAGACATGACTGAGCGACTGAACTGAACTGATATCCTTAAGTTGAGTAAGCATTAAAAATAATGCAAAAAGGTATACTGAAAAAGCCTATAGAGGAGATAGAATAATAATGTGACACAAGTAATGAAGTCTTTTTTTTCTGATCCAAGAGTCTCATTTCTTTTGACACCATCTGTGACAGAGTAGCAGGCTACTTATTAGCATGTAAGCAGAGTAAAATCAACTCCCAGACCAAACATATATTATTAAATAGAAATCAAGTTCGGTTAATTTTAATGCCATCAAACTTACCAGTTAATATATAAGGACAAACTATTAAACATAATTTACTTATGGGCTTATGGACTGTGTCGTAATTTGGCAGTCACATTTTATGGATCAATGATTCTTCTGAAAAAGAAAATTTGTTTTAATTTCTTATTTCTTTGTCAAATACAAAGCTCTCTAAAACGGAGCTAATTTCACAATATAAATGTGTATCAAATCATCATGTTGAACACCTTAAACTTACAGAATGTTACATGCCAACTATATCTCAATAAAGATGGGGGAAAAGGCTATATGTTTATATAAAAGGCATAGGGTTCTTTATATACTTAATCAAACAATCATAGTGTCACTACAGACAGCTAGAATGCTCCCAGAGAACTCAAAGCCACCACAAACTTAGTGTTTTAAATAATATGTGGAGTTTAGGAGTATCTATGTATACATTTTCTGAATATATTTACATGGCTATCATAGTGTATAACAGCCCTAATATCAACATTCTTCTCTTTTTCAAATTAATTTTTACTGGTGTATAGTTGCATTACAATGTTGTTAATTTCTGCTGTACACCAAAGTGAATCAGCCATATATATACACACACGTATATATCCCCTCTTACTCAGATTTTCTTCTCAGGTCACAACAGAGCACTGCGTAGAGTTTCCTATAGTATACAGTAGGTTACCATTAGTTATTTATCTTATACATAGTAGTGTATATATGTCAATCCCAATCTCCCAATTCATCCACCCTCACAAATTTTAGCATTCTTGAACATTTTCTTTGGCAGTCTTTCTAAAACGGCTCTTAAAATTTACAATGGAAATCATGCAGTCTTCCCTCAAGCACTTTCTTAAGCATTAATAAAATGAATATAACATTGAACTTTTTTCAGTATTGCTTTCATTACATCTCGAAGTATTTTCTTCTTTGTCATTTGCCAATTCCAATAATCATCGGCTTCTTCACTTCCGGGTCTACCAAAAACCTCTGAGAAAACTTGGTCTTTTAATTAATGTGACAATTATTTATTTTCTAATATCCTTAGGCCTTGCATCATTTCTTGGTATTCCTTTTTCATATAGGCTGAAATTCAAGTTCCTTCTTCCTGAAGTTTCTGTTTTCAGAATATTTCTCTATAAGGATAAGCTGAAAACAGCTTACATAAAACTCTGTTCATAGTACTTTGCCAACCTCTTTGGAAATGATGATAAATAAGTAATTATCTTAAAACCCTATTATCCAAGTATAATGAGTCCAAAGCAAACAATGGCAAATTTTTAAAAACCTCAGAGTGAAAGCACTTAGAAATAAGTGAGGTTGGGAAGTTTACTATAGCAATTTATACTATGTTGTTACAATTACTCTTTTATTATGACTGTTGTATAATTTGTCATGCGCTCTTCATAAAATTGCTTTCTTATGTAAATAATACTAATGTCTTAACTAATAGTAATGGCATCAAATTCTATTGATGTTATTATTGGTCGACATTCAAATATCTTCTTCAGTCTGGTATCAAGGATGTCTGCTAAGTCACTGCAGTCATGTCTTACTCTTTCGTGGACTGTAGCCCACCAGGCTCCTCTGTCCATGGGATTCTCCAGGCAAGAGTACTGGAGTGGGTTGCATGCCCTCCTCCAAGGGATCTTCCCGACCCAGGGATAGAACCCACATTTCTTATGTCTCCTGCACTGGCAGGCAGGTTCTTTATCACTACTGCCACCTGAGATGCCTATCTGCTATCATAAGAGACTAATAATCTTAACATGTTTCTTTGTTTTATAATATAATAGCATAATGTTCTGTGACCCATAATCATGAATCAACACTATTAGAATTATTTATAGTTTACTTTATGTTTCATAATCCTAATATGGATTAGTATAATGGGAAGAACTATATGTAGCTTTGAAGTCAGACAAATGTGATTTTAAACACTGCCTCCACTATTGACTGTGTAAGCTTAGGTTAATTATTGTCCTCTAAAATTCCTCACTTATTCACTGGTGGCATGTGGATAAAAACTCCTACTGTGCAGAATATTAAGATTTTTATGAAATATTTTATGTATAGCATCTATCACAGAGCCTGGCACATACCATATGTTCCAAAAATAGTGAAAAATTGTTGTTACTGGTACTACAAACTTATTATTAGGTAAGCTAAAGTTGTTGATATATACATATGACTTCCATTTTCATTCGGGATTATCTGTTCCTAATTAAGTAACTTACTAAATATGAGATCTTTAGACTTCTGTCACGGAGAAGGCAATAGCACCCCACTCCAGTACTCTTGCCTGGAAAATCCCATGGATGGAGGAGCCTGGTAGGCTGCGGTCCATGGGGTCGCTAAGAGTCAGACACAAGTGAGTGAATTCACTTTCACTTTTCACTTTCATGCATTGGAGAAGGAAATGGCAACCCACTCCAGTGTTCTTGCCTAGAGAATCCCAGGGACAGAGGAACCTGGTGAGCTGCCCTCTATGGGGCTGCACAGACAAGACTGAAGCAGCAGCAGCAGCAAATGCTTAACTAATTAACAATGCAACATCCCCAAAATTTGTTACGAAATATCAGCATGTAGCCTGTGGTTATAAAAACATTTAAAATGTAACATTATGACATGTGGAATTTATAAAGGTGGTACAAATGAAGTATCTACAAAACAGAAATAGAGTTATAGATGTAGAAAACAAATTTATGGTTATCAGGAGGTAAGAGAGGAAAAGGGATAAATGGGGAGATTGGGATTGACATATACACAGTACTATATATAAAATAGATAACAATATTCTTTAATGGCCTGTATGTGAAAAGAGTATAAAAAAGAGTGGATATATGTATATCTCACTTTTCTGTACACCTGAAACACAACATTGTAAATCAATTATATTCCAATAATTTTTTTAAAAAGTAACATTAAACTTTCAACATTTCTATAATTAGAAATATGTTAAGTCCGAAAAAACATGCCACAACTATCAGTTCACTTTACTCTCAGTATATTTATTTACATACACAGTTACTTATATAACAACCACCACATGTGACACAAAGGTATAGTCATTTAGCTACAGGTTAGACAATTTTATAACTACAAAGGTCCGTCTAGTAAAGGCTATAGTTTTTCCAGTGGTCATGTATGGATGTGAGAGTTGGACTATAAAGAAAGCTGAGCACTGAAGAACTGATGCTTTTGAACTCTGGTGTTGGAGAAGACTCTTGAGAGTCCCTTGGACTGCAAGGAGATCCAACCAGTCAATCCTAAAGGAGTTCGGTCCTGGGTGTTCACTGGAAGGACTGATGTTGAAGCTGAAACTCCAATACTTTGGCCACCTGATGCAAAGAGCTGACTCATTTGAAAAGACCTGGTTGCTGGGAAAGAGTGAGAGCAAAAAAAAAAAAAAAGAGTGAGGGCAGGAGGAGAAGGGGAAAACAGAGGATGAGATGGTTGGATGGCATCACCAACTCAATGGACATGGGTTTGGGTAAACTCCGGCAGTTGGTGATGGACAGGGAGGCCTGGAGTGCTGCGGTTCATGGGGTCGCAAAGAGAAGGACATGACTGAGCGATTGAACTAAACTGACCATCTAATATATGAATTCCGCAATAAATGTGGGTTATTTTAATGACTACTGTGTAACATAAATAAAACTGAAGTATACAGAAGCTGCAGAGAAGGCAATGGCACCCCACTCCAGTACTCTTGCCTGGAAAATCCCATGAGCGGAGGAGCCTGGAAGGCTTCAGTCCATGGGGTCGCTAAGAGTCAGATATGACTGAGCGACTTCACTTTCAATTTTCACTTTCATGCATTGGAGAAGGAAATGGCAACCCACTCCAGTGTTCTTGCCTGGAGAATCCCAGGGACGGGGGAGCCTGGTGGGCTGCCATCTATGGGGTCGCACAGAGTCGGACACGACTGAAGTGACTTAACAGCAACAGCATACAGAAGTTGACATGTTTATATAAACTACAGAAGCAATAAACTGGTTTGGCAAGGTACAGAAGAAAGGAAAAAGTCTTTAAAGGTAGGTCAAGCATTTTACAGATTAAGATCTTAATGACCTTGTCACTTCACATCTCAAGGATCTTAAGTTGTAAATAGAATTTAGTTAAAGAGTTCATCATAATCAGTGACATTATTTGTTAAGACATTTAAAAGTTACAGAAGAAACAAATTGTAATGCAACATTATGGCATGGTAGGAATGAAATGAGTTACCAGGTTATGAAATGCCTTAACTAGTAGGAGATCACATAATTACCAGAAGGTAAAATAGCAGGGTAATCCATATTTTGAATGTTATACTTCTCTGATTGAGAAGCCTAAAATCATGTGCCTTTCTTCAAATTTTAAGTGAGACATTTGTTAACATGGCATACAACCTCATTTCATATTCCACCAGTAAAATGTTTATACAAAAAAAAAATATCTAGAAGTCAATAGTCACTAATCACAGTCATTAAATGTTCATTAAGTAGAGAATTGAAGGAAAATTATTTCCAAGTATATGTGAAATTACCAAGTATCAAGTGATTTTATTACTTTCATAATTATTTGATTTATAGCCAATGAAATCATAATAACAAAATACTAAGAAGAAAAATATTACTCCAAAAGTGTAATGCAATAACTTATGTGTCAATAATCAGTCCAGTTTCTTGTAGCAGGGCAGGGCTCAATAAATAGATATTTTTAGAAGGAAAAAAAAAAAGCAATATTTTTCTAAATCACATATTTCTCCCTGCCAATATATTAAAAAGCTGGACTTAATATAGATGAATAAATCCAAAGATGCCACTTTTGTTTTAATTTCCTTTTTTGTCTCTTCTCAAACCATTTTAGCTTTCTACAAATAGAATGTCTTTTTGATGAAAGCTCATAAGCATTCTCTGTGAGGCTTTACGAAGGCAAAACTGTGTGGGAAGTAAACTACCTCTAACCAAAACACAGAGTTTCATAAGAATCCAATAACCTAAAATTCAAGTATAGTGTTCAAGGAATAATGGACACTGGCTTCCCTGGTGGCTTAGATGGTAAAGAATCTGCCTGCAATGCAGGAGACCCCAGGTTCAATCCTTGGGTCTGGAAGAGCCCCTGGAGAAGGAAATGGCTTCAAGGGGTCACAAAGAGTCAGACACAACTGAATGACTTACACTTTCACCCACTCCAATATTCTTGCCTGGAGAATTCCATGCACAGAAGAGCCTGGCAGCCTACATTCTATGGGGTCGAAGAGAGTCAGATATGACTGAGCGACTAACACACAAAGGTATCCAGATAAAGAGCCAGATAGTTTTATTATTTCTCTTGTAACTATTACAAAATTTAGGACAGATAAAAAACATAATAAAATTATGCTGTTATCTGTTCAACAGAGATTTGGAGTTTATATCTGTGTTCCCTGTAACTCAAAGCAACCTACATTTTAGTATTGAGTGTCCATTCTCATGACTCCTTCAGACATGTATTTTCTAACAGAATAGATCCTTAATGTTTCCTTTAGACTTACCTATTTTTTCCTAACAGCCACAGAGGAGACAATTTAAAAGTGAGGAGAAAGACATTTGAAAGAATCTGCCACTTACACAGCTGAACAAGTAAGTCGGGATATTGCATTTGAACATTTAGGATTTGTATCAGTTAAAATAGTTTGGCTCTAAAAGGCTTAAAAAATAAGGTATTCAAGGTACCTTAAGGTATTTCTTAAGGTATATGCAAGGTATTTCTTGCATATATGGGGTCCATAAGACAGAGGTATTCCAGGGTGGGTTCAAGGGCTTGACATTGTCATTGAGAAGCCAGGTGTTTTCTGTCTTTCACTTTGCCTTTGGACACTTTGATGACTGAACCTGGAACCACAGAATGAACCACCATAATTCCAGGCATCACGTGGTGACATCTAACCAAAAAAAAAAGGGAATGTTTCCCCTGTGTGCCTCTTTTCATCAGTAGAGACTCTTTTTCTTAAAGCCTGTCAAGACTTCCCCTTTAAGTGACCAGAATTCAATCCCATTTTCATAAATGAAACAGTCAGATGGGAAACAAAATGATGCTAACTGGTTTATACTAATTATGATTTTCCTCCAGGGATGGCAGACAACTCAACCAAATTTTACTTGAAATACCTAGTAGTCATTCTTACCCCCATGTCTTTGGAGTCATGCAAAATCTGACTTAAATCCACACTTTATATCTTATGAACTCTCAACTTGATGTAATTACTTACAGCATCAGCTTTCTTTCTGAGAGATATATATGTGTATATATAGACTATAGGTAATCATATACATATGATGTATTTTTAAAGAAGTCTCTATTGTCAGGTGTATAAGGGTGAAACAGAACAAGCAAGCAAGTCCCCAGTTGGATATAAAAGGTTCCTTGTGAACTGTGTCTATACATTTTCCAACTCAACCTTTGCCCATCCCTGACATGTTCTGTTCATGCTTTAATCACAAAGAATGAATTGTCCACTGTACTTTCCATGGTAATTTCCAGCTACTTTGAATCTATTATTACAGTTTCCTCTATGAGGAAGATCCTCCTCATCATTGTTCATTTCACTCATTCTTATTCATCTTCATGACTCATTTCAGAAAACATCTCCCCTCAAATAATCTTTCCAACTTCCACGATGGGTTAAATGTGTCTTTTTTTCATTCTAGAGCACCTTTTTCTTAAAAACTATCATAAAATACTGAAAGTACTTATTTTTGCATCTGATTTATTTACTAGGTTCTTGGACATGTTCATGATACAATGCTGGGGACACAACTAACCACTCAATACATATATAATGAATAATATTAAATAAATTTGTTTTGTAGATGCAGTACTCTGAAATGGAATACAAAAGACAAACCTTTTTACATAAATCAGTGTGATCATTTTTAAAAAGAGCATTTAAAAGTATCATATAGAAGGATTTTGGTATAAAAAATACAGTAACATTTCTTAAGTACTTACCATGAGTCAAAGGTCAAGCTAAGGCTTTATACACATTTTCCTATATAATCAAAACACTCTTGGGAAGAAGTATTTTTTTCCCCATTTTAAAAATGTGGATTCTAAGGCACAGAGATCTCATGGCTAGCAAATCCAAAAAAAAGGGGAACTGGAAATGGGACTCAGGTTTGTTGACCTAAAGCTCATGTTTTAGTTATTTTACCCTAGAACAGAGACCATTCTCCATATGTTACCTTATTTGTCAGTCATTCTTAATTGAAAATGGTCTCAGAAAGCACCAAAACAAACTTTAAAGTAAAACAAAAATAACAGTAATCACTTCTACAGACATAAGAGAAAATTTTACTCCAACTAACTTTTTCTCCCTTTATTGAAATTCATGATTGTTCACAGCTAACAACAACCTTGTAGATTTAGTGAACTAAAGCTGTTAAAACCTGTTTTGCTGCACTAAATGAATCACTGACAATGGTACTCTCCTCCTTCCTCTTTAAATAGACTATTACTGACTACACTTACTACAAAGAAAATTAGAACGGTGCTCAAAACCAAAGATACACATTTGTTAAATGTTCACTTTATTGTTTAAGCGCACATCCACCTGCAATGCAGGAGATCTGGGTTTGATCCCTGAGTAGGGAAGATCCTCTGGAGGTCATGGCAACCCACTCCAGTATTCTTCCCTAGAGAATCCCCACAGGCAGAGGAGCCTGGTGGGCTACAATCCATGCGGTCGCAGAGAGTTGGACATGACTGAGAGACTAAGCACAACAATGTTCATTGTTTAAATACTATCCTTGTTTACATCATTTTCATCATTACTCAGATGTATTAGTTTTCATACATACCCGTGAAATAGTACATACTTACATCAAATCTAGTAATATGTGTAAAAAATAAATTCATTGCTGCATTTAGAAGTAATGTGATACACACACAAAAATAAAAAATAGGAAGAAAGCAACATTAGTCACCTAAATATGTATTACTATAAATATTTCTTGAATATTGAAAGATTAACAGTCTCCAGTATAGGAGACAAAAACTGTGGAAGTATTTTTTAAGAGCCTATAAAATTGTACTTAGTAAACATTCACTGGTTTATATAGTAGAAAATATCAAATGATAGAAATAACTGTAACTTCAGAAGTATCAAAAATTTTAGCCTATACAAAGAAAAAGAAAATAAGTGCTTTTGAACATGTGTGTGATTAAGGCAAATAACTTCTCTGAGCCTTACATTTATTTTCTGTAAAATAAAATACCTGGGAAAAATATCATTTTAAGAATCCTTCCTCCAGCAAAAATTCCAAGACTCATAATATTAGAAACAGAGTAGGCATTAAATACATTTAGCATGTAATCTACAACCTCACTAGAGTGTGCTGAATTTACTTGTGTTTGTTTAAAGCCACCCAGAGATTCTGAGCATCTGAAGTGTTGCTGTTACTGATGTGTTTTTGTGGATGGCAAATATATTAGATCCTATAGCTCTGACTTTCCATATTGATTAAAATAAACTAATTGTGGAACCAGGACCAAATATCCTTGGTCTTTGTACATCAGGCTGTCTGTTGCCACTGCTGTGCAATGTCTGTTAGGTGTTGGATAAATGAATGGCGAGGCAGAATGTATAAGCACAATGGACCCAATCCCATTGAAGTATTTTTGTACAATGTCCATAAATTTCAATGTGACACAAGTCTGAGCAGAGGCTTTCATTTCAGGCCCACAATCACTGCAATCTTTTCTGTATTCTTTATATAACATACGCTGAAAGTCTTAGAATAACTGGGAATCACAGCTGAAAATTCAAAGCGCCCAAATCATTTAAATTTTTCATTGAGAATTAATTTAAAGGTCTTAGTTTTAGTTTGTTCTAGAGTACATGACTTAAATTTTTTCTTTATTAAATATTTAAACATTTACAATTCATGACTTTTTCTTAAGGAAGAATGGAGGACAATGTGAAGAAAATTATATTCTCATGTCTTAAATTAGAACAGATTAAACACATTGCCTTCCTTATCCAAAAAACAATATTTATTTGTTTTTATTCTCACTGCACCATTGTGTTCAATTAAGAAGATGTTTTCAATATAGTATTTTTCTGACTGATGAAAAGTTAACAGAAAAAATGTGTAGAATTTGGGAAAAAGGCAATACACTCTTTATGATATATGCACTACACCATTATTATCAATGACTATCTGAATGTTTAGAGTACAAAGCGCTTACTTGGATCATGTTGAGTGGTAAATTCAACATAGTAAAAATAGACAGTATAAACCTCCCCTTGCTAGCATGGGAGTGACTACAATCCAAGGTCGGTTCTTTTCTTCCATTTGCTGCTTTCTTCTTCTCTCTCCAGCCATAGAAGTAGAGCTCAGTTATTTCTGCATGGATGCAAGGTGAATGAGGCTGTCGTTTCTCCTTGCAGTGCTATTTATTACAGGTCACTGACATAACACAGCTATTTTTTAAATGAAAAAAAAAGTTATATTGCATTATCTCACTTACTCGGGTATTTGAGAGAAATGCACAGAGTGTTATTTATTTATACAGAAACCTGTCAACCGAGAGACATCATCTTGCTTTGAGGGGCCTCCTGCTGGCAAACTGAGCAATCTTGTTATTATAAGAATTAAAACGCACACTGTATGAAAGAAAACATAACATAATCTTATAGTGTGAAGCTGTTTGGATTTTCAACCTGTAAAAATATATTATTCCAATAAGGACAAAACTTAGAAAACTTCAAAGTGTATCACAAATTGGGACTATCTATGTGGTTTCATTGTTCTCAGCTATGAGATATATACATTATACATATTCAATACATAACTGTATTATGCATAATACGATATCAGACTGACTTTGACCATAAACCAATCTAATGCAGTAATAAATTAATTGATAAGGAATTTATTTTCTAGATAAGTACATCTCAGTTTGAGTCCATGTCTAGAAAAATAATCTTAGAAAACATAATTCTAATCATTGTCTCTGATATGACAGCAATTAATTTTTCCTCCATAATGCCCTCAGTGCAGATTATGCTCAAGAATGAATGCTATTTCTCAATTACACATTACATAATTTCATCTCAGAATTTCCCAAGGGAAATAAAAGTCTTGGGAAATAACTGAACATTTAATAGCATCAGGGCTAATAAATATACTTCAACATTTGCATGCCTGTAAAAACTGCAGAGCATACCACAATGTGTTAAGAGAACTGCAGTCATGCGTGAAACCACTAAGAATCAAAATATTTGTGTAAAAATAGACCATTTGGGCCACTACAAGGCTCCGGTAGGTATAATTTTGACCCTTGTTGTGAAGGACAACTTTAGCTATTCGCTTATACAAACAGCTGAGTAAACAGAGAGCTCAAGCTGTTACCTGAGCGCTTTCCTAGTTGAAATATAGGAATAGGAAGGAGACCTGGCAAAAAGGAGTTAACTACTGTGCTGAGGTAACATCTGCTTGCCCAGCCTCTAGTTCCACATCTAACTTCTGCTGGAGAAACAGTGATTGGGGAGGTGGTGGGGGTGAAAGCGAGGTTTTAGGACACAAATAGTTGCATGTCAGGCATTAATCCCAGAGAAGCTTTCCTTCACAAGTCCTGAGACTATTCCAAATAGAGATCACAGTCAAAAGGGACAGCTGTTTATAACCTCTTCTGAAAAGAGTTATTTGGGGCTACAACTACTGATCTTGTGTGTTCCCAAAATCATGTGCACTGATGTGCCTAGTCAAGATTTGTAATGGAGAAGAATGAAAAACCTATAACACCTGTTTTCCTAAATTAACTCCTTTTTGCCAACTCTCCTTCCTGTTTTTCAAAGTGCAAATAAATTCAGAGAAGCTTGCTTTCTTCCTAGCAATACAATGTAGTATAGATCATTCATCCCCGAATTTTTTTTAAGTACAGTAAATGCTACTCAATTGGAATATTTTAACATTCTATTACTATTGGAAACATGAGAAACAGGACTCATGATGAGGTACAAGAAACTTTATGAATATAGGCATACCAAAATTTAATCAAACAATGCAAACAACTTCCCAATTCTCTTTTTGGAAAAACTGCAAACCATCATGTTCTTTTTCAGGAATATATTGATGGTGACAGTAGCTTTGGTGATATTAAAGTTACTGCATGAAATGATAAAGGGTAAATAAAATGGCTATTGGAAACTGGCCTTGCTAAGAGGAAAATAATTCATTTTAAAAATCAATAATTTTCTGCTTTTAAGCTATATTCATTTCAGGCAGATATGTCCACAGACAACCCACTTTAGCATATTTGCAAAAACTAAACAAAGGAACAAAATGGTTTGAAATAAAACAAAATAAAATTTAAAAATCCAAAGTGCTACATACAGATAAATACTATACATTAAATGAGCACTGGAGAGATAATGACACAATAAGAATCATGTGTACATTAAATCCCTCCTAATGTACAAGTGGTAAAGAGGAAAAACTGCTTCCATATTTGGTGGTAGGGACTGGGACAGGGGTTAATTTATAAACATGTGGAACCCTAACAAATGTTATAGTATTTAAACCTTATAAAGATACATTTTAAATAAGAAGGGCAAAATTAATAGCAATACTGATAGAAGCTGACTGCCATTTCTGAAATGGGACAGGCACTCTAGCCTTGTTTTGAAGTAGGATATTGACCGGCAGTGAAAGAGGAAGACTGTTTTGGAAGAGTAGAATGAGTTGGTTCCTGATTCATGGGCGCAATTAGAACCACTCAGGGATGGAGGACAACAGGATCTAAAACAGAAGCCAGCAAGCGTGGAGTGAGATAAAGGGAGGAGAGACTGGCGAAATGTTATGTGGTGGTCATTTCGTTTCTAGCATTCTTATTTACCCGTTCAATATCCCTGCTTCTCTCATAAACTAGCACATTGTCTTTCTTTAAACTCAAACCTTGAATGTTGATTACTCTCATTTTCATTACCTCACCACTGAATAGGACTAATCCAAATGAAACTGCCAAATACCTGGTTAAAGGTTACCATAGTAACAACTATTGTCATTTACAGAATATATTCATGAGGTTTGATCTGCTCATGGTATCTCTGAATACCATTTGAAATATATCAGGACACCTTAATTGGATAAATATCCTCCAAAAATGTCTTTGATTTAAATATGCAGATAACACTGTTTTTCTCTAAATTTGTGATCAACCTTAAGTTACACAGAATGTCATATTAATGATAAATAATAACAAAATCAATGGAGGAAAATCTGTGGTAATAACTTAGATTATAGTTTAAAATGCCAATTTCAGGCTGCATTTAAATAAAAACCACCATTGTAGCTAAATGAAATCTCAATCCCAAAATTCAACACTTGCATCTAAAAAACATAAAATTTAAGAAGCCACTGGCATGTGACAATTATTTTGTGTTACGATCCTCACATCTGAATTTTTAGTTATTTAACTGCTACACTGAAAAGTGTCAGTCGCTCAGTAGTATCTGACTCTGAGATCCCATGGACTGTAGCCCACCAGGTTCCTCTGTCCATGCGATTTACCCAACCAAGAACTCCCACTGGACTGGGTTAGCATTTCCTTCTCCAGGGGATCTTTCCAACCCAGGGATAGAACCCACGTCTCCTGTATTGAAGGCAGATTCTTTACCATCTGAGCCATCAAGGGAATTCCCAACTGCTACATTAAAAGGTCTTAACTACAAGAGTAAAACTCATAGTGTGTCTCAGAAAGTCTGACAGAAACTTAATCACACAATACCACTGACCAATTATTCTGAAGCATCACCTGTCAGCTGAGTAACATAATGGCATGTAATAGAGCTTGGGAGCCAAATTTCGGTCTCTCAGGCTAAAGACAATAGCCTAAATAAAAATACATGTTTTATTGCTTATGCTACAATTCACAGCATCTTTGAAAGTCTCCTGATTGGTAAATAAGAGAAGTAACTATTCTCTTCCTCTAACTCACCTGCGTGCTGCATCCATGGGGTCGCAGGGTCAGACACGAGTTAGCAACTTAACAACAACAAGCTCACTGGTGTGTAGGGAGGTTGAGACTGTTGCCAGAAAACAAGCAGTCAGCTTTAGAAGAGCAAAGATCGACCTTCCCATTAGTAAAACTGCTTCTAAACCTGAAGATTTTGAGGTGTTTCAGTGTTAATCAGGGGGCTTCCCAGGTGACTCAGTACTAAAGAATCCACCTGCCAGTGAGAGAGACCCAAGAGAGGTGGGTTTGATCCCTGGGTCGAGAAGATTCCCCCAGAGAAGCAATGACAATCCACTCCAGTATTTGCCTGGATAGTCCGATGGACCGAGGAGCTGGCAGGCTACAGTCCATGGTGTCATAAGAAGTCAGACACGACTGAGCGACCGAGCATGCACACAGTTTTAATCAAGAGAGCACAATTGGCAAAGGTCTGTGAATTAAAAACTTTATGATGATATGCATAGCCTTTATTTGATTCTTTGGTTATCAAAATAAGTGTATAAACCATGATACAGGGAAAAAACTTAATCCCAACAATGTACAGACTGTCTTCTATATAGAAAATTCTGTTCAGTGTTTGTAGATAGATCTTGAAGATTCTGCTCCAGTGTGCAGAAATTTTTCCAAAAATACATTCAGTCATACATTAGATTAGTTGTGCCCTATCTTGAAAAGTTTAAATGCCTATAAAATGTAACATAAAAAGTTATCTCATGAATTTGATTAAAAACCATTTTCTCTTGAAGGCGCTTTAAAAAACAATAAGGATGAAAGGACAGAGGATTTGAGTTTGCCAGGTAAACATAAATCTTTGGAACAAAACTGTCTCTCTAAGGTCTTTTTTTTTAAATCCCCAAACTATAAAAAACAGAAAATGAAGGAAAAATGATTTGAGAGAACTGCCTCTCACAGGGAGCCGAATTCTTTCCCACATAGTCAATTCACAGTACCCAAGCCTATCCATATATACAATGATTCTGCAAACCAGTATTGCATCATTTGTTTATAAACACAGGACACAGAACTGATGCCCAAATTATGAGAAAGCAGAAACCCATGGTCTTCTCACATTTTGTATCTTTAATGCATATTTCTTTTTTGGCTTTTAACTGCTTTAGTTACCATACTACTACTATTACTACTACTACTACTACTATTACTACTACTACTACTACTATAGCATGTGTGTATGTGTGTTAGTCACTCAGTCATGTCCAACTCTGTGCAGCTCCATGGACCGTAGCTCGCCAGGCTCCTCTGTCCATGGGATTCTGCAGACAAGAACACCTGCAGCTGATAGCCATTCCCTTCTCCAGGGGATCTTCGTAACCCAGGGATCGAACCTGGGTCTCCCATACTACAGGCAGATTCTTTACGGTCTGAGCCACCAGGGGAAGCGCATACTACAGTATACATAATGTAACTGAGCATCTATGTGATAGACACTGTTTTACATGTATTATTTCATTTAATCCTCACAACTATGAGATTGATCTTAATATCAGATCCCATTTTTAGATGAGAAAATTGAAGCTTAAAAAGATTAAGAAATTAACCCATCTTTACATGGTTAGTATTCAAACCTGGACCGTTTGATTCTTAAGTTTCTCTATTTAACCTCTACTTCAACTCTTTGCAATACTTTAGTTTACTTTATTATTGATTTTAAAAAGTGACTAAACTGGTTACTCTATTTGAAGTATTTATAAATGTACTGAAATTACAATGTGATAATAGAAAAGTAGTATTATTATTAATATGCTTGATCCTGTTTTCCAAGTTTTGCATATTCACAAATAAACCTGTTTATTAATAATTATCACAGGTATCAAATGAAATAACTGTGAGTAGCCTAAAATAGGTAACAAATGAATCTATACTGTCAATATCCTTCTTAGAGGTTTTAGTTTATTTATATATATAAAATATTGCAACTTGGACCATGAAAAATTGTTAGAACCTTAAGCATTGCTGACTTGCCACCTGCACAGATGTTTGCCATTTGGTAAATTAAATCTCTCCAAATTTCTGTTTCCTTGACTGTAAAATCAGGATAGTACCGGCCATGTAGTGAAGATTAGCTGAGGTATTCTATGAGAAGTGCTTTAGCACATTTCCTGACACCTAGGCCTTTAATAAGTATTGAATATTAATTAAGACTTGGCTGTTTATCAATGAAGAATTAGTTGTGTCTCTAAAAATATACAAAAAAAATAAGATTGTAAAAGCACACTAAATTGTGAAAAGAGAAAAGTAAAATGTTGGAACTGCTTCAGTCAGAGATACTGGTATATTCATACAGAGATACCCAGTAGGCAGTAGCAGAAATAACAGGATGGCCTGGCACTCTGGAGAGAGGTAAGAGCTCAGAATGACTCTTACAGAGGTGAGACAGAGAAAGGGATCCAGAAACTGAGACAAAATGGTAATGAAGGAAGAGGACAAAGGCCAGATAGAAGTGTGGGTAAAAAATCACTTTTGTTGGGTGGGTTATCTTCACTCATTGCCTCTTTAAAAGTAGATAATCAAAACTGTAAGCCTAAAGCATACCCAATAATAGTCAAGTATATTGCTAGAATATTGTCTCTGTTGTGACTCTAATCTTGGCTAGTTATGTCATTCCGAGTCTCAGTTTCCTTATCTTTAAAATGGAGTTAATACCGCCTACCATGGCAGATTTTAGCGAACGTTGGAACTAACGCACAAAAATACCACCACAGTCACAGTGCTTGGTGTAGAGAAAGCACTGAAATGGATACAGAGCGAGACAGCAAGGAGAGATGTCGTCAGAAAGACTTTAAAGCAGAAGGAAGCCCATAACAGTATTGCAGTTTTCATACCAGAGAACTCAAAAGAATGTTAAAAGAATGGTAACCAAAGAAAAAAGCAGGAACCTAAGTATACGTACAACTGATTCACTTTGCTCTCCAGTAGAAACTAACTCAACATTGCAAAGCAACTATACTTCAATGAAAATTTAAAAAAAAGAAAAACATTTCATTTAGCATAGGTCTTACAATATGGATCCAAAAGAGCCAGTAAAAGAGATGGAAATGTCAAAGGCCTTGAAGTAAATATTTCCCAAGCGGACTGAGAAAGGTTGACTTTATTTGTAGCCAACTGAAGCATGCATATGTGCCTTCATCTTTTTACTTCCTTTTGATTTTCAGTCTCTTTTGAAAAGTGCTTCTCTTTGGCTCTGACTTCTCAACACTTTACGCTTCACTCAGAACTAGAGGCCCCGTTTTCTAACCTCCTGCCCTTCCTATGTCCTCACCTTCTTATATATGTTTCTCCTTCTGGTTTAGTTAAACCCAGTCTTATAATTACTTGCTGGCATAGACCCAGAAACACAATAAAATATTTGTATACTTTTATTCTGTATTGTGTGGCTTTTAAAACTGAGAATGATTTATTTCTGATAGTACATTGCATTAGAGGTATGAGTGTCTAATACAAAGGCTATTGAGAAAAAACAAAACAGTTTATATTTAAGGAAACCAACCTTTAAAACACCTATCTTACAAGTCTGTTAAGGACAAGTAGGTAGTGAAAAGCATTTGGGCAGAAATCTTAGTCAGAGAGACAGTGTTGCTTTCACTGCTTCAGTTTTCCAGAGATCAGGGCAGGATATTTGGGCACAATGTGCTCATGACGGACACACAGGGTGGGAAGGGCCCTCAGAGGCCACAGAACCCACTTCCCATCCCCAACATCACTGACCAGTTGCTCTCCAGCTGCCTCATCCATTCCTTGTCTTCACAGAAGAGGTGAAATCAGAGTTGACCACCCTCTATACATATGAAGGCACTCACCACCTCCCAGGACAGACCATTCCAACTTTGGGAAGCTGTAACTGTGAGAAACTCCTTGATGGTGTTCAACTGAAATCTGATGCCTTACAATTTCAAACAGCTGCTAATGTTTCTTTTCTCCAAGGCTACCCAGAACCCTGCTAATCCCGCTTATACGTAACAGCCCTCCAACTTTTGAAGATAGTTATCATGCCCCTTCCCAAGCCTTCCCTTCCCCATGCCTGGCATCTCCTTCTTTCTCTAATCATTCTTCAAATGAAACGTAACTTCATTGTTTTGTTGTAAAGAGTTTTCTTTGCAAAATAATACATCGCAGGCCCAAACGTAAGCCACCAAGAGAATCACAAGATGAAATTCACAACTTCTTTCACAATATTACAGTTTAATTGTGTAAAGAAATTTTAATTGAATGTTTTCTTATCCACCATAAGTGAAAAGAGTATATGTGGTGCCCTCAAGGAACAGACTCCTATCTTAAGTGACTTAATACACAATTGTGGAGCAGCTGACACCTTGCCAGATAAGCTGTTCATTCTGACTAATAACGTAAGCATGTAGTATGTTTATTCCCACAGTTATGGCAACTACAAATTTAAATTGTTGTGATTCTTCTGCAGCCCAATTTATAGACAAACTCACATCACACTTTTTCTCGATCACTCCCAGGAAAATTCATAGCATCTGCTTTACTTGAGTCCTTTGCCCTGCATCACTCATATGGTTTTCTCCTAGGTTAATTCAATATGAGAACTAGTGACATCCTATCTACTGTTTTTAAGCAATGTCCTTTTAAACTTCAAGTCAAGTAATAAAATACCTAAGCTGTGATACACAACTTAGAAACATGCCTCCTTCATACAGGCTAATACTTAATAGTAACAAAGTTAGTATGATGCTATTCACATTCCAAGTATTTTAAAATACAGCAAAGACTTTATTACATGCAAGAATAACATTCAAAGTGGTTTAGGGAAGGCTCTGGGAAAGCCAGTTGGTAAAAATGTGTTTTAATATTTTATCAAACAATAAAAGCATAAGGAATATAGCACTTGGATATTAGTCCTGGTAACGGAATATATTTCGTTGTTCATATCCTTCCATACAGGCTTCCAGGATTTTTGAAAATGCCAAACAAAAGTCTCAACATTCTTAGTAGATATTAAAAAAAATAGACATGAAATTTATTTTTTTTATATATTTGAGTAAGAAGCATTGAAAACCATTTGATCTTGACTTCCTATGAAATCAAAGATGTCTTTGGTTTAAAACCTCCATGTGCTGTATCAGCATATATACAATTACTACAGCTTTAATCAAGACAGAAGCTGTCTGAAAAAAATTAACCTTGAAATAACCACTGGAAATATGATGAGATGAACAATTCATGAATATGATTCTCTATATGAACTTGATTATGGAGGTTTCAATATATCACCAGGGACAATGGAGCTGCTAAATTTGAAGTTAAAACAACTGGAAAATATTATTAACTCTTTAGCTGATATTTTTACATAGTAAAAATGTGACTTGAAATACTAATCCTTTTATTGTTACTTAAATGTGTTAACATATTAGTAGTTAAAATATTACCAAATATCTGAGCTGAGTACTGATTTTAATTAGATGCATTGTTTCATTCACAGCTAATAATGTCTATTGCAGTTAAAATGAGCACATTTAACTTAGCCAGGCAGTCTTAAGTCAGAACAAAACTCTAGCAGATATGTAAATAATATTATAACCTTTCAGATATCATTACCTTATGACAGAAAAGACATTCGGGATGTTTCTTGAGATATTCTCAAACATGGATACTATTGTCCAAATCCCTGGCTTTTTCTAGGATCATGTTGCCATCAAGCGATAGATGTTTTGTGGTATATTTTTTTTCAGGTAAGTTAGTCTCTCTTAGAAATTCATTAAAATTTATTCTTTTGGATGATGACACTTTTTTTTTTTTAACAAAGATCAAGGTCTGAGTTTTTGTTTGTTTTGTTTTATAGTCACTTTCTGATCATTACTGTGGATCCCTTCCTATTGGCTTATCCAACAGATGAATGACTAGTTCCAGAACATTCATCTAACCACATACCAGATTTGAATTAGAAAATTATCTTAAAATAATGGGACTTCTGATTTACTCAATAGTAAATAGTCAAAACCCTTGAATATGCAAAGCCCCACTATACATGTCCTTGAAACAAAGATTATTTGGATGTTTTGACATATTTTATTTTCAGCAGACCTGGAACAATTGAAATGTTTTTGTTTCTCCCTTCTTCTCATTAATAAATCTACCTTCACAGTGCTCATCCTGTCAGTGAGAATTGTAGTACTTGCAGAAATTTATTTTTATATAGCCTATAAATATTGAGTGAAAGCTGTTAAACTGTGGGAGACAAACTTCATCTGTACCCTTCAAAAGTGGCTGAGGCAGTTTGTAGGAGTGAAATAGCACGCATCAGATCTAAATTTGCTAAACAAAATTAGCTGTGTGCTGTTCTGTTTGTCTTATCTCTTTCTCTGCCCATGGTGTGCTAATTCTGGCCACCAGCAATATATTAAGTACAGAAAAAAATAATAAATGTCCTTTTCATCAGCAGTTGCATAAAATGTTTTGTCTATTATTCTGTCTATCTCAAAGCATTTTATGTTTTCAAACTTCATTCAGCACTTAAAAAAAAAAGAGAAAGTAAAAAGGCCACTGAAGAATTATATCTGAATACCAATCACTTCAGTTTCCATTAATTCCAAGTACACTTTTAGAGGTTTTGATATATCACCAGGGACAATGCGGTGGCTAAATTTGAAATTAAAACAACTGGAAAATATTATTAACTCTTTAGCTGATATTTTTACATAGTAAAAATGTGACTTGAAATACTAATCCTTTTACTGTTACTTAAATGTGTTAACATATTAGTAGTTAAAATATTACCAAATATCTGAGCTGAGTACTGATTTTAATTTAGATGCATTGTTTCATTCACAGCTAATAATGTCTATTGCAGTTAAAATGGGCACATTTAACTTAGCCAGGGGGTAAAAGTCAAAGATAGATTTTTAACTGTGCTAAATAACAAATGATTAAAAATTCAATGATGTATATTTCAAGCGGTAGGGCCTTAGTAATATATATTTTATATACCAAAACTGCCAAGATTCTTTTAAGTCACACCATTATGAACTACAGAACTGCATAAGAGACAGCATTACATGACCCATTTTAAAAATATGGCATCAAGAAAACAGATATCTGGATTAAGTGTGTTCATATTTAGAGTAGAAGTATTTTGAAAATTATCCCTATAAAGTTCATTATTTCACCGAAAGATATACTGAAGCGCCTGATCATATGAATTTGCTCTTTATAACAATTTTTTTCTCAAAAAATGCATTCTTCTACATTACCAGAAGATACCAACTGCATGCAGTAGGAAAAATATATATATAAAATGACACCCAAAATTCACCCTAAATGAGTGATAGCATTACTTCTTAAGTTGTATAATCTTCAAACAGACAGAAGTACTATAAAGCTTTTTGTAAAAGGCTTCAGCTTCAGAACCTTTATCCTGTATTGGCGACTTCCAATAAGTTTTAATTTTGGGTTGCCTTTCTCTCAATAAGTTGTACTTTTATTTCTATACTGTTTTTAAAGAGGTTCCCCAAACTGCAAAAATGCAGGTCCCAGAATCTTGAACATGCCCCTGCTTTGAAGTTTTTTCAAGAAGACAAGGCTTTTATGATGATTTCCTTAACATAGTACAATACACAATACAAAAATAAAATAAAATAAACCCTCTGGAGAAGACAGTGGAGGAGGAGAAAGGCAGAGTAACCCAACAAGGAACTCCTTAAACGACAGATTTACTGCAGCGGTCCCCAATGTTTTTAGTACCAGGGCCAATTTCATGGAAGACAGTTTTTTCATGAACCAGGGGAGCGCAGGATGGTTTCGGGATGATTCAAGTGCATTCCATTTATTGTGCACTTTGTTTCTATTATTATACCAGCTCCACCTCAGATCATCAGGCATTAGATCCCAGAGGTTGGGGACCCCTGATTTACTAGATACGTTTCTTCAAATGGTTCCAGGGAAAACATAAAGAGCTGCTGATCTGACAGCAGAAGGATCTGGTGGGCTGAGCATCCCTTTCTCTCACAGTGGGGCAGTTACAGCAGAAGAGCCATGCCTTTGAAAGGATCACTAACGCCCGTGGCTGGGAGAAGACATGGAAGAGGGGGACTAGCAGACGGCAGAGGCAGTTGGTTCAGGACAGGGCAGACAGCTAACTGCAGCAACAGACCCACCAGCCAGCCTTTACCCATACATACTACTTCGTTATACCACTACTTCCTCGTCTACAAAGTAGAAGCAATAATCCCGGACTCAAACTTTCTTCTCAGGGACTCTTAAAGGAAAAACAATCAGGAAAGTTATAAAAGAAATTTTCAGACAAAGATAATAAAGTCTCCATACCCAATTTTCTCATTAATAGATTACTCTGCAGACCGTTAGGTCTAAGTTTTGATGTTACATGCACTCTTTCGGGCCATTATAAATTAAGGTACACCTAGGGTACCACAGTGACCTAGAAAGGTTGACAGTTTTTTGAAATCTGATAACCTGAGAAGCAATGTCTAGAAGAGCATTTTCCCTGGTAGAATCTGACACTATAAATACTATAATCATTTCACCAATTTTCAGAATGCAGAGTGAATCATCTAAGAGAGCAGCTAAGAGAAGCCCAGTCACCTCTCAGTTCAGTTATGCTGCAAGTATTTCTTTTATAGGATCCTTTTAAAATGGGAGGCATATGTCTAGCTGTCTATTTTAAGATACTGAGAAATCTTAGTATTAACAAAGTTGTATTATCACATACATCTAGGAATAGAAAACACTACATTCTGTCTGGAACCCTTTTTTTCATGACATACTTATTAGCTTTTCTCCAGAGGCAAATTCCCCCTAAGAGTTTGGAAAAATCACTTAATAACATAATTTTCGTATTGTTTTTTATTGGTCTCATCTGCCCTTGTTTGAAAGAAAGGGGAAATCTAGCATCTTGAGCTTCTTCATCAGTGCCTAATAGGGTCTTTAAATACAGTTAGGTCAATACATGTTTACTGCTTAAACTGATTAAAATTTATAAATGAGAGATAAGAAACCACAAAGGAATGGCCACAAAAACACAGTGTACTACAAGAGAGTTACATGTTTAAGAATGGTACTTACATGTATTTAACTCACCAAAATAAGACAAAAATACTTTGTCCCATATTATGAGCAGACTAAAAATGGGAATGAGAACAAATGATATACTCTTGGAAACACTCCATTGAAAGAAATATCCTACAAAGCTCAAGAAAGCAACTAAGGAAATTCCCAGGATAAACATTTCTAATATCTATTATTAACAATTCTATAATTATGTTTTTAGAACAGCTTATTTGTGCATTTATATGGTTTAATTACAAGTTATAACCATCTATGAATGAGCTTAAAATTGTTTTGGCAAGTGTATGTTATTCTTTCATTAAAAAAATATTTTTAAAGAGCTTACCATGTATGTGGCACTGCATTAAGTCTCTGTGGGAGATAAAAATGCTTGCTCTTAAAAAGTTATAATCATAGAAAGGTTTAAGATTAAATTCAAATAGGTGATACAGATAAGGATTAAAGAGTAGAGTATTGAATGAAGGAAGACTCTAGGAAGAGGTGTGATTTAATGTGGAAATGGAAAGATTCAACAATTTGGACAGGCAGGGGCAACCAAGGAAGACATGAATTCCAGGGAAAAGGGTCAGCCAAGGGAAAGACAGCAAGCAAGGCTTTGGAATACCAACTACATCAGCCCGGTTCTTAGAATACATCTTAAGAAACTCTTAAGGTTGGATTAAAAAGGAAACTGAAGACTATTTTAACAGGCTTTGAACTCTGCAATGGGAATCCATTGAAGGCTTCTGAATAGTAACTAGGATAATAAAAGTATGATATTAGACATGGTCACCTGGTAGTGACAAGAAGGAAGTCTAAAAAAGAGGATCTTTCAACAGCCTGCTCTGAGTTTTTAAGGACTAGATGAGGTCAACAAAAGTCTTAGGGATTAGATTTTAATAAGCCGGGCAATCAAAAAAACTTAACGGCTCTAGTTCTAGACAAAATGATCAGACAAAAGGAACTCCTAAAAATGAAACTGTGTATAAAAGAATTATTCCTTTTTATTTTTATTTGGTTTTCATGGGTCCCCATAGGAAAAAAAAAATAAAAACTCATATTCTCGAAGCCTATGGGGAAGAATAGGAAATAATGACAAATAAAATTTTTAGTAAAGGGGGAGTTCGCTTAAAGTAAAATGCCAACCATGACCTCAATTAGGCATCCCCTGCTAGTGATAGGGCCCCATCCTGAAATAGAGGACTAGAGCACCCATTACTCAATCCTAGACAGAGTCACAGAACCTGGAGAATCTGTCGCCATTTTTTCAGTCCTAATTAGCCATGAGATATTCTAAGCACATCACAGAAGACCAGTAGATGCACCTTTTGAGAGCAGGTTTACAATCCCCATCTACATCCAAAAAGCTTAAAACTTGTATGTCCACCTAGACCATATGCCTATGGGACCAGACATAAATAAAGGTCAGAATAACAGTAAAGATGTGGTAGGTAAAGTTTATTACTTACAAGTGTGACCTTTCTGGAAAATAAAGGTGTGTTTATTGCTCCCTTCATTTTCTTCTCTTTAAGCACTTTTAGACTATGTTTCAAATAAAATAAATATTTTACACATGACAGTGTATATATGTCAATGCTACTTTCTCAATTCAACATACCCCCTCCTTCCCCTGCTATGGGAAGCTGCTGTCCTCTATGATGACCTAGAGGGGTGAGATGATAAGGCGAAGGGAGGCTCTAAAGAAAGGATATATACATCTATATTACTATATATATATAGTAATAATTATGACTAATTTGTGTTATTGTATGGTAGGAACCAAAACAACACTGTAAAATAATTATCCTCCAATTTCAAAAAAGTTAAAATACAATAAAATATACAGAACATTCACAGAGCCTTGATTCGTATTAGTTTAACTCTCTGAATTGAGAAAGTGAGTCCTGTATATTCTTATTGGTATTTAGTATGCTTCAGAAGGGCTTCCCTGGTGGATCAGTGGTGGTAAAAGAAACTGTCTGCAATGCAGGGGACCCAGGTTCAGTCCCTGGGTGGGAAAGATCCCCTGGAGGAGGGCATGGCAACCCACTCCAGTACTCTTGCCTAGAGAATCCCATGGACAGAGGAGGCTGGCAGGCCATAGGGTTGCACAGAGTCAGACACAACTGAAGTGACTAAGCAGCAGCAGCATGCTTCGGTAACCCCATGATATTGGAAATAACGTGATTAACAGTAATGATCCTGAACTAGCTCTCAAGAGAGAGGTTTAATGATATTGCAGAGGAAGTTTCCTGGTGTCTATGTTAATGTTTTTACAGAGGGGGACCCATTTTCATTGCAAATTTCTAACAGATAGTGACTCTTCCTGCCAAAACAGGTTTAAACCTCCCCTCTGTTGTCATGGTCAATGAAATGCTGATCATGTCCATATCCAGAAAGCTTTGGCGCTTAAGGGAAGTTAGGATCGACCAAAGAGAGGTAAGGTTAAATCAACGACTTTCAGAGTCACAAGGCCCAGAGGCAGAATCTTGCAGAAGCCAACTGGAGGGAGGCAAATGCACTATAGACGTAAATTTATAAAGTCTTAGTACTTAAAGCTTGGCTTAGATGCACTTGTGCAAAGAATAACTGTGATCCTAGTAGGGCCTGAAAAATGACAAGGACCCAATAAGGACAGTGGTTAAGACAGAGAACCTTGGTTCCAAGGATGGGCCTGAATAAGTCTGAAGTATTCCCGTGGATTTGCTAGTTAAGGGTCCCCACCAACTAACTGGCCATGAAGAACCCACTGTTTACCCTTTAAAATCAATTTTCTTAAAGCATGCATATTACTTAACACAGAATGAAGAAATAACCATTCTCTATGTATTGGTTATCTTCACAAAGTCACAGGTAAAAGAAACTCTTAAAGGCACTGTTATATACAGATACTAACATAGGCAACTCTCATATTTTAGGATCAAAATGCTATGTCAAGAATAGGCACTACCAGCTAAACATTGTACAGAATCAAGTCATAATAAAGTTGCTTTATTTCTTTCATCTTAATGTGCTGTAAGTTACAAATGCAATCAATGATTATTCCTAAATATAAATCAAAGATGATGTTCCCCAGTTTTCCCCTTGAAAAGAACTTCACAGTCTGATAATTAGGCCCATGGCTCCAATCCATTTGTTTTCATTCAATCTTGCAAGACTCCTTTAAAATAGCACAACCTTGAATTTATTTATTCTTTTGTCTGCAACTTTTCAAGTACTTCTGTGCTAAAGAAAATGATATTAGTGTTGGAAACTGCCAACAGACTTATACTACCTAATTTCCCTGGGCTCCCAGTTTCCTCACCTAGAAAATGAAAAGAGTGGACTAGATGAGTGATTTTGAAACAGTGCTTGAATTCTGTAGGCCAGCACAGAAGAGTCCCTGCCAGAGTGGGAAAAAAGGAGGGGAGTGCCAAAGGCAGGGGGCACAAAGCTGGCTTCTCAATGAAGCTTTAACAAAAGACATCTCCTTTTACCCTTTACCTGTTCTCAATACCAGGGCTACACACATGAGTTCACATAAAAAAAAAAAAAAAGAGGTTCCTTTTAAAAATAATTAAAAACCAATGGTTTTCTTTTGTTGAAAAAGTCTAAACATCCTTCTTCTGTCTAGCTGAATCATTAAAAAGAAATTCAAGATGTTAATTGTTTGAGTATCACTTTCAGCTATACTGATGGAAATGAAAAAACTGAGACATAAAGCAAGAAGTCGAAGCTAAAATCACACAGAAAATGACTGTATGGCCAGAATCCGATTCTCCTAACTTCTCTCCTGCTGCTTCACGCTGTAGCACCCCACAACAGCAGGGGCTGCTGCCACACTACCCACAGCTCAGGCGTGCACCATTCCCAGTAAATTCTATGTGGCTGCTGCCCCCTGGAGTTGTGCCAAGCAACAGGCCTGCAAAGCAATCACATATTTAAAAGAAAACAATGATAAAACAATTACGACATGCTCAAAAAAAGCACTTTAGAATTAAGCCCCCAAATATCCATATATTTTGCCTCTATGTTATAAAAGTGAGACAGGTCTCTTCCCTCTTGAAAAATTAGTAAAAACACAAAGCACCAGTTGAAGTGTCAAATATTAAAACAAGAAAGAGGCTTTAAAGCTTTGATTAAAGCGCTGGGAAAATAGGTCAATTTCTTTAATAACATGTCAGAATTATCAACAACTCAGAAAGAGCCAAATAAGACGAAATCTAAAGAGACCATAGACCAATTCTGAAAAGTAGAGTTTTGGGGGAAATGGCCTTCATATACACATTCTTCAAACTTAATAATCTCTTTATTTCATTTAGACAGGCACTCTTCTAACAGTGCTGGTCTTTTAGAAAGTTTACATTATGTTTATTAATATGTGTTCATGTTTTAAATATATCAATTTAACTCATTACTGCTACGTATCTCAATATCACGGGATTTTAAAGCCATTTTTTCAGAAAACTGCTATACAATGGAGAAATAGAGAATACATGCATTTTACCCTCAGGCATGCAAGCCAAGTCACAAAGACAAGAAGTGAGTTGCTCAAGGTATTAAAAAGAATTTGGAGGAACAATGTCTCTACAATATAGAAATCCCAATTTGAACCACCTGGCTATGTCCTGTGTCAAACTTAACCACATTACAGATAGGCAAAATCTCCTTCAAATTATGTAGGAAAACTACTGTTTCAGGAAGCAGTGGTCCAAGCTCTTTTTTATTTAAAAAGGAAAGGAAAGAAAGAAAATTGAAGGATTATTTATCATTATAAACTGCAAATTTCAGTCAGTAGGAATACTAGCTAGCATGAAAAGTAAGGTTTTACTTCCACTGCCTAATATTTAGAATAGTTCAGAAAATGAATAGTAGATAAAGATGCAACACACAGTTCCATATGGTCAAATGCAACACCGTAGAACATTTCTTAAATGATATAACCTGGAGAAAAGTTTATACTTTGATTTAAAGTCTGCCCTGTGTCCTTACTCAGTAGATCACTGTCAAAGATAACAGTGGAATATGCTTGACAATTAATTTCTGTAGAACAGCTATAGTTTTAAACATCCATAAGCTCATTTCAATGTAAATATTAACATCTCTCTCTATAAAGCAGTATCTCTCAAAGGGGTAAAATCAACTGTGATTTCAAGTGCCAACAAGTTTGCAAGTAACAGAGTTTTTTTGATCATTTGCTTTATGTAACAGGCACTTAAAATTTACTCATGGATATCCAACAGCAGCAGGTCACTGTCAAATAAACCAAAAACGTATTCTTGCTTTTAATATATGCTAACTTTTCTTAATAACTGGGTTGAAGTAATACAAAAAATGATACCACTTTAACACACAGCAATGTTTAAGGTGCACTAATTCATTTTCTAAAATGTGTGCCTTACATAGTCATTAATCTCAAGGTGGCTCTAATCACAGGGCTTCAGAAAATATTTAGATACAGCACAATGCCTCGCATCCCTAGCATTTTTGAAGTGGCAGTAGTCTAACTTCCATGTTAGACTACTAACAAGAGGGGAAAAGAGGGAGAGAGAAGGGAAAAAAGGGACTTCTCTGTAGAAAGATGTGGCCTTGGAGTCAGGGTTTTTGAGATGTGCTAGTGAGCTCGGATCGATGCCTTTTTATTTTCTTTCAAGAATAAATCTGAGCAATGGAATGGCTTGTGATTGTCCAGCCAACCAGCCATATCATATTTATCAGAAAGAAAGAATGAAAACTGGCTCAGAGGACTCCTGCAGTGGCTGAGTGGCAGGTTGCTGGGAAAGACATGCACAAAAAGAATACCCTTAGTGAAGATGGGGAAAATATATATTCATATGTGTAAACTCAATAAATAATAAGATGTAAAAAAAAGAACCTATAGCAATGGAAAGGGTGAATGCATAAGACAGATGATAAATAGCACTTCTATTTAAGAACCAAAGGGATGAAAGCTCATGAATACTAAATATTTGAATCTACTTTAAGAAGAAAATATGGTTTTTCCTCAAATGAATGCAAACTCTAAAAATCAGTCAAAGGAAACTTAGTGTGTTCAGGCTAGAACAAAAAATACATAAATCTTCCATGAAGTGCATGCCCCAGTAAATATTCTAATGCAATTTCTTAATTAAGACACATATTCAGTGACTA